>NC_134783.1:55116578-55216578 GCF_046742065.1 Oratosquilla oratoria | reverse complement strand
CTCCTTCCCATCCTCCTTCCGCCGGTCCCTCCTTTCCTCTCCCTTCCCTTCTCCTCCGCCTCCCCCTTTCCCTCGTCTTTTTGCACTACCTACCTACCTACCTACCTCCAACCCCACGTAGCAGTTATTTGCACAGCCCCGATCTCTTGTCTTCCAACATTCACTCTTCGGCACAACTCAATCTCTCTCTGTGTCTATCTTTATCTATTTATCTATCTCTTTCTCTACCTATCTCTATCTATTTATCTATCTCTCTCTCACTGAGTAGCCGGTAGAGTCACGGCGCAAATGATATCTCGGTGTACAGTCCTTAGCTTGTAGCTGACACCAGTCCACTTCTCCCTCCCTCCCTTCCTCCCTCCCTCGCTCCTGCCCAGCGCCATCACCCTCGCCTGCTCATGGGCTTCTCAGTTAGCCAACATTAATTGACGTCTGTTCGCCTGCAATGGCCACCGTTGTATTTCCTGGCTATTGGACAGATGATGTTATTCAGCTGGGGGAAGGGCCCCGGGCGAAACGGGGTCTAGATCGACCGAGACCCCATTCTGGTCCTCGCCTGAAAAATCGTCACTGTAGTGGTGTTAAGAGGAGTAGACTGCATAGGCGAGGTCTCCTTCTGACGCATGGAATATACCTGACAACAAACAAATGCAGAAACACAAACAACAACAACTACAACAATGATCCTTTTGTCTTGTATCAGGTTATGTCTACTATTCGATTTCCTTTCATGAATGTCGCCGGGTGATTTTATTCAGATGACTGCCAGGTATGGAGGATACCAGTATCTATGACTACTCTTATAATGGGAGGAAACATCACAATTTATCCCGGTAGATGGCTCCACTGTACCATCAGTCGTAGTAAACACACAATGGCGTCCTATGAAAATTGGACAGTTCAGCGTTTAAAAGTTGAGTTGGCAACAAGAGGAACACTTGTCTCAGGGAGGAAAGAGAATTTGATAGAAAGGTAAGATATCGTACTTACTTTCAACACGATTTCAAGTAACAATAGTCCTTTGTTATTGTGTAAATATCCATTTTATTGCACTGTATTAAGTATCCTATTCATGTTCACTCAACTATTTCAATATTTCCCGGTTCTACTTTCACAACTTTTGACGCATGAGTTTGACTGATTCTGAACAAAATAGATAATTCAATATAATCATTGGCCTGTCTCAACTTGATTGTAGTTAAAAACAACTGATCTTCCGCTAATAATAAATCATAGACCATTCCATCAAGATTATTGACAGCTGGACCAAGCACAGAGAATATTAAGGAAAAATGTGCAAAGTCATTAAATCCTGTATAATACTGAATGGCCTTATTGTCATTTTTAAACAGGAAGATAGAGAATCTAACATTCATAGAATTTAGTATCTCACACTGGATACCGTGGTCCTGGACCGATTTCTCTCCGTCAGCGTCACTTTGTAGAATCTCATTTCCCCTTTCAGCTGACACTACCTCTTCGTTGCCAACATCTTGAATATCTGGTTCATTTTGAAATAAACGTCTCCTCTTAGCTACCCTTTCTGCATTTAGTGTTGAGGTGAACATGGATGGTGTTGTATTAAAATAAAAAATATATGGAACCGCACCAGGTTTCAGTCTCTCACGAGAACCTGAAATTAAAGCAAAGAAAAATTTAGTTCTTTGTTTATCTTAGGAAGCAATAGAGTAAGGTTAGGGTAAGTGGTAAGGTCAGGGTTTGAGTTTAGGAGTCATAAAAGAACTTTGAAAAAAACGTAGCTCTTGATTTTTTACGTAAGTGACATCACAATGAAAGTGTGTTAAAAAACCTACGTAACTGTAGACATATCCTAATTTAAATAGTCCTTTAAAATCATTATTACCTTTCTGAGAATATGTACAACGACAGGTACATGAGTTAAAAAATAATGGCTGCTCCCCATAACAAAATTCTTATATTACACACACTTGACATGATGACACAGCATGGGGAACGAGTTATCTTGCTGAATTGTTAAAAAAGAATAGTACTTGTTATTTTTCTTTATATATAAATGACAACAAAGTTGAATATCACTTACCTAAAAGACCAGCAGGCATGTAGTCATCTGCTGTAAAATGTTTTGCATAGGCAACACTGTATTTCCTTGGAATCCACGGCTTATTTGTACCTGGTTCAAGGCGTTTTATCGCTATTCTCCACTTCATATTCATCTTCTCATCTGACGGAAACTTGGGTCCACCCTTATGTGCTGAACGCAGTGGAACAGAGCAATGCTGAGGCATTTTAAAGTTAGTTTTATCACGTTTGGAAACAAGACTGTAAAACAGGACGTGAACTTCACGACTCACCACACAGTGCTGTCATCTGGTGAGGTAATGCGTGCTTACTCCCATTGTCGTGGGACAAATCGTACATTGTCATTCGTTCTGGAAACCTCTATGTATCGGATCTATCATATCATCATGGCAATACTGGGGAGCATATATATATATTCCTTACCTCATCTCTTCCCCTTCCTTCCTTTCCACCTTTGTCTTATAACATATTCATCGGTTGACTTCGGGAATATGGCAGACCACCTCTGCGTCAGCTAACAATTTTCAATTTGTCACGCAGTCTACGCTGTCGGCGGCAGATGCTTCTTTGGCGTCATGTCGTTTCTCGATTTCAAACGACAGAGAAGACATTCGCTCGTTTCGCCTATTCTTCCCAGCGTTCATTTGATTTTCTTCGTATTCTTTTGGTCTATTTATCTATCTATTCGTTTACCTATCTACTTATTCTTATGTTTTTCTATTCATGTTCATTCATACCAAGCATTTCGTTCCTACAGTCCTGCATGTTCTATGAGATCAACGATGGCTACCTACATAATTTATGAACTTCGACAAAATTTCTTCCGACTTTTCTATATTTGAGTGTGAAAGTGGAAGAGGATTGCTGTCCTTCCCGGGACACCGGTTACCGGGAAGTGGTTGGAATGTCCATTCACGACCACAGGGGTGAGGGCGGGAAAGAGGGTGGAGACATATAATTCGTTGTGACTTAAACTCCACCCCTTCAAAACTCCGACCTTGGAAGAAGATACATACTGACCCGGCCAACTCCTCTGGTGTCCTGAAGGATGTTCCTACTCCACCCACGGTATCCATAGACCAAATGGCCAAGGAAATGGTCAAGGGTGGGAGTGTAGATTTTTAGTATACCACACAAACATTTTCCATGTTTGTTAAAAATGTGTTCAGTCTACATGACGTCACATCGCCAATGTGACGTCACTATTGACAAGCCCCGCCTTCTTGCATGCGGGTGGATTTTGTGTATTTGTGTTTCGGAGGTGTCAATGGTGGCTGCCTGGGCGAGATATTTGTGTAGGATGGACATTGGAGAGGAGCATTTCCACTCTACCGGTCTTCAAAGCCACTCCACTATGATCGATCGAAATGATCTTCCCCACTTTTGTGATAGAGAGAAACAAAAGGAGAATGAATGAGAGTTCCCTTAGCAAGTAGCCATTAGGCGCTTTCATTTCTTTGCGCTACAGACACAATGACCCATCACAGCATAAGCGAAATCTCTGTACAGCTGTGTAGAACTTGTTTTTCGTCTTTTTAATTCCCTCTTCTTTGTTTTCTTTTTTCTCTCTCTCGCCATCAATGTGGGTCAAAGTATCCTATAAATCTTCGCCAGGGCCTCCAAACGATAAAGAGAGCCATTGTTTAGACAATGCAAAAGGGTTTGCTGGAAGTAGCTGAAATCTAATGGCAAAGGGGCGGGGCTTATGATGAGTAACGTCAAGTCGTCTGTTGAGTTTGACTTGAATTTCAAGAATGTATGAGGGCCCGTGACGTCATGTCAACTGTGACAATTTTCAGAATGTTTATCTTCTTATCTATTTACTTATTTATTAATTTATTCATCTATTTATTTATTCATTTATATATTTATCTATTTATTCATCTGTTTACTTATTTATCTAACAAATTAATATGTTTATTGGTTTGTTTTCCAAAAACGTTGACGTAGCCTAACCCGAGTTAACCTAATATAATCTACTTACTTTCTATAACAGACGTTTAGTACAAAAAAAAAAGTGGATACTTTTTGGGAGTAGACGTTTTAGGGAAATCTCACAATAATGAGCCCTCAGCCGCATAATAGTGCGAGGAATTAGAACCTTTTCGCACGGAACAGACGAACATTACGCCACGTCGCGTCAGAGAGGAAGAGACTGGATGTAGAAGGAGGAGGAGGAGGAAAAGGAGGAGGCAGAGGTGGAATGTGAGGCAAGGTGAAATGAAAAAGATGGGGAGCCACGGAGGTGAATAAAATAGCCTGGCGGCTGTCAGAATAGAATGAAAAGGGCCACAAGGTAAGGAAGGAGTTGAAGGTGACGTCAAAGCTCACATCTAGCGAGTGACATCTAGCCTCTCCCGTGGATTTGGAAGATGAAGACATACTTGCGACTGCAGATGCCATGTCACTTAAAACTTGCTTATTCTAGTTGTAGACGACTGGATCAGACTTACACTATGTCCCAAATTTTGTTTTCTCACGAATTGCAATATTTTTTCATAAAATACCCTGGATGAGACGCTTGTGTTGATTTGTATATATTTGTTGTGTGATGTATTTGTTGCCAGTATTCGAACCGTCGTCCGAACGACTCTTCCATACAAGAGTACTTATAATTTTTATTTTGGCTCTCGCCAGATTAATGTTTTAATCATTTTAATCATTCCAATGCTATAAATTATTTTTGTTGCATTCTTCAGTTTTAATTCGTGTTTATATCAGGTCCATATGAAATCACTAAATCTTGGTAGTTGCTCCATCCTTTCCTTTAAAAAAAAATCAACAAATAAATCGTGTTTCATGTACGCTGCCGAGTGCTGCACTGAGAGACGTGGCCTGAAAGGTCGCCTCATGTGCCCATACACGCTCAAACTAGCCTGAAGCAGACGATGGCCGGACAGGCCGCCTGAACGTGTATGGGGTCCCTTAGACAGTAGAGATGGGAAGAAGGGGAAGAGGAAGAAGAGGAGGAGGAAGGGGACTGTATACATAACTGTTGCCTCGACGGGTTTTGAAAATGGGGAGCAGGGAGACGCTCCTCTCTGACGCCCATCTTGCAGGGCCACACCAACAACAGGTACCCATCATTGGTCTCTAAGGGGATTATCGCATTGGGCTATATTTCCTCCAGCACATTTTCCGCTAAAGAATCACAATGACAAGTTATTTTGTCTTCTCAACAATTAACATAGAATGCAATTTGATATTCTGGAAGAAATTTGTTTTCCACCGGTATATCAGATTCCTTTCCAAAAGCTGTGGGGGTGGAAATTTGCTTCAACAGCTGGAGGAAAAACAGCCCAATGATAGCGCCTTCAGCGGGGGGGGGGGGTAGAAACTTGGAAACGAAACAAACTTGTTATTTTAACCAAATCAACGTAAGTCTAGCCCAACGTCTCTTGTTCTCCATAATTCCTGTTTTTATTTATTTATTTATTTTTTTATGATCTCTTGTCGATCATTCTTCCAGAGATGGGCGCGTTCCTAGGTGCGTTCCTCGGCGGTGTCTTGAGCAAAGTCATACCAGTTAGGACAATGAGGAACGCACCGAGGGACGCTCCCAGTTCTGCATTCTTCTCGTACTAGTAATCCTTTTCTGCCCACTTTATCTAAATCGGTTTCCGGTTGAAATATCGTTGCCACGTTTCCTCTCTTCACTCCTCCAATGTGGGAATTCCTGTTTAATCTTTCCTCATACAGTAGCTTGTCGTTTAGACCAGGGATGATCGTATTAGTTGCCGTCTTTTGTATTTTTCATTTATATCTTTTCTTTTTTATATATTTTATGATGACCACATCACCGATGCGTATTCTATTCTGGGTCATATCAAGCTTTAGGTGGTTTTCTTAATCATGTCCTCAGTGTTTTTCTTCGCCACAATTATATTATTCAACAGTATGATCTCTCCTCTTGTTTTCTTTGTTGTAGCGGCATGGCTACAGAAAGTATAAGAACAACGGTTGGATTGAGAATACATTCTTGGCAAAAATCACAGGCCAATCACACGAATCTAGCGGCTCAAGAAGTGCGTGAATGGACCAATCACATGCGAGGCGTGATCCTGACCTGACCTGACCTCGTATATGATCATATACTCAGCACCACACCTACATAACCTGAGGGTGGGGTCGTCGTCGTCGTCGTCGTCTTGGATGAATGCTGGCGGCTTGAGGCGACCCGACGACATTACGTCATCGTCGTCCGCTCCCCTAACCGAACTCTGATGTCGTTTCCGAAGAAGAGGAACTTCGATAATTGTGGAAGTGTAGGTCCTTGGGGGACATTTGCTGGCTTGTACAGTAGGTATGTCCGCAAGGGGGGAATTTGACCATTTTTCATCTATCACTACTGTCATCATGTATGTGTGTGTATGGATGTGTATGTTTGTGTGTGTTTGTGTGTGTGTGTGTGTGTGTGGATGTGTATGTTTGTGTGTGTGTTTGTGTGTGTGTGTGTGTATGTGTATGTGCGTGTGATTGTGTGTATGTGTTTGTGTGTGTATGTGCATGTGTGTGTTTGTGTGTGTGATTGTGTGTTTGTGTGTGTGATTGTGTGTGTGTGTGTGTGTGTGTATGTGCGTGTGTGTGTTTGTGTGTGTGATTGTGTGTTTGTTTGTGTGTGTGTGTGTATGTACGTGTGTGTGTGTGTGTGTGTGTGTGTGTGTGTTTGTGTATTTTTTACCTAGTTGTATTTTACGAGACGAGACCTATGGTCGTAGTCAAGGTCGTAGTCAAGATCTAAGAATATAAGGTCTAATCACTTCCGACCGAATTTCGAGGGAGTTGGCGCAGCGGGCCCGTGAACGTCACCTGGCTGTTCAAAGTGGGGTTAGCGGGTCCTATAGCTGTCAGTTGAAGCTGGACCGTCGTTGGAAAATGACGTCGCCTTCGCTCGCACTGCTCCACGCAATTAGTTATATTCTGACAAATATTATATAAAATATATATATAAATATATATAAAATATTATAGTTCCTGTCTATATATATGAATATATAATATATAAAATATTATAGTTCCTGTCTTCCTTGGCGTTTCAGTTTTCTTCAGTGTATCACAAAGAGAAAATGGACTCAGCC
Source organism: Oratosquilla oratoria (assembly GCF_046742065.1). NCBI lineage: Eukaryota > Metazoa > Arthropoda > Malacostraca > Stomatopoda > Squillidae > Oratosquilla > Oratosquilla oratoria. The sequence continues at coordinate 55,209,439 of NC_134783.1, read as the reverse complement.
AAATGACGTCAGAAGCTGCGCAGAAGAATGTAAACGGTCTGACCTGTATATTTAGACCTTGGTCGTAGTGACCCGTTCTCGTATCTCTCCGTATCCAGTTTATTCTTAAAATCGTGTATAGTTTTGTCACTCACTGTTTCTCCGTTTAGTTTGTTCTGTGGGAAGCTATTCTTTTTCAGGTCTCTTCTGTAACTGCCCTCCTTTAGCTTCTTTTCGTGCCCTCTTGTTTCTCTTCTGTCCCATTTTAATAAGTCGTCCCTATCGAGAATTTCCATCTCTTTCATAATTATGTAAATGGTCAACAAATCACCTCTTTCTCTTCTCTGTTCCAGTGTTGATAGATGTGTGTGTGTGTGTGTGTGTGTGTGTGTGTGTGTTTGAGGCTTTCTCTTGTCATCTTGTGATTTGGACTTGATTGACGTAACATGATTTGGTGGCGACATGACGTAAATATTACACCGTGTTGGATCAAGATTTAGAAAGACTTTTACAAATCAGTGGCTGGTGAACAAATTGTTGTTCATAAAAATTATGGGGAGGAATTGTCATTTTATGGGGGACGGAAATTTTAAATGTGAGAAAGAGAAAAGGTTTCGCTTTTCGTCTTGGTGAGGATGTGTGGTTAGCTGGTGGGTCGTCTTACGCGAACTCGGGGAAGGGGATGTCGGGTGAAGTTACTTGCAGATACAAAAATGACACGACAGTTACGCCAGTTTGGCATGAAGATAGAGCAAATGACTGGTAATGTATAATTATTCAGAGAACAGGGGTGGATTAGAATAGCGACTAAAAACGGAAGGTAATGTAGTGGGGTGTCAGTGACAACAACAAAGGAATGTAATTATAAAACCGGTTACTCAGAGCCAAATGGAGTATGTTTAGAGATTTCATGGCAGGCTGTTTCAAACAATGACATGAGAAATAAGTAGATTTTTTTTCGTCCATGCAGAGAAAAATAAAAACACCTCTCATGGTTTATTTATTTGTTTATCAATATAAAATCCATGTGTCAATGTTTGTGCATCGTATCCCATGCAGCCGTTAGTGCATTTCTGAGCGTATGTAACAGTGATCAATAATAAATGCATTTGATATCGTGTCGAATTTTGTGAGGACGCACTGGAAATGTAGTCAACTGTTAACCTGTAGAGGGCTGGATAACGAACCGCAGCTTCACAGATGATGTTGTATAATGTCGAATTAATTATTGGCGAAGTTTACGTAACTGAGCGCGTTCGATAGGGAATGAATAAGATCAATATTGTGAGAGAACCACGCTTTTTCTGAGTGTGCGTGAAATAAGGCTGCACGGGGAAATTGGGAAAGATGCTCACGAGAAATAATATCTTTTCATCACTGTCTTGTCGACGTGTGGAGTATTCTTCACTGTAAAAGATCTGAATATGACTGTGCGCTAGAGGTACGTGGTCACACCTGACGTTGTGTCGTAATGTCGCTTTCGCGTCCACGAGAGAGGAGTTGGATATTTTACCACGCCGGCTCTTGGCGACATAAATATTTAAAGGATGTGAACAAGAACTGCGAGAAATCAGATAGATTATCCTCTAAGCCTTTCGAAGCATGAGATAAGAAGAATGGGACAATTTCTACTACGATGAGATCTTGTGATTGAAGCAGTTTGTGTGATCAGGGCAGAGAGGGAATGGAAAAGGAGCTGGCATACAGGGTTGATAAAAATAATACTGAGATGGTTTGGGTAAATGGGAAAATGAGTGAAGAATAACAAAAAGAATGTGGAAAGCAGAGGTGAGTGGAATGAACTACAGCGAAAGACCGATGAATTATCTGTGTGGCATTGGATGCTGTCGAACAGGAAAGGAAGGGAGAACAAGAGATAGGTGTGATTGGAGGTCGGTTGGGAAAGGATGATAAATTGACGTTGCCAGAAGGGATTTCTTTTGGCTTTCTCTGTATTTCTACTGTTTCTGTCTTTCTGGATTGCTTCTGAATCAGCAGTGGGGTGGGGGAGGGGGAAGGGATGGCTATTTATCTAGGAGATAGGATAAAAAAATAGAATAAAATAAAATCGGATGAAGGGGGTTGTGCATGCCTTGTATGTGTATGAGAATGCCAACGTTGAATTGATAGGATTTTGTTTTTGTTTTTATTCTTTCGTCCAGTTGAAAGTCATCTTAGTTTTTATTTACTTATTGTTTGTTTATATCTATCTATATTTATCCATTGATCAATTTGCTTGTTTTTATCTATTTAATTATTTGTTTATCGCCATTAATATCACATGGTATTTTTTTGAGGTCTTATGGGTAATGTTTGTCACTGAATATGAATTATGATATTGAAATATATTGGAAATTCTTCACAAACTCGTCCTGTAGACGAATACAATTTCAGTGCGTTTGTATAATTATGCAATTCTTTACCAATTTATTAATCAATGAATCTGTTTGTTGATATATTTGCTCATTTATTTGTTTGGTGTAATTCTAACAGATATACATAACAAGTCTCATCGTTTGCATATATGGATGACCTACAATGAAGCATTTTTTCATATATAAGAAAATCTGTGCAAAATTTGAGGGTGAATATAATTTTTTTTTTTTTTTTTATAAATATAAATGTATGTTTTTAGCGTGGACTATTTTCGCGAGAAGCCAAAGGTGGGAAATTTGAACCCACAAGATTCAGTGCGTAACGTAAAATACTGTCTTAGATTACCGATCATCAACAAAGGCTGTCATCCCTAACCGCCCCGTAGAGCGGGGGGTAGGTGGATTATGGATGGAATTTTGGAAAGAAAAAAAAATCTCAAAGTGGTGGATAAAAGCTTTATTTCACTCTTTTGCCTTTTAATGTTTGTTATAAAACAGTGGGAATCAGCTTACATGTTTTTGTGTTATCCTCGGCATTTGTAATTGTTATTTCGAACTGTGTGTTCTTTTCATTATCTGCACTTCATGTATATTGATTCAATGCCAAATATGATTATTATTATTGTTATCATTATTATTATTATTATTAAGGTGATATGGCGATGCAGCAAAAAAAAAAAAAAAAAAAAAAAAAAAAATCGACCGGAGGATACTGCAGAAGAAGAAGAAAATAATACATCTCGGAAGACCAGATAATCATTCTGCAGAAGACAAAAAAAAAAAAAAAAAAAAAAATTATAGACCGGAGGACTTTCCTGTACCGACGGAAGCTAACGAAGGAAACATGAACAGGCCGTGGGGAACCTGTAGGTATCCAGGAAGAGCCCCTTGTACGGATCACACGGGTCCCACGACAGGAGCCTCTGATAGTTGTGCTTCTGCAGGCAGTGGCTCTGGTAAGAGGGCCCGATAGTGCGGCATGCTGCCCTTGGGAAGAGGCAGCTCTCGATGCGGATCGTCTGCATGACCTCCTGAAGATCATTCACAATAACCCTCCAGAAACCGCCAACGTTCCTTGCCCTCTTGGGGGTCGCGTAGGACACCTCCGAGGGACAGACGAAGCCGCTAGGCCCGGTCCAGTGGGTCAGGTCGAAGGGCGAGGACCCGGTCGAGGAACCCGTGTAGAAGGAGTAGTCCATGGTTTCCTCGTGTTCCCTCGTGATCCCGTCCACGAGATTGTCCGCCGACTGGCCCGGGACTTCGGCGTACTTGAGGCCGAACGTAGCGTCGGCCTGCACGAAGGCCTGGACCTCGAAGAGCGGGTAGTCCTCGTCCTCGAGGCAGTAGGTCAAGGACGTGTTGAGGGCGCACGCGGGCGGCTGGGAAGCGTCGCAGAAGATCCTCCTCGTGTACACGAAGTTGACGTAGTGGAGCCCGTGCGGGTCGGAGTCCGACCCCGGACCACCTCTTCTCTTGGGGTCAGACCCCCGTTGAGCTGCCGGGTCCGGCAAAGGCTCCGGGTAGGCTCCAGGATCCGGCAAGGGACCCGGGTAGGCTGCAGGATCCGGCAAGGGACCCGGATAGGCTGCAGGATCCGGCAAGGGATCCGGGTAGGCTTCAGGATCCGGCAAAGGCCCCGGATAGGCTTCAGGGTCCGGCAAGGGCTCCGGGTAGGCTGCGGCCTCGGGCGAAGGCAAGGGCTCGGGAGAGGCAGTAGCCATTAGTCCAGCCAGCACCAGCATCTGCACATTCAATGAATAAATGAAAATAGATAAACAAAGTAATACACAAATAAATAAATAAATAAAAATAAATAGATAATAAATAAAACATAAATGAATAAATCAATAAATGAATCAATTAATAAATAACAGATAAACAAATGAACAAATGAATAAATAAATAAATGAAGTAATACACAAGTAAATGAGCGAATGAACAAATGATTAAAATAGACAACAAATAATTGAATGAAAATATAATGAAATAAAATAGAATCAAATAATCACTCAATACAGGGGTGCAGGATAAGGTGCCATGACTATCAGTGAAATAATTTGACAAAAAAAAAAAAAAAAAAAGGCGATTAGGCGACAGTGTTAATTAGCATTTTGGACTCTGGAGTTAACTTCAGTTGTCAGAAACGACGGCCGCAGGTGTCGGAAACAGATGCAATGTCTAGGTCAGGGACAGATGTATTGGGGTAGATGTGTTTGTACTGTCTAATGCGAACAGGACAGTCATGTATCTGCGTACCAGCGTAGAGACAAATTCATCAACGGTTTTTGGTTCTCCCACTCCCCGCTAGCTATGGGGAGTAGTACTGTATTGTAGAACTTTTTGCTCCCGTTTTCAAACGGATACCAGTGTTGTGTGATTTTCGTAATTTTCTCAATAAAAATAAACACTACACTCGTTAACAACATCACAATGTTTCTTTATCTATTTTCTATATAGGTTGCGTATTCTTGATGATAAATAAGACTGAAAATCACCTGATTATGAAAATGTTCGGAAAGCCTTTGATTCAAACGACCGGACGAAATAATGACAGATAATATCTTAGAAAGGAGAGTTCGATTAGCAACGAAAAGGTAATTATACTCTCATGTCTTGATTCAAAGATCGGACGAAATGACACGAAATAAAGAAAGTAGAGTTCGATGAGCAACGAAAAGATGTTACTACTCTCGCGTCTGCCTCAGTGCCCTCTTTGCTTGTACAACATTCACTCGGCGTCAGGCGCCAAGAAGCAAGCAAGCCAATGAGGAGACAAGTTGCAGGTGTTCACTTACGTGCAGGTGCTACAAATCGTCTGGTCGTTCACTGAGTACACTAAAGATGTCTAACACCTTTGGAGTTGCGTTTGTAGGACGCCAAGATTTATTTATTATTTTTTTTTTTTTATAATCACGGGTTTCGGAAGGTGCAAAACTGCCCTTGGGTAATCGTCGTAGGACCCTCACACCCTTCTCTCCCCCATCCTTCTCCTCCCGTAGGACAACGACGACGCCCTCTTCAGGAGAACTCACCAGGTGGCCTGCCATGGCGGTTAGGGATCCAGTTGGTTGTGTATGTCGCGGGCTCCATCGTAAGGGAGCTTTATATACTTGACCCTGGGGTCCGGTCCATTTCCGCTTCCCACTCCCATTCCCCTCGCAAACACACTCACGCCCATCTTAGGCTCCTCCTCTTCCTGCTTCTTCTCTTTTTGTCCATCTTCTCCCGCCCCCACCTTCAGGTGATGCGTCTTGTCTCTTGTCATTTATTTCTTCGTTTTCCTTCTCATCCTCTTTCTCCCTCCTTCTCGTTCTCCTTCTCCTCCTCCTGTATTCTTCTCCCCCCCCCCCACACACACACCTTCAGGTGATGCGTCTTGTCTCTTGTCATTTATTTAAATTCATTTACTTCTTCGTTCTCCTTCTCATCCTCTTTCTTATTTCTCCTCCTCCTTTTCGTTCTCCTCCTCCTCCTCCTCCTGCATCCTTCTTCGCCTTTATTTTCTAATATTTTCTTTCATTTCTTTCTTTTCTTCCCTCTCTCCTTAATCTTTTTCTGCCCATTCCTCTCTCCTCTGTAATGTGGAAATTAGCTTTCCCCAGTTTCTCTATTGGAGATGTTCTCAAGCGAACATTTAATCAATTAATCTATTTATTAACCTATTCGCTGACTTATTTTCCTCAGGTCGTACAATTACAGTCACTTCAGCACGAGCCTGCCTGGCCCACATGCTGAATAAAGCAGTTTGGCTTTAGCCAGAATAAAATATGTAAACAATGTCATTATGATGAGGTTCTTTATTAAAATTCCCCCAGTGGGAGCCTTGTAACTAGGGCTTAGCCAAGAGGGGTGGGGGGCTATAGGAGGCTTAGCCCCCCAAAAAAATCCAATTAGCCCCCCAAATTGATTTTTGTTGAAAAATATTATAAATACACTCCACAAAAAAAAAAAAATAATAATAATAATAAATAAAATACAAAAAAGTAAGCTAAGTTTATGGTGAATTTGTGATAATGGCGTGTATACATAAGATATAAAATTGTAGCTCTCATTACAGGCATATCAAATATAATCAAATATTATATATTTATGTGTGTGTGTGTGGGCACATCACAGCGGTAGTCCCCCCTCCCCCCCAAAAAAGCATAATTACCCCCCCCCCCCAAAAAAAAAAAAAAAATCTGGCTACGGCCCTGCTTGTAACTCTTCCATAGACCAAAAAGCATTTTTCTCCTTATAAGGGAGGTGGGAAGGGGGCAAACTAGAGCATACACCCTAAACCTATTTCAAAACACATTTTCTATCTCTCCTTAGTATTTCGTAAATCAGCGTTTCCCAGACTTTTTTGTCCTCAGGCGACCGCATTAATCTATTTGTATACGTGTTAATATATATGATTAGTTGTTGATTGTAAAAAAGTAGGGGACAAGTATAATAAATATATGTGTAAGAAAGGTAATGTAAGGTTATAAAAGACAAATTTATAATTAAATTTTATTATAGCAATATGAATTTAGAAAAGAAAAAAATAGCATACAAGATGTCTTGGCGACCCAAGGAAACACGTTTGGGGACCCCACTTGGGGTCGCCTCCCCAGGGTTGATAAAGTGTCGTAGTTGTATTATACGAGAAGGGAGCTATGCTCGTGGTGACCCGTCTTTGTATCTTCCAGCATCAAGTTTTTTCTTAAAATCTTGAATAGTGTTTGCATACATTCTCTTTAAGTTATTCCAGATATCCAGCACTCTGTGTGGGAAGCTATTTTTTCAGATCTCTTCTATAGTTATCCTTTTTGAGTTTCTTTTCATGATCTGTGTGTGTGTGTGTGTGTGTATGTGTGTGCGCGCGCGCGCGTGCGTGTGTAGTTTATGTGTGTTGTATTTACCTAATTGTAATATACATGATACGAAGGCACGTGGGGATACGGTTTCTCTATCGATCAAGTTATAAATTCGTTTATGTTTTTTTTCCTTCAAGTTTACACATCATTCTGTAGAGCACAAAAAAAAAAACTTCCATTTAATAATTTTCCAGTCCCAGATCAAAAGATCTTGTCAATTATATTCACTCTTCTATTCTTTCTTTCAAGGTCCAATAATTCCAACAGTAATTTTGATATGGTTCACCTACTAAGCGTGATTATCATTGGTCATGATCTTGGATCACGTGCTGGACTAATTACATACATCTGTTATCCTTTATCATGAGATCATGTATGCGTATATGTAGGCTAATATTTATGTTATTGTATGTGTACACAAATGTAGGACTAAACAATACAAAGGTGGAAGTACACTTAGTGAGATAAACATGCGTTCTTGTTTGTACTCCAGTCGACCTAGACTATGTAAAGTCTTGGGTGTGTTTATCTTATCTGTCTTGCCACTCGTGAAAATTCTAATTATACAAAAGTACAGGAGTTTATTATGTTCAAACAGGTTTCCGCATTGCAACCGTGGCCCATAAACATCTATAGATTTCCCCAGTCAGAATAATTTTATTTAATGATAAAAAACATAAATACGGCTCCCATTATTTATTGGTAACTGAATAAACTTCTAACCTTTTGTCGAAATTAAACGAGATAGAATTAAGTAAGATTTTCAAGAAGTAGAAAAAAATATGAAAACGCATGTCGTCGTCTGTGGATTAAACACAACTAGACTGCATGGCGTGTTGGAGAAATGACGAAAACAAATGCACATCGCTTTGTCAGTTCCGCCGAACCACCCGATACCCGTCTATGAGCCATCTGGCGGTCACCAGACAAATGTCAGCATGACCTATAGCACACATCTCCGAACAACACAAATGCATCTAAATGTTGCTGCATGGATACAGTTTGGTTTACGAAAATTCACCTTCATTACATGGAAGCTGAAAGTATAAACAATACTTAACCGAGAAAGATATTTTGAAAAGTTATCATATAACACGGACCAGGTTCCAGTTGCCGCAATAATCACGAGTTTCTTAAATAATCACGAGTTTCTTAAAACCATGTACTTTAATGCTCGTAGTATTAGAAAAAAAAATCAAGAAATACAGGCGTATATCAAAAGCGAAAATCTCGATATGATAGGAATAACTGAGACATGGTTAAATGGTACAGAGTTCGAAGCTGAATTTAATATTGCGGGATTTAAACACTTTCATCAGGATAGAAACCACAAGAAAGGTGGGGGTGTTCTGTTGTACGTTAAAAACAATATTCATGCTTGTGTTTTAGAGAAAGTGAAACAGGATGCATATGATAGTTTGTGGGTTGAGTTAACCCAAACAAATGGACAAAAAATTAATATAGGTGTAGTATCATTAGCAGACGACAAACTGTTATTTCAAGAACTGTCTAGTTTCTGCAACCGGGATTTATTGATAATGGGTGATTTCAGTTTTACTGACATTGATTGGATGACCCTTGAACATGGCCATATAGGTAGTCGCTTGATTGATTTTCTTGGTGACAATTACTTAATTCAGCATGTAAAAGAGCCCACAAGATATGGAAACTTACTCGATCTATTGTTGCAAATAGCGATCACAACTTAGTTAGATTCAAACTCCTAAACAATTTTAGAATAGATACTTGTGTTTCTAAAATACCCGATTTCAGTAAAGCTCAGTTCATAGGACTACGTCAGGAGCTTCAGCTTACAGATTGGGAGGCAAAATTAAGGGGACCCCCCGCCCCCAGATTTAAGAAAAATTCGATTTTTTTTATTGCATTAATACATAGTAGGGATCTTGCTCTAGATGCTGGTAAAGTGTTTTTATCGTACCGCCATTTTTAAAGGGTTTAAAGGGCCTACCCTCCCTCCCCCCGGCAGCCACATGCTGCGCACGACCATTGTTTACATAAGTTTTGACCATATTTTACCCTATTTTTTTGCATTTGATACACTCATAAAGTTTTCTCTTACGTCCGGCATGCACGTGAGTATGTGGTGTGAGGAAGTTCAGCCTGCACAACTGGCAGTGGCCTGAGTCTTACAAAGTAAAGGACATGTACACATTAGCTTGCCGCATTCACTAATTTGCCGTGTGAAATTCGCATCTATTTTTCAGTGAAGAGATATTTGAAGATATTAGCCATGCCTAAGCTATCCAAACAAAAGGCACACTTGCAGAAGATAAGAACGTCTACATTAGCAACTCAAGGGGAGAAAGAAAGAACCCCAGCATCAACTTTGTTATCACCACCTCCGCCACCACCACTAGTACTCCCTCCAGCAGCTCTCTCCCTTCCATCTACATCCACATCCTCAGCACCTGATCCTCTGTCCTCTACAACTATATCAGACAAGTTGTCTCTACGCAAACAACTGTTTGCTAACAAGTGGCTACAAGGATGCCTCCTTGTTGCAACACCTTGGGTTTAGAGTCTCAAACCTCACAGTGATGTCCCTGATGCAGCAAGAGCCTGTTCCAACACCAGAAAGGAAACCCAAGAAAAGAAAGAGAGCTGAATCCCAGCAATCAGACTACCTTGCTGGGTCATTCTAGACCAAGAACTCAAACTTTGCGACAAAGAGTGAGGTGGCGGCTTATGAGACCCTCACTTTGAGTGAATGATATCCTACACTGTAGGAGGGTACAAAGTGCCTGAGTTACTTGAAAGATGCAAAATCATCATGAAAATACAATGGAACCTGTTTTCAATGGGTCTTAGGAGGTCCAATGTAAAATTTAGTCAAACTAAGGATAAAAAAACAACTTTAACACTCATTTCTGAAAAATGTAAGTTTTTGATACTCAAAGTCTATCTCCCTCAATTTTCAACCAATTTTTGCATATGAGGTCTCTATTAATAGCTAGATAAATGACAAAAAATAAAATAGTTTTTTTGCATATGTTAAATATTTCTTTTTAATAACGTGTCAAAGTCAAAATTTTGCTTTTTTTTCGATAATTTTATTTTTTTTATTTTTTTCCCTCGGCGTTAAACAAAGATATTAAAAAAAGCTCTCTATTTTGTTTTTTTATATATGTAGAAGATTCTTTTGCTGTAAAATGAAAGACATCGAATAAAAATTGTAAGAGGTGATAGGATTTGAAAGCCCAAAAATACGGTATTTTTCACGTTTTTTATTAAAAAATAAAAAACTACTCGTCAGATCTGAATAAAACTCATGCTGTGAAGGTTTCCTCAGACCTAGATATCACACAGACAAAATCAGCAAGATCCTTCAGAAAAAAAGATTTTGGTCGGGGGGGTCCCTTAAACGAAAGACCTGTAGATCAGATGTGGGAAATATTTCAAAATACGCTCACTAAGATGATTCAAACTTACATTCCTTTTAAGGACAGACGTCCCCCAAATCAGGCTCGCCCAAAGTGGCTCGACAAAGAAACTGAAAAAAGTATTGCTAAAAAGAGACAGGCTTATAAGAAATATAAGTGCTCGGGTGCATCTAATGACTATGAAAGTTATGTATCAATACAGAGAGATTTAAAAAAGACAATAAGAAAAAGAAAACGACAATACGAAATGAATATCGCTGATAAATCCAAAGAGAATCCCAAAGAATTCTATAGTTACATTAGAGATAAAAAGGTTGTTAGGAATCACATTGGTCCACTATTATCTGCTGACGGTCAACTTGAATATTCAAATGAAGGAATGTGTAATATCTTAAACAATTATTTTAGCTCGGTATTCGTAAACGAAACACCTCAAGGTGAACTCCAAACTGAAACCTGTGAAAAGTCTAGGGTAAACTTACTCACTACGGTAAATATAACAAAAGAAAATATTAAAAGGTGTATAGATAAACTCAAAGTTAATAAAACACCAGGGCCTGACGGTTGGCATCCAGGAATCTTAAAGGAAATGAAAAATGAGATTGTTGTTCCATTAGAATTTATTTTCAAGAAATTCATCATATCCGGAGATGTCCCAAGAGAATGGAAGCTAGCTAACGTTACTCCCATATTCAAAAAAGGTGACAAAAAGAAGCCAAATAACTATAGGCCTATAAGTTTGACTTCAATCGTAGGAAAAATAATGGAAACTATCGAACATCATTTAGAAAGTAACCGTTTGATAAATGATAGCCAGCATGGTTTCAGACGGAAACGTTCTTGCGTGACTAACTTACTCGAATTCTACAACACAGTTATCTCGAATTAAGACAAAAGAAACAATATAGACTTAGTATATCTAGACTTTGCAAAAGCTTTTGATACCGTCCTACACGAAAGACTACTTACTAAATTAGCTTTACACGGAATAAGTGGTAGCCTATTAGGTTGGACTAGTAATTGGTTGAATGGTCGAAAACAGAGTTGTTTTAAATGGAAAAACTTCTAGATGGAAAAATGTTACAAGTGGAGTTCCTCAGGGTTCCGTTCTTGGGCCACTTCTATTCATAGTATATATAAATGATATAGACCATGGACTAAAATCTACTGTTTCCAAATTTGCTGATGATACAAAACTGTGCGGAGTGGCAAATGATCACTCAAACCAATTAGATATTCAAGAAGATTTAGATAAATTACAGCAATGGTCTGAAAAGTGGCTAATGAAATTTAACACAAGTAAATGCAAGGTAATGCACATAGGTAAAAATAACAGTAAGTACGATTACAAGTTATTTGGAAATTCGTTAACAAAAGTGGATAGTGAAAAAGATCTCGGCGTAATTATCAGTAACGACCTCAAATCATCTAAGCAGTGTATTTCAGCCTCTGAGAAAGCAAATCAGATTCTAGGACTGCTTGCGCGATCTTTTGATTTCAAAAGTCCATCACTCATTAACAAGCTATACAAGTCGTTAGTTCGTCCACATTTGGAATATGCTGTTTCCGTATGGTCACCGAATCTCATTAAAGGCATTGACAGACTGGAAAAAGTACAACGGCGAGCCACAAAACTGATTCCAAATATTAAAAATAAATCATACGAAAATCGACTAAAACATATGAATCTATTTTCCCTAAAAAAGCGTAGACTCAGAGGTGACTTGATACAGGTCTTTAAAATTCTAAAGGGAATTGACAACATCAAAAGTGACCAAATTTTCACATTGAATGAGAATCAGACAAGAAACAATGGTCTCAAACTGTCCGGAAATAGATTCAATTTGGAAGTAGGTAGAAACAACTTTGCCAACCGTGTAGTTAATGAATGGAATAAACTTCCTGCACAGGTAGTGCAATGTAGTTCAGTTCGAAGCTTTAAGAATCATTTAGATAAACACCTAAGCAAGATGCTGTAATGATTATAATTTATTTTATATTATTTGTTTTTGTTTTGTCATAATTTGTCTGTCTGATTTTAATCTATTATTAGTTATATGTTAATTTATCATTATTTACTATTTACCTGTTTATTATTTAACTATACATATGCATTTATTTATTTTGTTATTTACATTATTATATTTTTATTATTTTATTATTATTATGATTTTTTTTCGTATCCGACCTAGATATGGACCAAAAGGTCTCCTGTCAGCATGCTCCGCCTTTGTAATCCTTTGTATTTTTAACTTTGGTATAGCCGCGCATTGTTTGGATTGACAAGCATCAAACGATTTTATTTAACTTGAACGGAGGGATGTAACAAGAGATGGGGCAAGTGGGAGGTGATGAGGGGAGTGAGAGGTGATGGGGGTGTTAGGTGCAACCAATCACATTGTACTGACCCCCTCCTCCTCACCTCAGTATGCGAATTTGGGGATGGGAACTTAGACGCTTTTAATGTGTGCATGTAAGGGAAATGTATCGAGTCGATTTTGTTTGTGTTTATTTTGTCATCGATCATTCGCCAATGCTTTCTTCCATGGAGAAGCTGAGTGGGATGCGATTAGGGCGAATAGGAGGTAAGATGATTAGGAGGATTGAGGAGTGATTGGGAAGATACTGATTGGGAGGTGATCAAGATTGTGACTGGCATGGGAAAGAGACGAGTGATTTTGAAATTATTAAGTGATTGGACAGATTGGTTTTATCCTGTGGGGCTTAAAAATGATTTTTAACCTAAATAGAATCGCCCGATTTCAGCCAGAAAAATATCTATTATTAGAAAGCGAGAGAGGGAGACGGAGAGAGGGAGAGAGGGACGAGGGAGACATGTTGGGAGAAGAGGGAGGTTAATTGATCGAGGAGAGCGAGGAAAGATTTGTTGCGCAAGGAGAGGGAGGAGAGAAATATTGGGTGAGCGAGGAGAGGGAAAATGATAGAGAGAATAGAGGGGGGTTATGCCAGTGAGAAAATAAGAGAAACAGACTGGAGACGGGAAGGGAGTGGAGGGGAGTACTGTACACCACGTCAGAGGCCATACACACCAAGTGGGAGCAATCAGCTTATGAATTGAAATTAAGTCATCTCGGGGTCCCTCTAGCCGCTCCGCGTGAGAGCAGAGCAAAGACCAGCAGAAGTGATACGAGAACTGAACCAAGAAAAGGACAGAAAAGGAAAACAAGGAATATACGGAATCATTGTTATTTCGTCAATAGCTAGCGTTTCTATCCGTTAGGACTGCTGCGTTGAGGAAGTGGAGTTTAAGATATGGTAAAGGAGAGACTGAAGGAGGGTAGTGGAAGTGAGAGGAGCCGGGGGCGAGGGAGAAAGGAGGAGAGGAGGAGGACGACCTAAAAAAGCGAAAGAAATAAAGTACAGGAGGGCAGGGCGGAGCACAGGGGAGGAGGGCAGAGGTGAGAGGAGAGGGGAGCCCGGTAGAGCAGGACAGCAGAGCAGAGGGGGGCAGGGCATAGAGTAGGGTAGAGCAAAGCACAGGGGAGCAGGGCAGAGCACAGGGGAATGCAGGTAGCAGGGCAGAACAGGGTACATCAGAGCACAGGGGAGTAGGGCAAAGAAAAGCAGGTAGCAGGGCAGAACAGAGCACAGTGGAATAGGACACTGCAGAGCAGAGGGGAGCAGGACAGAGGGTATGAGGGCAAAGCTGGGCAAACGAGAGCAGAGGGGAGCAGATTATTATGTGAAAATCACATAAAAGCCTTCGTGTTGAATGCTCTGCTTGCACTGTGGAAGACAACAATGGTCTCCCCTTTTCCCGATATTTCACATGTTCCCCATTCTGCAAGGTGGCTAATTATGATGGCTTTTACTAGAGCTTGGGCATTTGAGTTACTGGAAAGTACTGAAGGTCTTGGAATTTTCATACTTGATCCTGATTTTGAGGCCCAAGGGTTTCATGTGATCCAACATACAATATAGCAAGAAGTTGTAGGGTACTCAATTATATCCACAAGCATATCTAGTAGGTTCACTCACTCCTTTGGCACTACAGGCCCATTGAGGCCCCTGGCCACTACAAAAAGATGCCTCCAGACTCTCCGATCTGCTGTTAACATCTCTATATCGTCGGGGTCGACGTCCAGGGCTCATAAGTTCTCCACCACATTCTTTCATCTAGTACGTGGGCGTCCTCGAGGTCTCCTGCCAACTATATTCTCGGAGTAAACATGAAAAGTGAATCTGTCTGGTCCAGATCTGAGAATGTGACCAAGTCACCTCAGTCTCGATGATCTAATGTAGTCAGTCACTTGAGGTATGGGTATTAGATCCTGGACTTCACGTGTAACACCTGCTCCATAAATTTAACTCTCCATCATATATGGGCCCCGATTGATTTGAGAGTATTATTCTCAAATCAGAGTAATTTTGTCTGCCAGTTGATTGAGGCTCTAGGTTTTGGCCCCAAATGTGAGCACAGGCCATATCATGGTGGAACATGGTCATGTCTTTGTTTTTCTAAATAGAATATTTGATTTGAACAAGGATCCTAAGCCATGGAATGCTTTCGTTGCGGATCTGATGCGCTCATCCATTTCAAGATATATATTATTTTCTGGTGACAATTTGGAGCCAAGCAGGACTTAATGAAATAACAATATAAAAACTTTATATTTATTGTCATTCCTAACTTATGAAATCATTCAGTTATCAGAATGAGATGTAAATCACAATCATTTTACAGATATTCCCTTACATTAGGATCACAAAGGCATATTGCATTAAATATTGGCTAAGCTTTTCCTGTTGGGAGAATCCCCCCTGCCCCCCCAAAAAAATGACAATAATAAATAAATACACATTGCCTGCTTCATCGTGAACCTCTCATCATTCTCTACCAGGGCACGAATTACCATTACTCTAAAGGAAGATACCTTGGCTTATTTATGAGTCGGAACCACCACCAGGTACCTGCATTGGTGGTCCTATGAGATGGATGTCATATAATCACCTCCGTGTTGCCCATCTCCGAGACCCATCAATGTTACCCTCACCTCCATCTACAGGGCTGGCACTCAAGAGCCTAAACTAGCTATCTTTCAAATTCGCTTATTTTCCTCTCCTCCCCTTTTCTATGCAAGGAGAGGCAACAACTGGTGATTGCTCCATGCTAGTGCAACACATGACAATAGTTTAAAGTTTCTTCACAGAGGAATCTATGGGAAAATCCATGGATCACTGCTGGTTGTTGTGGAGCTACGAGTTGGAAAAACGAGTGAAACTCGAAGTTATAATAGTCCGAGATTCTCCAACACGCATTACCAATTGAAAATGTCTTTACTCAGCCATAACCCAAGATATGATTCAGAAGAGTATCTATAATCACTAGCTCACCGAGAGAAAAATGCTGGTTGGTGATCAAGGTACTCTAGGAATAAAGCTTGCCAGGCATTCATCACTTCAGCTACTATGTACCTCCCTGGTTGAAATTACACTATCAACACTACGAGTAATGTTCTATAGTGTCGGGTATATTTAGATTAATTTATACATAACTGGAGACAATGCCACAAAAAAGAAAAAATCACAATTTCATGTCTACATAAAAACTGAAGTCCATCCTTGGCCTGGACTAACCTTCTTCTAGTATATACGACTATAAATCTGAACGTCTTTGGTTAACTCAGTGGTCCTAATCTTGCAAACCAAGATTCAATATTAAAAAAATATATAATAATTCTAGGTAATTTTATATCATGTGTGTGACCCTGGTAGGAACTTGGGAGTTTGATGTATCAAGTTCAGAGTTTCGAAGGAAAGGGAAGGCACCTGGTCAGAACCATAAGGAGTCTAGTACATTTCCAGAACAATAATATTCACAATTATTAATTACCAACCTTCTAATAAAACTTGAGGGAATTATCCCAACAGCAGTGTATAAAATTTTAGGCTCGTTCAATGTAGGATATAAACATTGATAGTGGATTTTATCCATTTACATTCAGTGTCAAAGACCTCTGTGAGGGGCACCGTCCTAGCCTCCCGATAGGGGGGAGTGTGCGACGTTAAACCATATCACATTCAGTGTCAGTTTCATGAATTTCCAGAATAATGCCAAGTAATTTAATTCACCTGAAGAGTGATCTTTGGTCACCACAAGGTTCAGTCTATTGTTATCCTTTCTAGTTATGTTATGGCCAACACCAGTCACTTCTATTCAGGTTGCAGGGACCTCTGGGCAAAGAAGATACGATATCGATATCACTTTGATGACGTTGCCAGAGCAGATCTTTTATTTAATTTTGTGAGGTGACTGCATACAGTCTTGAGGTACACTCGTTCAATCATTATTTAAATTACAAATGTTCAAGACACTTTCCGCAATTCTATGTAGTAAAAGCACAAGTGAAAATAAAATTAACCACCTTCAAAATGCAACATTGCAAAATAAGGGCATCATGAAAAGCAATGGTAAAATGGTAATTGCTGCCATTTAACTAAATTCTTCCTTTTCATACACACAACAGTTCCAACATTAAGATTTCCCTCCAAAAGAACAATGGCAGATCAACTTGAGAAAAGTAAAGAGTTTTCGACATACGGGAAAATTACATTCTATTGAATTAAAACAACTTTCTAGCAAATTCATGGCAATTTCCATATTCACAATTTCATGTAAACCTAATTGAAAAAATATATGCACATTTATAGATACAAAAGAGTATGTACAACTGAATTCATAGAAATTAAGCAAGCATACTGAAACTTGTTAAATTTTCATTTATGACATATTTCCCCCCCACTAGGGAGGGGTACTACCCATACATATGCATATCAAGGGGTCTTCCTCTCCATACAGGGTGGAGGTGGCGGCAGAGTAAATACGTACACATACACCCACCTCACACCCATCCATCACCTTCTGCATAGCACCTTGTGGATGAAGGGTTGCCCTCATCCCACCACTCATGTCAAAGGCATTGCAGCAAGACTGCACCTTCAGAGTAGGGGGCTCGTTAGTACTTGTACCTTTGTGAAAATTTGTTTCACAATTTCTACAAGATCCAGGGGGAAAGAACAACTCCTTGGCACCCCCTATAAGAACCTAGGCTACTTTTTTGCATCCTCATACTCTTATAATCCTTGGGAATATGATTATCAACCGTTCGTTTCTCTACTTGTGTTTCCAAAAGGTAGATATAGATTCAACTCACTAGAAAAGATTCTTCTCTGCACCAGTGTAAGCTCAAATGACAAGTATAAGAAGACACGAGAGAAAAAAAATACATACCAAAGGCTTGTTCCCCCTTACAAGGGAGGTAGCCAAAGTCAAAAGGCATAAATCCACTCCCACCCTCCCTTTTTTCTTGTCTCCTGGATGACTTCCTCAATCCCTTTTACGTCCGCTTTTTTTGGGGGAATGTCCCCTTTGGGGCTACAGAGAGTAGGATGCCTAGTTCTATCCCCATCCCATTTTTGTCACCTTATACAACTCAAATGGGAACACTGTGGCAATATTCTTTCTCCCCAACCATAGGGTTTGGGGAAAACGTAAACGTTTAATCAGATAAGTGGTACAGGGTAGCATTAAGAGTGGGGGGGGGGAAGCACAACAGAGGGACAGTCACAGTATAATAAAGTATCAATGAATTAATACATACATACATATACCAAGGCTTTTTCCCCCTTTCAAGGGAGGTAGCCAAAAAGGGAAAGGCATAAAAACACTCCCACCCATTTCATCCCTAAATACACTCCACACCCCTCCCTCTCATCTGAGCACCTCCTGGATGACGGGTCATCCCTGCACCTTGCCCACCGCCCTGGGTCAGAAGCAGTGTCGCAAGACACAGCACATCCACAGCAAGGCCGCTTCATTTAATCGGCGACCCCCCCTTGCATACAAGGAGAGGACGGGGAGAAATCCCTTCGGGCTGCGTCAAAATTTACTCCCACTTACTACCCCACCCCCCATTCCTCCTCATGCAATCACATCATCCATATACAACCATTCTCCACTCACCTCTGTCTTCCGTCCTCTCCCTTCCTTCCTCAACAGACATTCCCCTCTTCCCCAAAGCCCCCTTCACCCCATCCATCCACCTCATCCTAGGACATCCCCTCATGTTCACTCCCTCCACATCTGCCTTCCATACCTCTTTTACTAGTCTTTCTTTACTCATTCTTTCCATGTGTCCAAACCATCCTAATATTCTTTCATCAACCCTATCTCCCAGCTCCTTTTTCACCCCTGTTCTCCTCCTCACCTCCACATTTCTCACTCTATCCAGCCTAGTAACCCCCACCATACTTCTCAGACACCTCATCTCAAACACATTCAAACTCCTCTCTTCTTCTCTTATGTTCCACGTTTCTGCCCCATACAGTGCTGTTGGCACAATCACTCCTTCATACAGTCTCCTCTTCGCATCCATTCCTAAATGTCTATTCCTCATTACACTCTTTAATCCACCAAGGCATTTACTCGCTTCTCTCAATCTACATTCTACCTCCACCTTTTCCTGCTACACTTGCACCCAAGTATCTAAAACTATCCACTTCCTCCAGTTGCTCTCCCTTAATGTTCACTTCCAGTCTACTGCCACTTTCACCCCTTGTACATCTCATCACCTTACTTTTACCCACATTTATCTTTAGCTTTCTTCTATCACATTCTCTCCCAAACTCTGCCACCAGCTTCCTCAATCCCTCCTCCGATCCTGCCACAAGCGCAGTGTCGTCAGCAAACAACAGCTGGCTCACCTCCCACTTTTCTCCATTTTCTTTAACCATCTCCAATCCCTGACCCACTACCCTAGCATTCACCTCTCGCACCACCCCAACCATGTATAAGTTGAACAGCCAGGGCGACATAACGCATCCTTGACGAAGTCCCACCTTTACTTCAAACCACTCACTCTCTCCATTTCTAATCCTGACACAAGCTCTACTACTCTCATAAAAATTCTGGACAGCTCCCAAAAGCTTTCCTCCTATCCCATAAATCTGCATAACCTCCCACAGTGCCTTTCTGTCTACCCTATCATAAGCCTTTTCCAGATCCATAAAAGCCCAAAAAACATCCTTCCCCTTTCCTATAGCTTTCTCACATATCTGTCTTACCAGAAAGATCTGATCTACACAACCTCTACCTGTCCTAAATCCACACTGTTCCTCACCAATTACTCCTTCTGTTCCTCTCCTAATCCTCTCAATCAAGATCCTCCCATAAGCCTTCCCTACTACACTTAACAGGCTAATCCCTCTGAAACTACTACATTCACACTTGTCCCCTTTTCCCTTGTAAAGAGGAACTATACAGGCACTTCTCCAGTCCTCTACCCTCTCTCCAGCAAACATTAAATAACCTCACCAACCAGTCCACCATCACTGAACCTCCCTTTTTCAGACATTCTGCATGGCATCCATCCAGACCAGGTGCCTTACCTGCTTTCATCATCTTAACAACTGCCTTCACCTCATCCTTCCTTATTTCTCCTCCATTCTCCTCACTCATTTTCTTCGCATTTCCCACTGCAGCTATCTTTCCTTCCCTATCCTCCTTCACATTTAGCAACTCCCTAAAATATTCTGCCCATCTTCCCCTTACTGCCTTCTCTTCCATTATCATCTATCCATCTGCACCTTTTACCTTTTCTTCCCTACTTGATTCGCCTCCTCTTCCTCTCTTAATTTCTTTCCAAAACATCTTATTACTTTCAAAATTTTCTGTCATACTCTTACCCCATTTCACATCTGCTCTCCTCTTTGCAATTTTCAAGTTTCACATTCAAAAGCATCCATTTTAAGTGCAAGAGATAATTTATTTGTGTTTTTGTTTGGTGGCAAACCATAGTGAATTAGTCTCATTGTAGCAATGGTCCAAGGGAGAGTGACTGACAAACGCGAGTTCCTATTCAGGGAGTTCTGCAGCAGATGAGTCAGCTTTGAGTTGCAGTATGAAAACAAACTTTGCTACTGAACCAGCCAAGCCCACCAAACACAGATTACCTTCACAATTCTCCATTGTTTTTGAGTTACCAGTCAGTCGAAGTGTGAAAACTGAATGTGACCAAGATGACCTTCCATTCATGTTTGAAGAACCTACAGCTTGTTGCCGAGCTATACCGAGGAAATTATGAACAAAATAACTTATGAAAAAATAAAATTGAAAAGGAAAGCAGAAACAAATGCGGGTCTTCTGAAAGTGACCCAGGGCAGTGGATTCATCGATTGGCTCAATGCCGTTAATTTCTGGGTTTCTGATGAAGTATAGAATTTGACAGTGTTGTGGAGTGTTTTTATGGAGGTATTGTTGCAATACTGGGGGCAGGTTGTTGCATAGAACTTTAGCTATCATTCTCATGTGATAATCTATGGGAAAGATCTTGGCTTTAGTGTGTAGATGATCTACTGGTGTTTTGGTGCAGGCTGTCATTCTTATCATTGAAACCAAGCTCTGGATGTATAGTTAAGAGTTCTTACGAGTAGTTTATGCAGGGTTTGACTTTACTGTGGGGTTTTAAATGTTACTTCTTGGGTCAGTGGAGAGGTTGACAACCAAGCATTTCTTAGAACCATGAAAGTCTAAGCAGAATCACTGAGGACTTCTGCAGGGATGCAAATATTCTAATTTATGTTGGCCCTAACTTCAGCTTGAGTTTCTGGCAGGTATTTTCTAGCTGTGGTTCACAACATTTGTTGTTAGGTAATCTAGGACTAGTGCCCTGAATCCAAGCGTGAACATTTTTTTTGGCTGGAAAAAAAAAAAAAAAAAAAAAAAAAAAAAAAAATATATATATATATATATATATATATATATATATATTAATTAAAAATCAGCATGCGACTGTGAGGGATGTGGGGGGGGGGGAAATATATATATATACAATATAAATATATTAATTAAAAATCAGCATGCGACTGTGAGGGATGTGGGGACGTCGCATACCACTCTGCCAGCCCCTAGAACATTGTTTTGGCATTCCAAAGTTTAAAGGGCGATATTTGTCACAGCTGACAATACTCGAACATAACCTAGGATACCAGTTGAATATATTCATTCACTATATAGGCTTCCCTTTGACATCTGAGGCAAGAACATACATATACCAAAGGTTTTTTCCCCCTTACATGGGAGGCAAGATAAACAAGGGAAATCATGGACAAGGCCAGAATATCTTCATGCCAAGTCAAACAGAAGTGAAGTGCAAGAAAAACCAGGTCTACAGATTATCAGCCTGGGGGCATTGATGCATAGACCTACATTGGGCCTATCCTGGCAACAAGGAGTCTGTTGGTGCCCAATGATGCCATCCTCTGAGGGATTAGTATTTTGTCTTTTAGAATACATTTGCATTCATTTATGTATTACAAAAAACAAAAGGGGACCAGATGCCTATATCAACATTGATGACCTCTCACACCTTCCCCATGAGTGACCTGAGGTGACCTGAATGACCTTCCTTGAAAATCTGACCTCTTGAACATTATCAGGTGTAAGCTCAAATAGTAGTAGTAGTAGTAGTTTAAAAAAAAAAAATCTAGATGAATAGTCATTATTCGCTTCATAAAATTTTCAAGAGGCTGATGGGGCACATTGCTTTGGAGGCAGCACGTCCTACTCTACTGTTTGACCCACTGTGGTACAGGACAGATTATCCATGATCTTCATCCACAAGGTGCTGGGATTGGAAAAAAATGTACGCATGTATGTGAAGGAGCCATAATGGTCAGAAATTGACAATTTAGCCTCGAACCACCCTAGCCACACAAACTGTCCACCTGTATACCAAAAGGCCTCTTCCCCCCTTATAAGGGAGGTAGCCAGCTAAGGCATGCACCCACCATCCACCCATTTCTTTTCCCTTTTATCTCGATTACTTTTGGATATACAGTAAGTAATGCACAGAACAGATATTGCTAGATGTATCTATTAAATCAATTAACCAATCCTTTGGCATAGTTCCCTCTTACAGTGGACTCAGTCTCCACAAGACCATTCATTTGTTTTGTCACAAGTCACTATGAAATTTTATGTTGCGTCAGGAAAGTGCGAGTGTAGGCAAATGTAGTATAAAGTGGTTTATGTCTGTGTGATGACTGTATCTGGGGTAATTGTTGTCAAATGCCATACTCCACCTACATTCCCCAGGGATCAACAAAACTAAATAAAATACTTCTCATTACAAAAACTACACTGATACGACTGTGCCAACACTTAGCTTTGAAACCGTACCCACACACAACAGGCCTTGCTACAGAAGCAAACTACTTCACATGTAATAACCACACAGACAATAGAGCACCTTATCCCATACTACCCTATTCTAACATTACTTGGACAACAATCTCCTCGTGCGAGTTGTAGGCCAATCTGGGGAGCAAATTGCCAGTCATTTGGGACCTGTGGGTCTCCTGAAAGAATTTTGGGGACAACAGATCAACTGACAATTGGTGTTGCCAGGCAAATTCTATGTTGTTACAAGTATACAAAAAATCAAATTTCAAATTACTTGCACTGTTCAACCTTGACCTTCAATAAGACCCTGATGCAGTAATAAATTATGTGGATTTATCCTTATGTTCACATAACTTGTAGTGCTATCTGTAACTGGCTAAAACCCATACAATGCAGCCCACACACAATCACAATTGAATTTATCCTAAGCAGCTGTGAACTGCTCAAAGTGCCAGCATCTACATAGCACAATAAACTATACATTTACATCTACAATGAATAACCTTTGCAAGGTGGAGATTGTATTCACAAGATTCCTCAGATTCAAACGTCTTAAAGTATAGGAATCTCGTCTTTCAAATTTCTTCTCAGTTGGTAAATAGATCAGTTCCTGCAGTGAATATATATAAGAGACTTACAGAAGAAACTTGATACAAGTTATAACTAATGTTGCTCCAGCCGTTGTACTGATTTGTAGAAGTCATTTGAAATGTGTCGCCCACACACACTCTTAAGAAACTATGAATACAACCATTTTTGTGTACAATAGAAATGAAAAAATACAAAATCAAACTGAATAATGGAAGTGTGGTGTTGTATATCAAACACCATATGGAGTTGTAAGAGCGATGGTGGAAAAAAAGTGGTGTTGAAAGCAGGGATAGCAAACTGGAACAGAGTCCACATTCGTTTACAATTGGAGATCAACCTTACATATTAAAAACAACTGTGCTACCAAGGACACAGATGTTATTAAAGTCCCTACATCAATTACTGTATAAATTTATATTAACAGGGTGGAATTATATAAATTTATATTAACAAATCAGTTATGGCTGATTTTAGAATATGCAAGTATTATCCTCAGTATTCCCAGATACACACAACCTACCAAGCACTTTAATCACATATGCAAAGCTATTTTTGCACATTTGTTTCAGGGAATGAGGAGGTTGGGGGGGGGGGGCTGTTGTGTCTCTCTGCATTACCTTCAACTTGAACAGTGTGGCAGGGGACAAGAACAATTTTATCCACTAGGTGCCAAGATGGAAGGGGTATTAAATGGATTTTAATGTATATGTATGTACTGTGTATGTGCTTTGACTTTGCCACCCCCTTTATATGTGAGAAAGGGGTATTTATATGTATGTATACATCTTCATTTGAGGATAGGTATGCATCCCCCACAGTTGGGGGGGAGAGTAATATATACAATATATATAAATTTATATGGACATGCTCATTCTATGAAAATAATCCCTATGCACATAATAAACAAAAGTAGTTTATCACTTAACTTGGCTGCAAGGGTACCAATTGCATCACGTTAGTTCCTCTCCTAACAGTCCTCTTCCACTTATATTAACACAAACATAAATTGAGCAGTCTTTTTCACTCCCACCCAGGAAAGATAAGGGTACTAAAGATGCCAAAATGGCATGAATTGTTTGTAAACCTTATTTCAACCTTGCTTGTAAACACAATTGGAATACAACAAACTTTCTACAAGCCTTCCTTTGCTATTCTATTCAATATTCACTCATCCAATACCAGGATGATTTTATTTAGCCGAGGCCTGACAAAACAAGAGAACTTATATAAAGGATCTATGGAATGAATCAAAACTATCGCAACTAAGTCAAATAGTGTAACGGATCTTGCAGTCAGTCTTTCGGCCAAATGAAAATGTGCAGTTCGTTAATTCAAAGGCATCATTTAGGTATGGTGGAGGGGGTGGGGAAGAACCTGTAACCTTTAGAAATTTTCGAAAACCTTTTCAGCACGTTATCAAAAAGATACTGATCTTAATTCCATTTGCTTTGATAGATATTCACTATAAATCTTGCTGGAAAAATTAATAGTTTAACTATTGCCAAATCTTGCTAAAAATTGATTTGCTTTCTGAACTTTGCAGTGTACATAGCGAGTTGATAACGTTGACATCCACATATAACCAACATATTGTTAGAAGAAAAGTCCCCTGAGGATCTACAAGGCAGGAATTCTTACCATTTTTCTACAAGAGTTACCACCCTCTCCCACCCCCAAATGCATATTTACTGTTCAGCTCTGCTGCCCATATAAAAACCCTAACATAATTGGGGTGGAGGACTCTCTGCCTGGAACCTGAGAGGGTGATTCTGTTCCCTCGGTAACTCCTGCATTCCCAATGCCAATGCAGGCTATATAACAGCAACAATAATAACAATAACAAGCACCCCCACCCCACACATCTGAGACTGTGTGAACTGTACAGTTGGTATCATTGGACTAATAACATAATCCTTTCATATGCCATGCCTACAACAGAGGGTTCATTGATGACAAATCAAGCTTCACCTGGTACACAACAGAATACTGGAACTTAAAATACTGGGTTGGATGAAAGCCTAAGAAATTGAAGTGATAAAATCATGTGTTAATGTCAGATAATTCAAAATTCAGTAAATTAGGAAAATTAAATGCCATTGGTTAGGCTATGAAGACAAGAACTTGTGACAGGAAGAACTGGAAGTAAAGTCTTCGGAGATCCTCTAATTATAACGAGTGCTGCTGTTGTGTCAGTTGTTTAAGTTGCTTCAACACAGTTTCTAAGAGTTTCTTCTTGTCACTTCTCTTTAAGATTGAAAACATTCCACGTTTTTCTCCTTCTCTAAGCCTGCAATATTAATCAAAAGATAATGAAATTGTCTCGTCAGGAACAATATATCATAGCAAAACTACAAAGCTTCTGAACTTGTCAAACACCTGAGAAACACAGGCCCTAACAACAACAACACATGGATATCTTAAATATTCAAACCCAAATTCCTGACTTACTTTTCAACTATAATGATGGCAGTGTTTGGATTGACTCTCAAGTATTTGGAACTCTCCGAGCCATAGTCATGGAAATATGTTGACCAATCATCAGTCATGAAGAGGTCTAGGAGTTGGCGGAGGTCAGAGAAACACATCAGAAGAGCACCTTCCTCAAACCCTTCCACTGGCTCGCTAGCCGCAAACTCTGAAAGGGAAAAAGGAACAACACAAATACAGACCAAGTGTAAAAATAAACTTCTACATTCAAATTCTCCCAACACACAGTATACTTTAGTAATACAAATAAATCATGATATTATTTTTGTGAAAAAGACCCTTGACTGGGGTTTCCATAAAGTGAAGACTTGTTCAGTTTGGAGTTTTTCATTGGACTGTATTTTTTGGTGCAAAAGGCACCCTATCTGGGGTATTGGCTGCATGTTACTGTGGGGTTAAAATCTGCTCAGTAGCATGCAGCTGATACTTTAGGGTTTATATGGGGTGTCCCTATGGACTAGAGCCATACATACTGTTCCTCTGTTACATTGTCCCCCCACTCTTAATACTGTCCTCTACCCCTCGAGTTGTAAAAGGCGACAAAATTGAGATGGGGATAGGACTAGGCATCCTACTCTCTGTAACCCCAAAGGTCAGAATGTTAATGCAACTTACTATACTGAAACAGCTCTCAGGTCAGTTGTGAAAAATCTAGAGAAGAGAAGAGAAGAGAAGAGGAGAGAGAGAGAGAGGAGAGAGAGAGAGAGAGAGAGAGAGAGAGAGAGAGAGGAGAGAGAGAGAGAGAGGAGAGAGAGAGAGAGAGAGAGGAAAAAAATAATAATAATAATAATAATAATGCCCACACGCCTTACTTCATGAAAGGTTCACCTCCACCATGACAATGCCTCCATTCGCACTGTTGTCAAAACTCGCCAGTTTGTAGAGGAAAACAAGCTGCAACTCATTGACCATCCACCTTACAGTCTTTTGGTTACTCCCCAAGTGGTCAGAAAATTTTGCTGGGATCAATTTTCACAGGAAACAGGACCTTGCCAGAAGGATAAATGCAGAACTGAAAAGTATACCTGCTTTTGAATACTCTGAGTGCTTTGTCAAGTGGACGACACTGCTCCAGAAGTGTGGAAACCTTGGAGGAGAATATGTGGAAGGAGTGTGAGGATCAATGTGTATCTTAATTTTGTTTTTGTTACCATTGCCAAAACTTTAATGCTCCCTCGTATAAAATGAAAATACCCAAAACCTTACCAGTTGTCAGTGTGCTGATGACAGAAATTTAATGAAGTAATTGCAATATCATAGCTCTTGCTACAGAATATTGTGTGGCATGGGCCATCAACAAGTCTGCTAAGACAGTGGTTGGCAGAGACTTTAGAAATCTAATTTCATTGTTTGGTGCTCCAAGGAAACTTCTGACAATGGACTTTAATTTAATAATAATGATAATAATATAGAGGGCCTATGTGATAAGATAGTGCATGAGGAATCAAACGGGTTTCCTTCATATGCACATCTGGAAAAAGATGAATGGAGAGGAAAAAGATGAAAAATGTATGAATGCAAAAAATCATGAAAAGAAAAACAAGACGGGAAAAAAAAAAAAAAAAAAAAAAAAAAAAAAAAAAATGGATCAATGGGTAAAAAATATCAATGTTTAGAGAAAAAAATAAGATGGATGATTGGAGAAGTAAAATAAGATGGATGATTGGAGAAGTAAAATAAGATGGATGATTGGAGAAGTAAAATAAGATGGATGATTGGAGAAGTAAAATAAGATGGATGATTGGAGAAGTAAAATAAGATGGATGATTGGAGAGAAGTAAAATAAGATGGATGATTGGAGAAGTAAAATAAGATGGATGATTGGAGAAGTAAAATAAGATGGATGATTGGAGAAGTAAAATAAGATGGATGATTGGAGAAGTAAAATAAGATGGATGATTGGAGAAGTAAAATAAGATGGATGATTGGAGAAGTAAAATAAGATGGATGATTGGAGAAGTAAAATAAGATGGATGATTGGAGAAGTAAAATAAGATGGATGATTGCAGAAAAATATAACTATGGATAATTGCACAACAAAAATAAGATGGACAATTGCAAAAAAAAAATAAAAAGATGGATGATTGGAGAAGAAAAATAAAGAAATGAATGATTGGACAAGAAAAAAAAATGAACAATTGGAGAAGAAAAACAACATGATGACTGGAGAAGAAAAATGAGATGGATGACTGGAGAAGAAAAATAAGATGGATGATTGGAGAAGAAAAATAAGATGGATGATTGGAGAAGAAAAATAAGATGGATGATTGGAGAAGAAAAATAAGATGGATGATTGGAGAAGCAAAATAAGATGGATGATTGGAGAAGCAAAATAAGATGGATGATTGGAGAAGCAAAATAAGATGGATGATTGGAGAAGAAAAATAAGAAGATGGGTGATTGGAAAAGAAATATAAGAAGATGGATGATTGGAGAAGAAAATAAGATGGGTGATTGGAGAAGAAAATAAGATGGGTGATTGGAGAAGAAAAATATGAAGATGATTGGAGAAGAAAAATGAGATGGATGATTGAAGAAAAATAAGATGGATGATTGGAAAAGAAAAATAAGATGGATGATTGGAAAATAAAAACAAGATGGATGATTGGAAAAGAAAAATAAGATGGATGATTGGAGAAGAAAAATAAGATGGATGATTGAAGAAAAACAAGAAAATGGATGATTGGAGAAGAAAAACAAGAAAATGGATGGAGAAGAAAAAAGGAAAAGAAATTGGATGATTGGAGAAGAAAAACAAGAAAATGGATGATTGGAGAAGAAAAACAAGAAAATAGATGATTGGAGAAGAAAAACAAGAAGATGGATGATTGGAGAAGAAAAACAAGATGGATGATTGGAAAAGAGAAACAAGATGGATGATTGGAGAAGAAAAATAAGACTGATGTTTGGAGAAAAAAATAAGATGGATGATTGGAGAAGAAAAACAAGAATATGGATGTTTGGAGAAGAAAAATAAGAATATGGATGTTTGGAGAAGAAAAATAAGATGGATGTTTGGAGAAGAAAAATAAGATGGATGTTTGGAGAAGAAAAATAAGATGGATGTTTGGAGAAGAAAAATAAGACGATGGATGTTTGGAGAAGAAAAAGAAGACGATGGATGTTTGGAGAAGAAAAATAAGACGATGGATGTTTGGAGAAGAAAAATAAGATGATGGATGTTTGGAGAAGAAAAATAAGATGATGGATGTTTGGAGAAGAAAAATAAGACTATGGATGTTAGGAGAAGAAAAATAAGATGGATGGATGTTTGGAGAGAAAAAAATATAAATGGATTATTGGAGAAGTAAAATAAGATGGATGATTGGAAAAGAAAAATAAGATGATGGTTGCACAAGAAAAATAAGAAGGCGGATGGTTGGAGAAGAAAAATAAGATGGATGTTTGGAGAAGAAAAATAAGAAGATGGATGTTTAGAGAAGAAAAATAAGAAGATGGATGTTTAGAGAAGAAAAATAAGAAGATGGATGTTTAGAGAAGAAAAATAAGAAGATGGATGTTTAGAGAAGAAAAATAAGATGGATGTATGGAAAAGAAAAATAAGATGGGTGGATGTTTGGAGAAGATAATGAAGTGTTTGGAGAAGAAAAATAAGAAGATGGATGTTTGGGGAAGAAAAATAAGATGGATGTTTGGGGAAGAAAAATAAGATGGATGTTTGGAGAAGAAAAATAAGAAGATGGATGTTTGGAGAAGAAAAATAAGATGGATGGAGAAGAAAAATAAGATGGATGGAGAAGAAAAATAAGATGGATGGAGAAGAAAAATAAGATGGATGGAGAAGAAAAATAAGAAGATGGATGGTTAGAAGAAAAATACGAAGATGGATTTTTGGAACAGAAAAATAAGAAGATTGATGTTTGGAGAAGGAAAATAAGATGGGTGGATGTTTGGAGAAGATAATGAAGTGTTTAAAGAAGAAAAATAAGATGGATGTTTGGAGAAGAAAACAAGATGGATGTTTGGAGAAGAAAACAAGATGTATGTTTGGAGAAGAAAAATAAGAAGATGGATGTTTGGAGAAGAAAAATAAGAAGATGGATGTTTGGAGAAGAAAAATAAGAAGATGGATGTTTGGAGAAGAAAAATAAGAAGATGGATGTTTGGAGAAGAAAAATAAGAAGATGGATGTTTGGAGAAGAAAAATAAGATGGATGTTTGGAGACGAAAAATAAGAAGATGGATGTTTGGAGACGAAAAATAAGAAGATGGATGTTTGGAGACGAAAAATAAGAAGATGGATGTTTGGAGACGAAAAATAAGATGGATGTTTGGAGAAGAAAAATAAGATGGATGTTTGGAGAAGAAAAATAAGATGGATGTTTGGAGAAGAAAAATAATAAGATTGATGATTGGAGAAGAAAAATAATAAGATTGATGATTGGAGAAGAAAAATAAGAAAAAGGATGATTGGAGAAGAAAAATAAGATGGATGTTTGGAGAAGAAAAATAAGATAGATGGATGTTTGGAGAAGAAAAATAAGAAGATGGATGTTTGGAGAAGAAATATAAGATGGATTTTTTTTAGAAGAAAAGTAAGATGGATGTTTGGAGAAGAAAAATAAGATGGATGCTTGTTGAAGAAAAATAAGATGGATGTTTGAAGAAAAATAAGATGGATATTTGTTGAAGAAAAATAAGAAGATGGATGTTTACGGAAGAAAAATAAGATGGATGTTTGGAGAAGAAAAATAAGATGGATGTTTGGAGAAGAAAAATAAGATGGATGTTTGGAGAAGAAAAATAAGATGGATGTTTGGAGAAGAAAAATAAGATGGATGTTTGGAGAAGAAAAATAAGAAGATGGATGCTTGGAGAAGAAAAATAAGATGGATGTTATGAGAAGAAAAATAAGATGGATGTTATGAGAAGAAAAATAAGATGGATGTTTGGAGAAGAAAAATTAGATGGATGTTTGGAGAAGATAATAAAAATGTTTGGAGAAGAAAAATAAGATGAGTGATGTTTGGAGAAGAAAAATAAGAAGAGTGATGTTTGGAGAAGAAAAATAAGAAGAGTGATGTTTGGAGAAGAAAAATAAGAAGAGTGATGTTTGGAGAAGAAAAATAAGAAGATGAATGTTTGGAGAAGAAAAATAAGATGGATGTTTGGAGAAGAAAATAAGATGGATGTTTGCAGAAGAAAAATATGAAGATGGATGTTTGGAGAAGAAAATTACAAAGACGGATGTTTGGAGAAGAAAAATACGAAGACGGATGTTTGGAGAAGAAAAATACGAAGACGGATGTTTGGAGAAGAAAAATACGAAGACGGATGTTTGGAGAAGAAAAATAAGATTGATGTTTGGAGAATAATAAGAAGGTTGTTTGGAGAAGTAAAATAAGATGGATGATTGGAGAAGAAAAATAAGATGTTTTTAGAAGAAAAACAAGATGGATGTTCGGAGAAGAAAAATAAGATGGATGTTTGGAGAAGAAAAATAAGAAGATGGATGTTTGGAGAAGAAAAATAAGAAGATGGATGTTTGGAGAAGAAAAATAAGAAGATGGATGTTTGGAGAAGTAAAATAAGAAGATGGATGTTTGGAGAAGTAAAATAAGAAGATGGAAGTTTGGATAAGTAAAATAAGAAGATAGATGTTTGGAGAAGTAAAATAAGAAGATGGATGTTTGGAGAAGTAAAATAAGAAGATGGATGTTTGGAGAAGAAAAATAAGATGGATGTTTTGAGAAGAAAAATAAGAAGATGGATGTTTGGAGTAGATAATAAAAATGTTTGGAGAAGAAAAATAAGAAGAGTGATGTTTGGAGAAGAAAAATAAGATGGATGGATGTTAGGAGAAGAAAAATAAGATGGATGTTTGGAGAAGAAAATAAGATGGATGTTTGGAGAAGAAAATAAGATGGATGTTTGGAGAAGAAAAATATGAAGATGGATGTTTGGAGAAGAAAAATATGAAGATGGATGTTTGGAGAAGAAAAATACGAAGACAGATGTTTGGAGAAGAAAAATAAGATTGATGTTTGGAGAAGAATAAGAAGATTGATGTTTGGAGAAGTAAAATAAGATGGATGATTGTAGAAGAAAAATAAGAAGATGGATGTTTGGAGAAGAAAAATAAGATGGATGATTGGAGAAGAAAAATAAAATGTTTGTAGAAGAAAAATAAGAAGATGGATGTTCGGAGAAGAAAAATAAGATGGACGTTTGGAGAAGAAAAATAAGATGGACGTTTGGAGAAGAAAAATAAGAAGATGGAAGTTTGGAGAAGAAAAATATGAAGATGGATGTCTGGAGAAGAAAAATAAGATGGAAGTTTGGAGAAGAAAAATAAGAAGATGGATGATTGGAGAAGAAAAATAAGATGGATGTTTGGAGAAGAAAAATAAGAAGATGGACGTTTGGATTAGAAAAATAAGAAGATGGATGTTTGGAGAAGAGATATAAGAAGGTGGATGTTTGGAGAAGAGATATAACAAGGTGGATGTTTGGAGAAGAAAAATAAGAAGATGGATGTTTGGAGAAGAAAAATAAGAAGATGAATGCTTGGAGAAGAAAAATATGAAGATGGATGTTTGGAGAAGAAAAATATGAAGATGGATGTTTGGAGAAGAAAAATATGAAGATGGATGTTTGGAGAAGAAAAATAAGAAGATGGATGTTTGAATAAAAATAAGAAGATGGCTGTTTGGAGAATAAAAATAAGAAGGATGATTGGAGAAGAAAAATAAGAAGATTCATGATTGGAGAAGTAAAATAAGAAGATTGCTGATTGGAGAAGAAAAATAAGAAGATGGGTGATTGGAAAAGAAAAATAAGATGGATGATTGGAGAAGAAAAATAAGAAGACGGATAATTGTAAAAGAAAAATAAGAAGATGGTTGATTGGAGAAAAAAATGAGGGATGAATGGAGTAGAAAAAAGATGAACAGAAGAAAAATATGGATGAACGGAGAAGACAAATTTATGAGCAGAGAAGATGGATGGAAAGAGATGGAGGAACAGAGAATGAATAGAAGAATGAAAGAAGAATGGAAGAATTTTGAACTTAGAAAAAGGATGAATGAAGAAGGATGAACACAGAAAAAGAAGGAACGGAGAAAAAGCAGGAACGGAGAAACAGAAGGATTAATGGAGAAGGATGAATGAAGATGAAAAAGAATAAACGAAGAAAAGAAGGATAAACAGAATAAGGGGCATAAGGAGGAGAATAATAACAAGAGTAAGAATAATTATTATTATTATTAACATTCCATGGATCTAAAGGACGAGAAAGTGGAGCCATGGGTGAACGAGCATGGAGTATCAGTACAAGACTAACGGCAATGACACTGACCAAAGAAATCAACATTAATGAATTTGAAGGTTGCCCATCAAGGCATTTCTGTTTTATGCATTGAAAGGAACTGGGGATTTGAACAAGAAAGACTGCCAAAAACTCCCAGCTGACTGGCAAGAGAAGGTTACAACTTTCAGAGGATATACGAGGCATAATCAGAACAGGATATTCATCTCTACCAGGTAGCCAACATGGATGAGGTGCTGCTGACATTTGAAATCCCAAATGACCTGCACAGTTGTAAAAATGGGAACCAAAAGCATGCCTATCCACTCTACTTGTCATTATGAGAGTTTAACAAGTCCTTGAGTGCACAGCAGAGAGAGAGAGAGAGAAAGAGAGAGAGAAATTATTATATATAAATACATAAATGAATAAAATAAAATAAAATAAAAAATAATAATAATGCTGCTGCCACTAACGATTTCCAAAAGGAAGACTACTCCAAAGGAGAAATTCCAGCTGGGTGTCATTATTTGTGCCAATCCCAAGGAGTGGATGGAAGAATCAGTGATGAAAGACTGCTTGGACAGTGCCTACATAGAGACCACGAGGCTTTTTCCATGTGCAGCCATCACTACTCATCATGGATTCAATGAATGCTCACCTCAAACAACAGAATTCCAAGCTTGGAATAATTCTTTGGTCAAGGATGTGGGAGAAATGGATATGTGAAGGAGAGGAAATCATCACAATAACCAATCGTCGACATGATGAATATGCTCAGGCTGCAGGATGGATTACTGAATCATGGAAATTAAAGAATCAACTACAATCACCCTGATTCAGATGCTGATTCCCTAATGGGTACGATTACACCAGAGCTAGCCGAACTGTATAACAATCGGTTTTGATACAGCACCGAAGACGAGGATTTTGATTGCTTTCTCAGTGAAGAATGCCACAGCAACTGAAGGACTAATGCTTGCTGGCATGTATGCTAGGTGCGGTAAATTCTTCTATGGTGTTGTTGGTTGATCAACTGATCTTCTTGAATATTCTATGTCCTTCTGGCATGGAAACGATCTGTATTGTCCCTGTACCTTATACAATGGTACACTTCTTACACAAATTTACTAGAGGCATTGGGAGGGTGTGCCTCTTATGCCAGTGCGCCAGACACGCTGAAAAATACTTTCACACGACTAAATACATTTCATGATCACAAGCCACTGGGCTTCACCACCATCAATGACATCTGGCGAAACAATCCCACTATAAAAGAGTCCAAAATTTCTTTCCAGATAAATCTATGGGTTGGTGTGCGGACTGTTGACAGCCACTGGTGCAAGTTAAACCCCCAGGGCACCATGTAGAGATGATGCAGGGGTGGACAATTCGGTCGCCCTCGCGCCCTGGACACTCAGATTTCGTCTACGGGCAACCACGAGTTGCTCTGCAGGATCCCACTGGGCAATTACTCTAAAACTGGAATTGTCCAACCCTGTGATGATGTAGCTCTTAGCTACAAGGACAACATAACCTTCCCCCTAAACCTCCACTTGGCATCACCATAATAAATGTGGGACTTACGTTCACACTGAATGACGTCCAAGTTCAGTTGCTCCAAGGCAGCTAGAGACATTTGCTTGATATCTTCACTGAGGAGTAGGTCCATGAGAGACTTTGCAATGTGCTGGCAGGCAGACATACATGCTGTCTGAGCAACTCTTGACTGTAGATAAAAACGTTTTCCATTACTATGGAAACCTTAAGACAAAAGCAAAACGAGAATATTAATCATTCCCTGGGTACTCTATTCTACTAATCCCCAGGGTCTGTGTGTAAAATTTGGTCACTAACAAACACAAAGAACTCACAGGCAAGTTGGTGAAGGCCATGAATGTGGAGTGTAGAAAAGCAATCACATCAGTTACGTAAGACGAAGATTGGCCAGAGGCTTCAGCCAGCATCCAGTCGTAAGCTGCCAATTCAAGGAACTCGTCAAGTTTCTGCCGAAGTGCTAGATAAATCTGCTCTTCAGCCTCTCCTCTTATGTCCTTAAACATGGCTCTACCCTGGAGGTGTCCCAACCCAGCTGATGTACTATCTTCCGAAGTCCTGCAAAATTATGAAAAGGCGAATGAAAAACAATAACAAAACTGACCCTCATATAAGCTCTACTACTCCAAGTACCCTCAACAGGTTTCCCCATCCCATAAATCTGCAACATAATCCATAATGCCTCTGTTAACACATTCCATGTGCATAAATACTTGAAAAATCCTTTTTCCCCTTTAAACAGAAAGCGAGAGGAGAGGAGAGGAGAGAGAGAGAGAAGAGTGAGAGAGAGAGAGAGAAGAGTGAGAGGAGAGTGAGAGTGAGAGAGAGAGAGAAGAGTGAGAGAGAGAGAGAAGAGTGAGAGAGTGAGAGGAGAGTGAGAGAGTGAGAGGAGAGTGAGAGAGGAGAGTGAGAGGAGAGTGAGAGAGGAGAGTGAGAGTGGAGAGAGTGAGAGAGGAGAGTGAGAGTGGAGAGAGTGAGAGAGGAGAGTAAGAGAGGAGAGTGAGAGAGGAGAGTGAGAGAGGAGAGTGAGAGAGGAGAGTGAGAGAGAGGAGAGTGAGAGGGAGAGGAGAGTGAGAGAGGAGAGAGAGGGAGAGAGAGGGAGAGAGAGGGAGAGAGAGGGAGAGAGAAACAGCTTTCCATACAGAGTGGTGGATGTCTGGAACAAATTGAACAAAACAATAGTGTGTGCAAAAAATATGTACATGAATTTAAGAGCAAATTTAATACTGTGAGATACAAAGACTGGACACCACGAGCCTAGCTCCCCTTCCCGTAGAATACAAATAGGTAAATGAAACCTACCCTGTTAGCCTGGCCACATAATTTTCTAGTAGGACATTAGCGTGTTCCAAGTGTAGGGTGTTGATAGTAATCTGAATCAACTGCAGTAATCCAAGGCCCGGTCTCTTAATCAGTGTTGCTAAGCAGCCACTCAGTGTTCGAGTTAGCAGAAGATTTGTAGACTTTCTGACCATGTCCTCTTTTTCAGTTTCACTGTCAAAATAAATACAAGTTTTAATCTTTTACATTATGTGAATGGAATGGGTGGGAATGGTTTTTATGCCTTTGTTTTTTGGCTATCTCCCTTGTATGGGGGAAAAAGCCTTTGGTATATGTATGTACAATGTGCACATAAACATAAAAACAACATTCAAGCGCATGTATTTATGTGCATTTGTCAAATACTAGTCCATATAAACAAGGAATGTTGGATTATTAATCTCTATTCACTTGGGTACACAAGGTCTTCATTCATCCAATTCACTTTAATATAAACACACAAATATAAGAAACACATACTGCTTTCCTTCTATAATTTGCAAGAATAAAAACTATCTTTATACCAAAGGCTTCTTCCCCCTTATAAGGGAACAGGAGAGGTAGCCAAGGCCCCCGTCACACCAAGCTTACGACCCGTTTCTGACCACCTTCGACAGTGACACTTTTGTTTCTATTGTGGTTACCATCAGGCTATTTCATACTCATCTTCATGAGGGGGAGATACATTCCTATTGCATTGTCTTTGATTCTTTTTATAAACAAAGAAACAGCACAAATTAGCCTAGTCACTGCTGGTGGGAAACAGGTCGTAAGCTTGGTGTGACTGGGCCCCAAGTTAAATACTGCGACCACTTCCACTCGCTGCCCTCGTTTCCTTCTCAACTCGGCTCCTCATGGATAAAGGGTTATTTACGTTTCCTGCCCACTGCCTGGGTCAGAAGCAATGCAGCAAAACAAAAAGGGCATATGAAGAACTGTCACCCCAGAAGGCCCACATGAAGAATTGTCACCCCAGAGGGCCCACATGAAGAATTGTCACCCCAGAAGGCCCACATGAAGAATTGTCACCCCAGAAGGCCCACATGAAGAATTGTCACCCCAGAAGGCCCACATGAAGAATTGTCACCCAAGAAGGCCCACATGAAGAATCGTCACCCCAGAAGACCCACATGAAGAATCGTCACCCCAGAAGACCCACATGAAGAATCGTCACCCCAGAAGACCCACATGAAAAATCATCACCCTACGAGATCCCACATGAAGAATCGTCACCCTAGAAGATCCACATGAAGAATAGTCACCCTACGAGATCCCACATGAAGAATAGTCACCCTACGAGTTCCCACATGAAGAATCGTCACCCTACGAGATCCCACATGAAGAATCGTCACCCTACGAGATCCCACATGAAGAACTGTCAGCCCATACGCCGAATATGAACAATGGAAT
The DNA here is from genome assembly GCF_046742065.1 of Oratosquilla oratoria. Classification (NCBI taxonomy): domain Eukaryota; kingdom Metazoa; phylum Arthropoda; class Malacostraca; order Stomatopoda; family Squillidae; genus Oratosquilla; species Oratosquilla oratoria. Next base: position 55,172,009 of record NC_134783.1, on the reverse strand, counting down.
AAAGGTTAGATTAGGTTAGGTTGAATGAAGGTTATGATTATTGTCTTCAACTTATACAAACGAAGAATCATAAACCCAGGATGGCTCACACGAAAAATTGTCACCCTACGATAGCCCACATGAAGAATTGTCACCCTGTTGAAGTCTGGGGTGACAATTCTTCATGTGATCCACAAAGTACATCCACAGCAAGGCCACTTCATTTAATGAGCAACCCCCTGCCCCCCCCCCCCCTCCATTCTCTATGTTGAGAATGGAAACAATGTGTACATAAAAACTTACCTGAGATTTAAATCTTCTGAAAACTCCAGACAAGCTGCAATGTAGTTTTTCACTTGTCTGTAAACTTTAGGAACCATCAAACTGAAGGGGAAATTCTTGGGGAACGAAGCCTACGAAAGAAAATCCCAGTGAAGATTAATTCCACAACACTTTTTCTATATACAGGTATTTGTGAAAATAAGGAAAATACACATGATCTCTGCTCATGGCAAAGTATGATTTCCATACCTTCTCAAGACTGGAATCATGGTATGGGAAGACCTCTGTGATGCGATGGTATTCTTCTAAGGAATCGACGTGTATTGGGTGATAGTTATCTTCATCAAATATCTCACGAAACACCTGATGAAAAGTAATTACATTTGTAGTTCTGAAAGCCAAACTAATCCAGAAAGTAAGAAAAGAAAAAGAAAGAAAGAAAAAAAAAAAAAAAAAAAAAAAAAAATAATAATAATAATAATTATACATATATATAAACTCACACAAACATACATAATTATGTACCATCTATTGATACAAGAAATTCTATCTACATACCAAGACCTTTTCCCTCTTACAAGGAAGGTAGTAAGTCAAAGGTATGTACCTACTCCCACCCAGTCCACTCCCCTCCACCACCCATTCCTTCCTCTTGTCTTAGCTCCTCATAGATGAGGTCATCCCTGTATCCTGCCCACTGCCCTGGGTCAGAAGCAATGTAGCAAGATAACAGTACATCCACAGCAAGGCCACTTCACATAATTGGACACAAATTAGTGAAAAAGGAGAGAAGGTAGCAAGAAAATAGGAATGGGTGATAAATACTGGTAATAACAAAAATTTAGTAAATTGTTAAAACATGAGCAATACATACTTGGACCCATTTTTGCATAAGAACTTCATTGTAATGGTCTTTGATTTCTAACAACAATTCATGTAGTGGTGCGACTGTGTAACCATAATTCTGAAATGTACAAAGGTATGGTTACTGCCCGTACATTAAGCAATAATTTGCAGTTAAAAGTCATGAAATTCACACAATATACAGAAATGAAATAGAAACTGCTAATACAAAATACATAATCTCACCTGAAGTGTGTGAGCAAAAAGCATAACAATCTTCTTTATATTCAACATCAAGAAAGTATCTGTACAGTATGATGAATGATTCCTTATGTTGTTGACCACCTGAGAAGAAAGAAAAAAAATTCTAAATAAATTAAAAATACCAGTGTATAAAACTAAACACCTACATGCGGAAATCCAGGAGAGTTTAGAGTTCAGCCTTCATGGGCATATGTAGGACCATTCCACCCTAAAGGAAGACACTGCCTTTGTACCTTACAATCTGGCTTGGGAAGGTTCTATGTAAAGTGAGAAATACATGTTTATCTATAGTTCTGTTGGAATTGTTATGGGTACAAGTGTAACCACCTCAATTATACTGATCAGGTGCTAACTCTGAATTGTGACAATGACCTACTGCATCTTTGCACAGGTGGAATAGCCATGAATGTACAGCTTATACGACAGTTTTGCACTTAGGAAAGGTCAAACCAGGTCTCCTGCAAACAAATCACACTACACAAATTTGACAAAGCTCCTACCCTATTACACTGCAAATCTCTGCTACTTGGTTCTTGTAATATAGTTGGACATTGTACTAGAATCTTTACTTTCATTTTGTCTTTCAGTGAAATGAATACTTTCCAACTCAAAGAATCTGCTATTTTCACCCAATAACTCAAATTCTTTATGTATAATGCTTCACTTGTACAAACTCGAAACATTTGCTTAACACCCACACGTCTTTTTCACCACTCCATCCACATACATTTTGAACAATCATGGTGAGATTACACAATCCTTGTGCAGCCCCACCTTCACACTGAATCACTTGCTGTCTCCATTCCCAACCTTTGCACAAGTTCTAATGATATGGTTTAACATCATAAACTCCCTTCTTATCAAGAGGTGAGGACAGTGCCCCCTCACAGAAGACTTGGTTGTGTGGAATTTAATGAACCAGGCCCTTAGTTAAACTTTGCCGGTGGCAGGATTTGAACCGCCATCCCCTCGACCTCCGCAAGTAATGATGCTTTAAGGGGTCCCCCCGCCCAAAATCTTTTTTTCTGAAGGATCCTGCTGATTTTTTCTGGTTGATATCTAGGTCTGAGGAAACCTTCACAGCATGAGTTTTATTCAGATCTGACGAGTAGTTTATTTTTTATTTTTTAATAAAATACGTGAAAAATACCGTTTTTTGGGCTAATTTCAAATCCTATCTCCTCTTACAATTTTTATTCGATGTCTTTCATTTTACAGCAAAAGAATCTTCTACATATATAAAAAAACAAAATAGAGAGTTTTTTTAAATATCTTTGTTTAACGCCGAGGGGAAAAAATATAAACAAAATTATCGAAAAAAAAAAAGCAAAATTGTGACCGACACGTTATTAAAAAAAAAATTATTTAACATATGCAAAAAAACTATTTTATTTTTTGTCATTTATCTAGCTATTAATAGAGACCTCATATGCAAAAATCGGTTGAAAATTGAGGGAGGAGATAAGACCGAGTATCAAAAACTTACATTTTTCAGAAATGAGTGAAAGTTTTTTTTTTCCTTAGTTTGACTAAATTTTACATTGGACCTCCTAAGACCCATTGAAAACAGGTTCCATTGTATTTTCATGATGATTTTGCATCTTTCAAGTAACTCAGGCACTTTGTACCCTCCTACAGTGTAGGATATTATTCACTCAAAGTGAGGGTCTCATAAGCCGCCACCTCACTCTTTGTCGCAAAGTTTGAGTTCTTGGTCTAGAATGACCCAGCAAGGTAGTCTGATTGCTGGGATTCAGCTCTCTTTCTTTTCTTGGGTTTCCTTTCTGGTGTTGGAACAGGCTCTTGCTGCAATAGGGACATCACTGAGGTTTGAGACTCTAAACCCAAGGTGTTGCAACAAGGAGGCATCCTTGTAGCCACTTGTTAGCAAACAGTTGTTTGCGTAGAGACAACTTGTCTGATATAGGTGTAGAGGACAGAGGATCAGGTGCTGAGGATGTGGATGTAGATGGAAGGGAGAGAGCTGCTGGAGGGAGTACTAGTGGTGGTGGCGGAGGTGGTGATAAAGTTGATGCTGGGGTTCTTTCTTTCTCCCCTTGAGTTGCTAATGTAGACGTTCATATCTTCTGCAAGTGTGCCTTTTGTTTGGATAGCTTAGGCATGGCTAATATCTTCAAATATCTCTTCACTGAAAAATAGATGCGAATTTCACACGGCAAATTAGTGAATGCGGCAAGCTAATGTGTACATGTCCTTTACTTTGTAAGACTCAGGCCACTGCCAGTCGTGCAGGCTGAACTTCCTCACACCACATACTCACGTGCATGCCGGACGTAAGAGAAAACTTTACGAGTGTATCAAACGCAAAAAAATAGGGTAAAATATGGTCAAAATGTATGTAAACAATGGTCGTGCGCAGCATGTGGTTGCCGGGGGGAGGGAGGGTAGGCCCTTTAAACCCTTTAAAAATGGCGGTACGATAAAAACACTTTACCAGCATCTAGAGCAAGATCCCTACTATGTATTTATGCAATAATAATAAAAAAAAAAAATAGAATTTTTCTTAAATCTTAAGTCAGCGAGCTTCCTGGCTCTAATAATTGCGTAAAAACTCCTGGAAGCCTTCAACAGACTTCCCCTCTCCCATACAACAGGAACACATTCTCCATATTTAGGGAAGTCCAATAGGCATTCTTACCCATTTGCAAAAACCTTGAAATCAAAACCGAATCCATGCACACTCTTCTTTTCCTAATCCCAGACTGCTCTTTTCCAATTAATCCTCTTGTTCCCTTCCTAATCCTCTTTATTAACATCCCCCCCACATACACCATACAGACTACATTTAACAGTGGAAAATACCAAGGTTTAAAATTTATAACACCAGAAACTATTCAACTTGTACAGACCTTGCCAGATGCCATCTCCCAAACTTCATCCAGGTACACTCTGTTTACAAGCCCGTTGCCTGTATTCAGAACATGATCTTCCACAACAAAAAAGCCTATGACTCCGTGCAGGTACTGTCGATAGCCTTCTAAGGATTCATGCTGGTAAACAAGAAAAAAATATTATGAGCTCCCTATCTGCACTTTTCTTCTTTAAAGAATCTGACCCAGGGTAGTGGACAAGATGCAGGGATGACCTGTCCGTCATCCAGGAGGTGTCAAAACAAGAGGGAGGGAAGAGGGTAGAGGGGAGTGGGGTGTGATACGGATGGAATGGGTGGGTGTGGTTTCTATGCCTTTGTTTTTTTGGCTACCTCCCTTGTAAGGGGGAAGAAAGCCTTAGGTATATGTATGTAAAGAATCAAGGCTTCACCATCTCCCTTACATGGGGGGAAAAGGCCATTGATATATCTATACACCAAAGGCTCTATCCCCCTTACAAGGGAGGTAGCCAAGTCCACCACCCTTTCTTCCCTCTCATCTTAGCTCCTCATGGATGACGGGTCATCACTGTATCCTGCCCACTGCCCTGGGTCAGAAGCAATACAGCAAGACAGCACATCCACAGTAAGGCCATTTATTTAAATAAATATAATAAAATATATACCATGTTTGTGGGAGGCTGCAGTGCCAACCTGGCTTGCTCTTTCCGTTGTTGTCTATAATATGTCTCAAACTGTTCTCTGGCTCCAAGTACAGTGAAAATATGAAGACAGCGGTAAATTGGAGCAAAGTTGATGAGGTCTTGTGCACAAAGTTCTTCTTCTTCGTCACTCTGAGCTTCAGACTGTGCCTCGTAGACCTCACCTGAAAATACACATCACTCCAGTCAATTTCAGGACTAAAACAAAACTGTTCAGCATTATGGTATTGCATACAACTTCAACAAAGGCTTAATATATTATCCTAATTAATGGCATATACCTATGTATACCAAAAATCTTTTTCCCTTTTTATGCTTGGGGGCATGGTTCATTAAATTCCAGGCTACAAAGTCTACTGTAAGGGGCACTGTTCTAGCCTCATGATAGGGGGGAGGGGGGGTTGTGATGTTAAACCAAATCAAATCTAATTACAAGGGGTAACCCGGTCAAGTCATACACCTGGCCACATCCATCCAAAACCCATTCATTGTTCCTCCAATCTTGAGACCTTGTGGATGAAGGGTCATCCATGTCCCCTGCTACAATGCTCGAGTCAAGGGCAATGCAGCAAGGCACAGTGCTTCCATAGTGGGGTCCAACAGCCACAGACTGTTTACCCTCACTAGATTTGGCTGTTGGGCACTGATAGGGAAACTAGAAGGAACACTTACAGATGAACATGGAAACTATGGACACAAATGTCTATTTCTCATAACACTTTTTAATCCACCAAGGCATTTACGTGCTTCTCTCAATCTACATTCTACCTCCACCTTCACCCCTCCCTCTTCCTGCCACATTTGCACCCAAATATCTAAAACAATTCACTTTCTCAAGTCTCTCTCCCTTAATACTCGCTTCCAGCCTGCTGCCACTTTCTCCCCTTGTGCATCTCATCACCTTACTTTTGCTTACACTTGTCTTCAACTTCCTTCTTTCGCACACCTTCCCAAATTGTCAAGAACTTCCTCGATCCCTCCTGTGATCCTTCACAAGCACAGTGTCATCAGCAAATAACAACTGGCTTATCTCCCACTTTTTTTCCATTTCCTTTAACCATCTCCAATCCCCGACCCATTACCTCTTGCATAATGAAAAAAACTATTTAATCGCAAGTTAAAAAAAGTTTTTTTTACACGTCCAAATTTGTTCATATATTAAATATAAGGTATATGAAAACAGGTGTAAGTACTTGATTTATCCCTCTACATACGTGTATCTACCTTATCCAAAGAGACATCACTACAAAAATAAACAAGTAATTGACCTTTCTAGTCAGGACTCGGATACGGCAAAAAGTGTAGATACTGTATATGGGCCAATATGGCTACCTTACAAAATTTACTTTAGTATAATCTTCAAAGATTAAACACTCCAAATTTCCTCGTCATCAATGGTTAAACATACACATAAAATAGGATATACAATAAGGTATGCACAAATTAATCATGGTCTATGGGCCTGGGAGAAAAAAAATAAAATAAAATAAAATAACCCATGTTTTTCGGTAAAAAAAAAAAAAAAAAAAAAAAAAAAAAAAAAAACACGTTTATACAAAAAACAGCATTTTTTTTTTTTAGAGTGGCATCTATACTCTTGCACCACCCCATGTATAAATTGAATAATGATACTATATCAATACTATACCCAGGATTTAGGGTATGGTTATGATTGTGTGTTTCTTTACAGTTGTATTTACCAGGGCTGTGGAGTCAGAGTCGTGGAGTCTGAGTGAGTCACAAGCAATTACGGTGTCACTGGAGTCTGAATCTGAGTTGGTAAAAATATAGACTCAGACTCAAGTTAAATTTAAACTTTATAAGGCCTTTGTCTAGTCTGTAGAGTTATGCAGTGCACACTCCTTATAAGTAATTATAAAAAGAAATCACTTTATACATACATATACCAAGGCTTTTTCCCCCTTCCAAGGGAGGTAGCCAAAAAGGGAAAGGCATAAAAACACTCCCACCCATTTCATCCCTAAATACACTCCACACCCCTCCCACCCTTCCTCTCATCTGAGCACCTCCTGGATGACGGGTCATCCCTGCACCCTGCCCACCGCCCTGGGTCAGAAGCAGTGTCGCAAGACACAGTACATCCACAGCAAGGCCGCTTCATTTAATCGGCGACCCCCCCTCTCCGTCCCCCTTTGCATAATAAATCTCATCATCTTATCTTTGTGGTCATTCCACTAAACCCCACAAAACGTCCTTGTGCAACACTGGCTTTCAAATTTATACATAGACCGATAAACATACAAAGTATTACTTAAATAAATTAAATGAACACCTCTATTTTACACCTGTTGACATACAGTCAGAGGAGTTGTAATATTCCTGTCAAGTTCCATATGCATCGTTTCCATCACTCCATCAGTTTGGTGGTTTCTCCCACTGCTGTGTTGCCAAACAGTAGGATAATTACACTGGGTAACAATTTTTTTTTTTTTTTTTAAATCGTCCAGGGTTTTCCAGCGGAATTAGACTAATTGTGATGCTCTGAGTCCGAAAATGCCCTTGGTTTTTCTCAATCAGGTCAGGATTGTTCGCTACAGACATTTAAGAAAAAAATGATTTTTCGTCCAAAAACCCAATTTCTGTGGATCATAAAAATTCGGTTTTTCCGTTTTCCTGGGGAAATAAAAGTCAACGTATCCAAATTCATTCATTTTTTTATATACTCGTTACGTGACACAAAAGTTCGGAGTTCACGGTGTAAATCGCCGTTTCCTCGAATTCCGTGTGTGAGCAGCTGCTGGGTTGTCTCTCTTCAGCGACCAGCAGTAGTCCGCGAGCATGACTGCGTCCCACCTCCCCTGGTACCTCTCCTCCATTTGACGCATGTCCTGATGGAACCTTTCTCCCTGCTCGTCGCTGACCGCACCAAGGTTTTCAGGAAACTTCTCCATGTGTGAGAACAGGAAATGCATCTTTATACTCATCAAACACCCGAGGTTTTGGAAGTTCTTTATCATGCTGTTGACGAGTGTGGCGTGGTTTGCTGCCTTCTTGTTCCCCAGGAAGTTGTCCACCACCTGCACAAACGACCTCCAGGCGGCGCACTCTAGCGTGTTCATGGAGTTTTCGAACTCTGTGTCCTTGATGAGCTACCGTATCTGTGGGCCATCGAAAATGCCGGCCTTCAGCTTCTCAATGGTCATTCCAGGGAAGGCTCACCACAGGTAGTTGAAGCACCTCCCATCCGCTTGATGTGAAGCGGTGGGAACAAAATCTTTTCCCGGTCAACAAGAGGTTCGTTTATGATGTTGCTCGCCCCAGGTACTAACTGCTCTCGTGCCGGCCACTCTTTCTTCACATAGTGCTGGGCTCTGTCTCGACTGTCCCACTTACATATAAAGCATGGGTACTTTGTGTACCTGGACTGCTGACCAAGTAGAAAGTTCACCATCTTAAGGTCGATGCAGATGAGCCATTGGTGCTGCTCATATTGGATTTTGTCGAGCACGTACTTGACTGCTTCATATTTCTCTTTGAGAGTTGTGGAGTGCACAAGAGGAATTGAGGCAAACTCGTTCCCGTTGTGGATGAGCACACTCTTCAAAGAGCGCTTGCTACTGTCTATGAAGAGTCGCCAATCTCTCGGATCATATTGAGGAGCGCCGAGTTTAACAAGAAGACCGGCGACATCTCGGCAGTACACGAGGTCTTCCTCCTGGCAGAAGTAGCCCATGTAGTCCTGATGCCTTTTACGAAAGAACGTGATACGCACGTCCTCGCCGAGTAGATTTTTCTCTGAGTCTGGAGGCCAACAGCTCGGCGGAAGTCTTCGACAAGCTGAGATCCCGAACCAGATCATTAAGCTCACATTGTGAAAAGGGCTGCAGACCATCTTGTGTTTCATACTCTTCTTCTGTATCTCCTCCCTCATATGCAGTGGTGGCCTCGTCGTCGCTGTCAGGAAGCTCTCTGCACGCTGGTACAGGAAGTTCTTCGCAGTGAGCAACTGGACGGCGGGCAGATGGAAGGTCAGGGTACTGGAGTCTGCTCCGATTCTTCTGGTTGATGCCAGTAGTATTGATGGCGCAGAAGTAACAATCCGATTCATGGTCAGACGGCTCCCTCCAAACCATCGGAATCCCAAACTTCAGTGAAGTTTTCGTGCCCTTCGTCCACCGCCGGAGGTATTCCACGCACGTCATGCACACCGTGTGCGGTGCCCAGGACTTATCTTGGTCACCCAGCTTGACTTGAAAGTAAGCCTGGTATGCGCGCTTCACAAAGCTTGTGATGCTCTTCCTGTGCATTGACAGCGTGTATTCTCCGCAAATGTAGCAGAAAATGTCAGGATTATTCCTGCATGACCGTCGCGCCGAAGCCATATCAATACCCTGAAAAGAAAGAAATAAGTCAATTAGTCAATTTCAAACAGAAACACACCAGAAGCAACCATTTATATATGAATAATTCGCTATATTCTTAAAGAAAAATAGGATTGAACTCAAAACCCTTCAAATTATCATATGTATAGCTCGTCAGGTAGGCCTATGGCTGTATCTCAAAAAGTTGACCTGATTGAGCAAAACCAATGTGATATTCGGACTCAGAACACCAAAATTAGTCAGCTGAGAAACCCCTGACGATTTTTTGGCTGTTACCCAGTGTTATGATTTCAACTGTAGACTTACACAATAATACTCTCTCCTTTCCCCTTCTTTTTTTTCCCTTTTATACTTTTTAACACTGAATTATTGAAATAAGGATATTTAAAGTTGAAAAAAACAAAAACAAAAAGTTTCACGTTTCAAACATGTTCAGCTGTATCTTGTACTGTACTTGTATCGATAAGATCGGTTCCAGAACCAGAGTAATGTCCATCGCAATAATCGCATAACAGTACCAGTATGTAGTTAAACCAAGAGGTACTTGTGTCAGTAATTTTAGTACATTAAGACAAAAGAAGGTATGAAAACATATGAAGGATAATGATACCCAAAAAATATGTATGATACATATACCTTTCAGTATCATACATGTTCAGCTGCAACACTAGACCTTGTACCGTACTCGTATCAATCTGGTTTGTTTCAAAAACAGTAAATGTGTGATGCATAGCATTGTGTAGTTGTTGTGCTTGAAAAGTATGTGGAAAGTTAATGTATATGCTCAGTATACAAGGTGATATAGGTGAAAGGTATCACAATCCATGTGATATTCAGTGTACATTTACCAAAACATGGACTTTGACCAATGCTTGAAAACATTACGTTTATCATATTCCGGTGTAATCAAAATACAATTATACAAGTGCAGTGTAGACACAAAACTCAAAAGCATACATACATACATATACCAAGGCTTTTTCCCCCTTACAGGGGAGGTAGCCAAAAAGGAAAAGGCATAAAATCACTCCCACCCATTCCATCCCCGAAAAAACTCAAAAGCACCATGACAAAATTTTGCTAAGCAAAAATCAAAACTTTATATTTTACTGTGTTGGTTATTGCATGACAATGAAAAACAGTATAACAAGGAAAATAAATCTGGCATCGACCTAGTTACTCAATATAAAACTTTCTACCGTTTTAAGCCACATCGGCTAGTTAAACTTGTCTTGAACAGTTTAAGGAATTTTCATCAATATCCTTTGAATTTTTTTTGTCTACTTCAGTTATAAAGTATTAATGAAGAGGTCAAAACTAGGAAAGCTCACTATAACATATTTTTGTTCTTTGATATAAACCAGTTATAATGATACAAGTCTACTCAAGATTGGAGCGTATGTGTGTTGTATAGGCTTTATAAAATATGTAGGCCATAATCAGTTAATTATATGAAGAGGAGTTGGAGTCGGACTCGGAGGTTTTGTGTTCTGACTCCACAGCCCTGGTATTAACTACCAACAATTGATGAAGATTCAAAAGATATGCATATCCAGGAGATATCAGAAATCTTAACATCAATATTGACATGGCCATATGCTTTCAAACTTGCAGATAATAAAACATGGCACAATATTAAGTTTGATGGGAGTTAACCATAGTAATAGTACTGTCACATAACTAAGGTTTTTTCAGCAAGATTAAAATGTACTCGGATGATGTATTTAGTCCTAGTCCTACTCAACATTCAAAAAAAGGTCAATCCTCAGACTCCAGTTAATTCTTCTTCCACAACAATGTCTTGAAGCTTTCTTCGACCTACCAGCTGGTAGTGCATCACATTTAAATCTTGATAATGATGTGGCCAAATGCTTTAAAATTTCCAGCACAAATAATTAATTTACACCAATATTAACTAAATGCAATGAATATCAGTTAATGGTTGTTGTCAATAATTAGAATGACCTTTTACAACATTCAACACACAGAACCTAAGGAAAAACGGATCAGAAGCCCCACCCCTTTAGTCCATAGTTCCTGGGCTCTTCTGTATTTTAATCTCGGGATTCTATTACAGGTAATACTGGAAAATTTCACTTAAGAGGTATTCAAATAAGTCATGGGCTTTAACAAGGATGATGCAGGCAAGGTAATCATATTAAGACAGCAGGGCAGGGCTCGTAGTAATGGATTCAAATTGGACAATTTTATGTTTAAGAAGGAAATAGGCAAAAACTGATTTATCAATAGTGGTTAATAAATGGAATCGACTTCATAACCATGTATCTAGTGCTGAAACAATTGGTTATTTTAAGAAGATTAGGCAATTTTATGGACGGGGAAGACAGGTAGTAAGGGACATGGAACTGCCTAGTGTAGGCTTCACTGTCTCTTTCAATCTCCTCCATTCTTCTGTTCTTAAGATTTAATCACTTCAGTACAAGTCAAATTCTTCTGCAGAGCATTCGGCTGCCATATGTACGATTCATCGCATTACTTGTATTATAAAATATAAAGTTCAAAAGTTCACAGAATCCAGGGGTAATTAATGTACAAAAAAACCTGCTTGCGCCTCATAATGCCTATGTAAGCATCATTGTACAGAAGGGAATAATTACCAATCTTACCCAAAGACTACATCAACCTTACCTGTGAAGGGATTGGGAGGAAGGGGTGCTCTGCCTTTCTTGCGAGCAATTGCAAGTGAGGGGTCCATGTTGTACTGCAAGGCTGCATGTTTCATTGCGACCTGACCAATGCGAGCCGATACTCTATAATAAACACGAGGCAAATTAGTCAGGAAACTCTTTTCTTCCAATCTAAATAATTCTACATTGATAGAAATTTAAAACCGAATCCTCCTAAAGTACAAGAGAAGATCCAAATCTCAGAGGTGAGAGAAACAACTGAATATAATGTCACCATTTCACTGTCTTTTCTTATTATCATTTGTTCTATTTCCATCTTTTTGGGTTCCTTTCTTCATTCGTTATATGTAAAAGTTGATCTGTTTTGTGTACATACCAAAAGACCCTTTCCTTTCCCCTTTATAAGGGAAATCCAAGTCAAAACATAGAACCACCTCACACCTATCCAAAATCCACTCATGGACTCCCTCATCTTAGCATCTTGTGGATGAAAGGTCATCCCCATCCCTTGCCACACTGCTCAGATCAAAGGCAATACAGCAAGATACGGCACCTCCATAGAAGGGCCATGAGGTGCTCAAATGAGAGGGAGAATGAACGAGTGTGGAGTGGGTGTATGCTTTGACTTTGCATCTCTACTTATAAGGGAGGAAAAGGCCCTTTGATATGGATTTCCCTGAAGCGTAGCCAGAAATGTAGCTTTTCATACAGAACTTTAGAACTAATTTTAAAGAGGGAATAATTGAATAAAATACATACATGAATTTAAACCCAAATTTGACACAAAGGCTACAAGTGTAGCTGTTTTCTTATAAATTACAATATGCATACACTGGGTTAGAGAGGTGAAGTAGGTACCCTGGTGCTAGATACAAGTCCTCACCCCCCCCCCCACAAGAACAATGAAACACACATACAATGTCTAAATCTATACAGAAAAATGAAAGCTTCTGACAATGCCACACTTTACCTTCTAATAGCTTCAAGGAAGTCCTTGATATCGGACATAGAAGCTTCTTGTATATCATGTCTCACTCTTGGAATATTGTCTCTCATTTGGTGGGCAAACCTATAACCAGCAACTCTCGGTAAGTAGGTGTGTTCCAACTGTTCTAAAGTCTTCAGAGCTGGGTAATATCTGGAACAAGGAACAATAAAAGATGAAGTTTCAAATGCCGGTCTACATATCCCATGCTCTATACACGCTCCTCAGCATCAATACACACGTCCCATATATTTGATCTTACCTCTTCTCTTGCATCTGCTTCTGGAGTTTTGAGTATGTTGTTAATACAGGAAGACAGAGTGTGAGAGCTTCCACAGCTCCTTGAATGTTCGCCTGCACTCTCCTTGTTTTGACCAGCTCCTCGCTCTTTTCAAGGAGCTGCTTGGCAGAGTCTTGAGCCTCTTCATCTATTTTGACCACTTCTGTCTGCAATAAAACAAACAATAGAATACCACAAATAATATGTAGTGTCATTATCATGTCAAAGGAATTCTGAGAATAAAAGAGAGAGAGAGAGAGAGAGAGAGAGAGAGAGAGAGAGAGAGATAGAATGTGAAGTTCATTCTTATTCTTACAATTAAACTCCCGAGTCATTACAAGGAATTAGTGATCTTATACTTGGCATCCATTATTTCACTTTTCAAAGTAATTATCTTAAGGACATTTGTCTGCTTCAGACACTTTTCCTAATTGAGCAAGGAAGCTTTTTTTTTTTTAAAGTCGTGCTGGTTGTAATCCTTCTAAGTTTCATTGAAGTTTGTCAATAGATACTGTACTTACATAATACAAATCTTATCTTATTGTACAAAAAATAACCAATGTTCAAACTGCTACTAGTCCCAAATTATTTGGACTTGTGCTTTGGCATTTTCTTTTCTTTAAGTATTGGGCATGGTTATAATCATCAACATACTAAAAATGTGTAGGTTCAGCGTTTACTTTTTGCTTTATTGATATTCCCCCCCCATACACACATCATAAAACAATGTTCAGACTGTAGAAAAAGACAATATTTTAGGAGAAAGAATATGGGCTTCCAAGTTTAGCTAGAGGTTTTTTACAATCCAGATATCAAGCTAATGGAAATGTATGTATGTATGTATGTGTGTGTATGTATGTATATATATGTACATACATATATATACACGTGTATATTATATACATACACACATGTGTGTGCGTGTGCGCGCGCGCGTGTGTACTACCAAACAAAACACCCGAGAACCTAACCTAACCTAGTCGGGGGGCAACGAATACAAAACTGTAGGAACTGGAGGAGGAGGAGGAGGAACCACCCTTGGGGGGGTAGGGGGCGTTACCTTGAGTTTGTGCGCCTGAGTGCGAACTTGGAGGAGAGGATGATGGAGTCGATGAGTATGGTGGATAAGACGCAGGGTGGAAAGGAGGGGAGGGTGTGCAAAATACCACAAACAAGAGAGAACGATGGGAGAGGGAGGGAGAGCGAAGGAGAGAGGAGGAGGGGAGAGAGGGAGAGAGAGGAGGAGAGAGAGAGCGAGAGGAGAGCGAGGAGAGAGAGAGCGAGCGAGAGGAGAGAGAGAGAGCGAGGGGAGGAGAAAGGAGAGAGAGAAAGGAGAGAGAGAGCGAGGGGAGAGAGAGAGAGCGAGGAGAGAGGAGAGCGAGAGAGAGCGAGGAGAGAGGAGAGAGAGAGAGAGCGAGGGGAGAGAGAGCGAGGAGAGAGGAGAGAGAGAGAGAGAGCGAGGAGAGAGAGAGAGAGGAGAGCGAGGAGAGAGAGAGAGAGGGAGAGAGAGAGAGAGGAGAGAGAGAGAGCGAGGGGAGAGAGAGAGAGAGAGCGAGGGGAGAGAGAGAGAGCGAGGGGAGAGAGAGGAGAGAGAGTGCGAGGAGAGAGGAGAGAGTGCGAGGAGAGAGGAGAGAGAGAGAGAGCGAGGAGAGAGGAGAGAGAGAGAGAGGAGAGGAGAGAGGGGGGCGAGAGAGAGAGAGGAGAGAGCGAAGAGAGAGCGAGGAGAAAGGAGAGAGAGAGCGAGGGGAGAGAGAGCGAGGAGAGAGGAGAGAGAGAGAGAGCGAGGAGAGAGGAGAGAGAGAGAGAGCGAGGAGAGAGAGAGAGAGAGAGAGGAGAGAGAGAGAGAGAGCGAGGAGAGAGAGAGAGAGCGAGGAGAGAGAGAGAGAGAGAGAGAGGAGAGAGAGCGAGGAGCGAGAGAGAGAGAGCGAGGAGAGAGAGAGAGAGCGAAGAGAGGAGAGAGAAAGAGAGCGAAGAGAGGAGGAGAGAGAGAGAGAGAGCGAGGAGCGAGGAGAGAGATAGAGAGCGAGGAGAGATAGAGAGCGAGGAGAGAGAGAGAGCGAGGAGAGAGAGAGAGAGAGAGCGAGGAGAGAGAGAGAGAGAGAGAGAGCGAGGAGAGAGAGAGAGAGCGAGGAGAGAGAGAGAGAGAGAGAGCGAGGAGAGAGAGAGAGAGAGGAGAGAGAGAGAGAGAGAGCGAGGAGAGAGTGAGGAGAGAGAGAGAGAGAGAGGAGAGAGAGAGAGAGGAGAGAAAGAGCGAGGAGGGAGAGGAGAGAGAGAGCGAGGAGAGAGAGGAGAGTGAGGAGAGAGAAAAGCGAGAGCGTGGAGAGAGAGGAAATTATTTGCGTGTCCATAACTTTACCTAGTGAAATTGGAAGAAAAAAATAAGATTTCCAATAATGTAATATCAAGAACATTTATACATCTCCCTGTTTATTTTGTTCCTCGCTATGAAAGAGTTTCGTCCCAGTACCGTACATACATAAACGCTCGGTTGGTATCGAGTACACACGCCAGGTATCATATGTGGCTTTGGTCTTGTGTCACATGTCAGGTCAGGTACTTACAGTGTTACGTTTGTGTGCGCGCCGGCACCTGTATGTACCCGCATGCGTGAACATGTGTACATGAAAATGTAAGTATGTGTGCGTGTGGGGAGCAATGAAGCGTGTGTGTGCGCCACAGTTACACTTACACACACACACACACACAGAGTTCGAATCCCACCCAGGACTGAAATAATTTCAGTATCACTGCGAGTCGTTACTCGAACTCTCGCGGGCGGGGAGTTGGGATGTGTGTGTGCGTGTAAGGTCACAGCATTACCCATAGATCCGTCATATACGAGCTCTCTTCCGGGAGGGAAATAGCTGTCGATCACGAGTCCACCACGTGATCCAAAACCATGGTGAATCACACGCACACACACAGGAAGTGTCCATGCACCCAAAATTGACAAGAGCGGTCCTTGCCCTACCCCGGGTCGGCTGCACGGGAGTTGGGCTCTCAAGTGGAGCATAGAAGAAATCATCACGTCAAGTCTGTATCTGCAACAGGTTAACATACTCTGCAAATACTCAAACACACACGCACACAACGCTTATCTTGAGACGTTTGCGACTTCACCATAGCTAGTCATTTTTGCTAAATTACTAATACGAATTATTATTATTATTATATATATATATATATATATATATATGTGTGTGTGTGCGTGTGTGTGTGTGTGGGCAGAAGATTCTCTCAAGCACGTTTAAATAAAATTTATGACGATTATTATTGCAGTGGTCGGCAACCCTTACAGCTCGGAGAGATTTTTCTAATAAAATTGTGCTCTCAGAGCACTCCTAAAAAATTAAATAACAATTAAAAAGAACAAGTAAACCATGATAATTGATGGCTACATATTTTACAAAGTTCAATGAATATTTATACACACGTAATTTTGTCTAATATTTTACAAACGTACAGGGCATGACGCCTTCGTTTTAATGTGGACTAATTACTTTATTAAGAAGCTTCTGGAACCATTCGAAGTGGCTGATCGGCAGGTTGCCCCCCCCCCCTCTCCCGTACACCGACGCTTGCAAGAATATGCAGGACTTGTCCAAACACATTACCAACATTATCATTATAATAATTATTATAATTACCAGTACAATTAGTATTATTATCAACTGTGTTTTTCAGTCTATCAGTCATACCGTCACCCCAGACAGATTGAGGAGGTAAACAAAACAGCGATTTGCAGGACTAACGAGGGGAAAATCGCAAACAGCATTTTATAATTTTTTCATTATCATTTATTTTAGCATCCGACGTGGATAATGACCAAAAGGTCTCCTGTCGGCATCATTTTCCTTTGTAACTTTGCATAATTACGTGGGAACGACCCGATCTTCTATCCGGATCACCATCGAAATTGTAATTTAATTGTGCGGCACATTCACACAAACGCTCATTTTTGCCAACCAAAAACAAACGAAAACTTCCTCCTTAGCGGATTAATAAACAAACAAATAAAAATAAAGACAACAAAAACACGAAGCTACCTACATCACTTCTTGGTAGAGGTTGGAAGTTGTAAATATTTGTTCAAACTCGTCCAGATGTTTCCCCTCGGACTGTCCACTTTCAGCCTCCACGTTTCCCAAGAAGCGAAAAATCAGCGACAATTTTCTTGGACAAAAGCTAAGGTTATCCAAACCTTTCCCATCCATTGTTACAAGTACGTAAATCTTTGCTGATCATCAAGTACTCGTTCTTCGAGATCCTTAGTAATTCATTATTTGTTTCTCCAGGTAAGTGTGTGTACGTGTGTGTGTGTGTGTGTGTGTGTGTGTGTGTGTGTGTGTGTGTGTGTGTGTGTGTGTGCGTATGCGCGCGCGCGTTACACACAAATCCTTATAACGTCATAAAATGTTTAATTCATTTTCCCAAGTAGGAATAGAAATTAATCGAATAAACAAAATCAAATAGAATGAAAATATAAAAAAAAACGACAACAGAACCACAATTGAACAATCCACACTCGATCACAGTTTCACGCCGACTGAGGAACATATCGTTCGTGGGTCAGATGGCTGATCGGCCAGTCAGAGGAAGGGGGCAGTGCCAACATGTGCCAACCAATAGGAGACATAACAACAACAACAAAACTACCTACAACAGACAAGGTAATGTAGGCTACTCCCATTCTCCATATCCAATCCCATTTTTGCATATTATTAACTTTAGAAAAAATACATCGAGGGTACCTGGTACCGACTACGTGGTACGGTTTTCAATCTGGCAAAAGCTGATATCTGAGAACCAGACACGCACGTACGAGTGTATCTTCCGAACCATTAGACCATTTTGTCTGATAAACTACTCCAAATGCAGCTTTATCAACATATATCAGAGCTGAACACGAAATACAAGTGCTTCATGACAGGCTACAGAACATGCAAACAATTCAGAGGTTAGATACATTTGAGGGAAGAGAAAGAAAACGAGCTCATGAAATGCATACTAGGTCAATTGCATTAATTATAACAAAACAAGGAGCGTGGCGTACATGAATTATTTCATTTACTCTAGGTCTGACTGTAACAAAATGCGTTAAAAATAAACATAAAATTATCTGGAATATTATATAGCTGTAAGCATGTCGGATTAAACAAATATGCACTACTTTTTTTTTGCTGCAGACTACAAACAATAAAAAGAATTTTAGGGAGAAAAAAAGAGAGAATGGAGGAAGAGATAAAGATAGATAAAGAGAAGGGGAGGGATAGGGGGAGAGGAAGGGAGAAAGACAGACAAAAAGAGACGAAGAGATGAACAGACGGATAAACAGACATAAATCCAGATAGACACTTCGTATTCCATTGCCGATTGACGAATCTATCCTTCGGCCCAACGTGTAGCAAAGAGGAGAACTCGCACAGGAGAGATTTGGGCAGAACAACGGTCAACACAAAATAGGGAATAGTCGAAGTTGGTTGTCGTCATCATCATCATCATCATCATCCTTCGAGTGAAGATGATCTCCAATCACAAAAGAGTGCTGCGTGATTCTCGTCCCTTAGGATGGATAAAGAAAAAAGGAGGAGGGGAGGGGGGAGGAGGGGAGGGGGAGGAGGGGAGGGGGGAGGAGGGGAGGGGGAGGAGGGGAGGGGGGAGGAGGGGAGGGGGGAGGAGGGGGAGGAGGGGAGGGAGGAAGAGGAAGAGGAGGGAGGAAGAGGAAGAGGAGGGAGGAAGAGGAAGAGGAGGGAGGAAGAGGAAGAGGAGGGAGGAAGAGGAGGGAGGAGGGGGAGGAAGAGGAGGGAGAGGAAGAGGAGGGAGGAGGGGGAGGAAGAGGAGGGAGGAGGGGGAGGAAGAGGAGGGAGGAGGGGGAGGAAGAGGAGGGAGGAGGGGGAGGAAGAGGAGGGAGGAGGGGGAGGAAGAGGAGGGGGAGGAGAGGGAGGAGAGGGAAAGGGGGGGGAAGAAAGAAGAGGAGGGAGGAGGAGGAGGAGGAGAGAGGAGGAAGATGCGCACACACACAAAACATACACGAGGAAGCACAGTGGATTTATGATTTATATCTAGGAAAGAGATTACACAAATATTTCAGATTAGACGAGATTACAAGCCCCCACGGCAAGGGCGGGGGAGGGGGAGGGAAGGGGGTTGTTTATTAGGTTGGTAAGAAAATCAAGAGAGGGAAGGAGGGTAAAAGAGGGGAAAGAGGGGGAGGAAAGGGAAGACGGAGAACGAGACTCAGAGGGGGAATCGAGGGACACTGTGGTAGAGGGAGGATAAGAGGGGAAAAGGTGGAGATGGGCCTGCAGTCAGGAGGGGGAAATATCGGGAAAGGAAGAGTGAGGAAGGTCTGGGGTGGTAAAGAAGGAAAGAGGAAGAGTGTGAGGTTAGGGAAGAGGAAGGGAAGGGAAGGGAAGGAGAGGGTAGATCAGGGGAGATGAAGAAAGAAAAAATTATGAAAAAGGAGAAAAGAGTGGATGGAAATGAGGAAGAGGGGAGATGAGGAATGGGAGGGGGAAGAGGGGAGGGTAGGAGACGGAAGGGGAGAGAGGCAGAAAAAAGGGGAAAGAGGGAGGACGAGAGGGAGAGGAAGAAAGAGGGAAGGAGGAGAAAGGAGTGGGGAGAGGGAGATGGAGAAATATTGGGGAGATTTGTGCACAGAAGCATTATTTCTCTCGCAAAGATGCTCCCCGCAACCTAGTAACTTGGCACAACACGTCTTATCACTTACGCACGCACACGCGCGTGCACGCAGGCACACACGCAAACACACACCTGGGAGGGTTATTGCAGTCAATCGCGAGCCCAAAAAGTGATCCAAGACCATGGTGGTGAAACAAACACACAAACACACACACACACACACACACACACACAAAAGGTGGGGTGTCCATGTTGCGTTTACATACCACTCTCACTAGATAAATAAGGCTTCAAGAAAGATAATCTGTCCAGCAGAACACCACTCCCGAGGAGGAGGAAGGATTAAGGGAAATAGG
The DNA here is from genome assembly GCF_046742065.1 of Oratosquilla oratoria. NCBI lineage: Eukaryota > Metazoa > Arthropoda > Malacostraca > Stomatopoda > Squillidae > Oratosquilla > Oratosquilla oratoria. The sequence goes on along the minus strand of NC_134783.1, from coordinate 55,151,835 downwards.
AGGAAAGTGGGGGAAGATTAATGGGAAATAGGAGGAAAGAGGAGGAAGATTAAGAGAAATAGGAGGAAAGAGGAGGAAGATTAAGAGAAATAGGAGGAAAGAGGAGGAAGATTAAGAGAAATAGGAGGAAAGAGGAAGATTAAGAGAAATAGGAGGAAAGATGTGGAGAAATAGGGAGTGGAGAAATAGGAGGAAAGAAGTGGAGAAATAGAAAGTGGAGAAATAGGAGGAAAGAAGTGGAGAAATAGAAGGAAAGAAGTGGTGAATTAGGAAAGAGGAGGAAAGGGGAGGAAGTGGAGAAATAGGAGGAAAGAGAATGAAGTGGAGAAATAGGAGGAAAGAGGAGGATGTGGAGAAATAGGAAGTGGAGAAATAGGAGGAAAGAAGAGGAGAAATAGGAAAGAGGAGGAAGTGGAGAAATAGGAGGAAAGAGAATGAAGTGGAGAAATAAGAGGAAAGAGGAGGATGTGGAGAAATAGGAGGAAAGAAGAGGAGAAATAGGAAAGAGGAGGAAGTGGAGAAATAGGAGGAAAGAGGAGGATGGAGAAATAGGAGGAAAGAGGAGGATGGAGAAATAGGAGGAAAGAAGAGGAAAGAGGTGGAAAATGAAGTGGAGAAAGAGGAGGAAGAGAGAAAGGAGGAGGAGGAGGAAGAGGAGGAAAAGTGAAGAAAACAGGGAAGAATGGCCAACGCAGAGAGCCATGACAAGGTAATACGAAATCAGCATTTTCCTTAACCAAAACAATTCACAAAGATGTCTTTATGGTGTACAGTGCAACATTCTCTCCAACAAAGATTGGTTTCTTTTCAAGCTTTGCCGATCCAGGAAAAAATCAATTACACACTTTTCAGTCACCTCCCTCCCCCCTCCTAATTGCAAGAACATTCTATCCTGCCATAAAAAAAAATTCATCATCTTGGATCTTGCACTAAACTGTATTAATAGGAAACATGTAACCCAATAATGCCTATCAATGGTCCTTCCATATACATCTTAGGAAAGTTGGATTTGACTGGTGACTATTTTAAGGTTACCTACTACCACTGGTCCCTGTCCAGGCACCAAGTGCCAGCCCCTTGGGACTGCACCTACAGACAGAGGTGAAGAAGTTGATAGATTCTGACGATGGGCTACAGGAAGACAATTCTAACATTATTCTCAAAGGAACCACAGTCATTTGACTATTGTCCCAAATGCATGAAATCTATGGTAATCTGATTTTGAGCCAAAGTTCTCAAAACTTCTCAGAATATCATGGATGGGAAATAAATCCCTCTGCAACAAACTTACCACAATTTTACACAAACCTATTTCTCTCAAAAACATCACCTCATAAAAGTATGTACCAACACAAATCATCGACAAAATGCTACACAACAGAATAACCTAATACCAAATCACACATCCTGACACAATAATGGAGAGGGAGAGAGAGAGGGAGAGGGGGGAGAGAGAGAGAGAAAAAAAAAGAAAAAAAAATAATAATAAAAAAATAAAATAAATAAATAAAAAATCTGACCTGATCAGGCTTCTGTAACTGCTTCAGATGGGAACTAATTCATGCCTCAACACCTTTCCCAACACTGAGCAATGCTATCATTGCAGCCGTCAGTCTCTTTTTCTCCTTATGTATATGGACCATCCCCTTTTCCAAGTTGGAGGGAACAATACCAAAGTGCCAACATGCATGCAACCTATGGATTATAGGCTCACCTCTTGTCCTTGGCAGACGCCAGCCACCCTTTCCATCCTTCAATGACCTTACACCCCTTCTAACCTTACTCAAGGGGGACAGATTTTCATATACTGGTGAGCCAGTAACTCACTTAACACCAGCCAGGGGAAGCTGGCTGGTCAAAGGGTCAGATATAACTACTAAAAATACTCAGCCTAACAAGCTGTATACCTCTTTAAAGAGGGCTGAATTTTATATATTGGAGGACCAGTGATTACCGCTCAAACACCACCCAAGGGTGGTTGCTCAAAGAGTAAGCCATGTACAACGGCTCAAAATATGAGTAATTAGCTGAACGAGCTATATACACATTGGTGTCTGACACTAGCTGCCAATTATAGCTGTTCAGTGCTCACCTAGGTCGGATTTAGAGAAGAGTTTCTTCGAAGCTCATTCACTACTTCGGTATGATGACGTCTACATAGGTGTCATGAGGCACATGTGGGTACACAAAAATGCTGGTGTCTGCATCTTCATTATATACACATTTTTGTAGTTTTACACGAGTAACCGCCGGATACTGTGAATTCGTATGATCATGTTTTCTGCGGTTATTATTACTCAGAGTAAAAGAGAACAAGTAATACAGCAGTGGGTTTATATTTTATAATGCAAGTAGTGTGATGCAAGTTACATATGGCAGCCGATGCTGCGCACGAGAATGAGTCGTACTGAAGTGGTTAAGCAAGTTTTAGATCATTCACATGGAGATGGTCCTCAACACCCTCAATGATTCCCTCGACATACATCTAGTCCCTCCTCAAGAGAGCTCTGGTCTACCATTTCAGAGTCCTGTATTGGATTCCTGGTCAATCTGGAAGCACAACTCATCTCTACTTTCTCCAGTATCTCGTGCAATATACCACTCAACCTTGGATGCTCTCCAATACACTCCTTAGCAGCTTTTGGAGTTTTGTGTTTAAAGGCATCTCATTTCATCAGGGTCATCGAGGGCATAAGCACTTCAAACCGATTGGAGATTGCTACCACATACTCCTAAGCATATGCATCATCCCCGAACTTCTCCAGATGAAATCCAGGTGAATTACATCTCTGGATTCTCCTAGACTTGACATGCAGCCTGAATGCTGTAACCTCAAGTATACAATCATACAATAAATCTTGAAAATTCAGCATACTGGTAAATCCTTCAGTTCTGTACGATCCTTTAACGAGCATTACCAAGGATATGATTGATCTCATTTGCCACACCTGTGATATTGCTATACCAAGTCCACCTCTGGAACCAGGAACCAATAATCCCCATCTTCTGGATTTTGCAAAATTCAGGAGAAAAAGGCGAGAGTTCCCAGTTTCAGTGCCATGGGGACCAGCACACACTTCATGTCAACCACACTGAAGTCACTCAAAACAAGCATGTCCTGTGGTATGCAATGATCAACTATACTAAAACTTAGCATTATGAATATCCTTTTTCTCAAGTTCTAATATCTTGGTAGGAGCATAGACTGCAATAATAGGGACGAGACCAAAGATGTGCTTTAACTTCATCATCATATTCTTGTTTATTGGAATAGCTCCCCACAACGGCAAACTGTAGTTTGTCTGTAGCTACCCTTCCTGAGGTGGGCCTCGTTACCACTGTGGAACAACCAATAATAAGTGCAATTCTCACTACTGATCTCGCCACAATCCCTAATCTCCTCACCTCAGGGCCACAATAAAATGGGAAATTGATAGTCTTTGAAAAGGGGAACAATGTTTCAAGCATCCATATAGACAACCTGCCTGGCCATACATACTTGTACCTCATTTACACCATCCTTCCTGCCTCTGTGGTGGGCCTGGTGAACTTAAATGGGAGCAGATTACAAGCCCAACCTTACCAGAAGTGTCACATCCAGATGCCAGCAATTCCTTTTATTTATAGATGCACACTGTACATATGCTATCAATTTCTCCCTTGAAAACTAGCTTTTCCTCTACTGCAGAAGATACATTTCCGCCTTCCAAGGCACTGAGGAGTTGCAGCTCCCAGCCAAGGATATTGAAGTAAATTTCCTCGTAGCAATGGTAGTTGGACCCACTAATACACTAATCAATGCAAGTGAATCTGGAGAGTAATGCAGTAACTCACTCCACATGGATCACCACCGTGAGGCCTAAAGAGGTGATAAGTCAGACTTCAGTACATCTCTGTAACAATAAGGCAGACTCTTCCATAGCTCTAGTGACAAACCCAAGACACTGGGCTAACCAACAACAACAACATTCCGCATTTGAAAACGGATCTGCAAATGGCAGATTAGCATCTGAACACAAGAACATAAAAATGAAGGAGACTGCAAGAGACCATAAGGCCTCAACCAAAGCTAGGAAACCAGGAACTTGTTTTTTTCTATTCTCACTACCACCAGGCTACTTTTCAGCTATGACAAGGCTCTTCTATTCTAAGAGCAAAGGCGTTGGGGCAGGCTGGACCTAACTTTCTTGCCTTAACAGCAGTTCTTTCGGCATGGCATGCAAAAGAAATTCAGGGATTTCTCGATTTATGTGAGGGATACATTCCTAAAGGGATTGTGTAATGTAAAAATCGCAAAAAGTGAACAGTTAAGTTTTCCTACTGCTTACTTGATTTTTTACATTATTTAATTCTAAATAATTTGTAATTTGAAAAAATGACTAGTTTTTTTTTTACCTCGTGTTGTTCCAAAATCGTACAAGTCGAGAAATCCCTGTACATTGTGACGTGTGTGGAGAGGAGTCATTATTCTGCCTTCTCCCTATCTCTACTTGCATTGCCATTTCACAACTGATGTCCCTCAGACATATACAAACACACATGTGCATATACACACACACAAATATGCATATACACATACATTTTCCCTTTACATGCTACTTGCTAGTATTTATTTCATTTGAGATCTATACACAATATCTACTACACACATGAACACAAACACACGTATATACATGCATACAAGTTATCCTATTAATGAATGTACAATCTTCATAAATGTATATTTTGGTATAGATCATTCTACAACATGTGCCATACATAGTCTAATAGCTATAAATAAACCATGGTATGCATAGTAAAAGATAAATATACCAACATACAATGGCAACTATATACAAACTACTCACCAAATCAGTTTAACAATTTGCTTTTAGAAAAGATTCAAACCCTGTTTACAAGCATTTCTATATAAGACTTGTCTGTATTCTACTTTCTATGAGCACCATTGTATCTATAAAACAGCAAGACAACAAGAACAAAAAAACAAACAAACACCAACAGACCATACCCAATGCCTTGCAGCACCTCAGCCCCTGAAAAGGTCTCCATTCACACTGTGATTGGTGGCACAAACCACCAGAACCCTCTTATCTCCGTTTCACTTCCCCTCCTGAATTCTGTGCTCCAGCTTTCACATTCTGGCAGGAAGCCTGTGTAGTCTGAATTTTACTTGTTTCCCCTCAAATTCTCATACAAATTTATTTTTTCATCATCACACTTTATAAATAGTACTCTCACTTACACAAACATGTGTGTACACACAAATTCAAATCTAAATATAATTCGAAATTAAGAATATACACTAAGTTGGAACTGTACTGTACATGAACGAGACTGAATATGATAAACTGGCGAGTAGGAGATGGGACCCAATAAACATTGCTCCTTTCTTGTATGCTGCAAATGAGAGAGATACAGAGGAGAGGAAGAGGGAGGGAGGGGGAGGGGGAGGGAGGGAGGGAGGGAGAGTGGGGGAGGGAGGGAGGGAGAGTGGGGGAGGGAAGGAGGGAGGGAAGGGGAGAGGGAGGGAGGGGGAGAGGGAGGGAGGGGGAGGGGAGGGGGAGAGGGAGCGGGGTAGGGGGAGAGGGGGAGGGGGAGGGGGAGAGGGAGGGAGGGGGAGGGGAGGGGGAGAGGGAGCGGGGGAGGGGGAGAGGGAGCGAGGGAGGGGAAGAGGGAGAGAGGGGGAGGGAGGGAGGTAGAGTGGGGGAGGGAGGTAGAGTGGGGGAGGGAGAGAGGGCGGGAGGGAGAGTGGGGGAGGGAGAGAGGGCAGGGAGTGAGGGGGAGGGAGGATGAGGAGAAGCCTACCTTGTTGTTTGAAGAGTGATTTTGTAACAGAGAGGGATTAAGAGGCTTACATGGAAAACTGTACAAATGAACATTAGTTGAGTAACCACCACAATTATCAATGACATTTTCTGGTGTTTATTCAAACAAAAGAGCAAATCATCCACTGGTCAAAGTTGGAATGGACTATTCCTTCTACTTTGTATCTTTATCTTCTTCCTTTTCAAGTATTTCTCGGCATCATCCATTTTCCACTGCCTCTCACCTTTCCTTTCTATCATCTTTAAATGTTACACATTTCTCATTGATTTCCCTTTCATCTTATTTCCTTATGGAGTAGTGGTTACCCATCTTACTTCCTTATGGAGTAGTGGTTACCCGTCTCCTGTCCTCTGCCTGGGTCGTAAGCAATGCAACACGACACAGGAGAGCACATCTTCGGCAGAGCCAACCACTTTATTTACGTGGCGACCCTCCTTCCTTGTCCATTCAGCGGAAATTGAAATGACGACAAGGAGGTATCCCTTTGGGTTCACGTCAATCTCCGGTCCGTTCACAACTATTCTCCACTCACATCTATCCTTTGTCCCTTTTTCCCTCTATGCTCAACAGACATTCTTCTTTTACTCACATATCCTCTCACCCCCATCCATCCACCTCATTCTCTGCTGTCAAAACTCACTGATGAAGTGGATAACAGCAACTACAATAGTAACCACAACCTTTATCTTGTTTCTTTTTTTTTCCTGGTTTGTACTTTTTCTTGATACTTTTTCTTTTCATCAGATCATCTGCTCCTACATTTCATATTCCCCATCCTTACTTCATTTCCCCCCCTTTCTCTCATTTTTTCCACACTCGTTATGTTACCATGCCAATGGTTGGGTTTATCTTTAACTTCTCGTGCGTTTTCCTAAAGGCGACCAATTCCTGCTGCTCCTAATGAGTGCCTCCCCTCAGGTGCATCACACCCCCCCCTCAGTGGCGGCAACAGCAGCTGTGACCTCAAAGGACTGCCACCAGGACAAATTTACATTTACCTTCATATAGAGTACCTTCATCCCACAAAATTGTCAAATAAACAATTATGTAAATATACCATAGCTACTCAATATGAAGATCAAAATCTTGTGATTACAAATACTAGAAATGTCATTATATATGTAAACAGTCCTTAATTACCTCAGTTCAACAGAAGCATCTGCTATTAACCTGAATAAAATCTGTGAATGGTGACATGCTAACAAAAATCTACACTGATACCAAGATCCCCACCCCTTTACTTATAGTCTACAAACCATAGGAGGAAAAGCTACAAAAATATCATTACTAAATAAGAATAATTTAATGAACCCACGTACTACTAAACTTAAACTACCATATAAATGACAAATTTATTTACCACATTCAAATGTTAAGCATTCAGAAGTATGAAATGCAATAAAAATTTACAGAGATAATTATATATATAATTCACCCCCAGGCACAGGATAGGTTGGCAAATTATACAAGGAACATAATACAAGTTGAAACCTTGAAAACTAGGTAGTTTTCAGAAACCTAACATTTTGTTCATCCCATAGGTAAAGCTTTATCCATACCATGTCTTCTCAAACCACAATAACATACATCAACCATGATTCAGACACAGCCACACCCTTTAAGCTTAGTAACACAATGTTTTCTTAGCAACTTCATAGATGACCCCCATATTACGGGAATTTTGCTCCAAGATTTTGTATCAATATGTAATCACTGTAAATAGTATCGCAATGTCATAAGAGCGAAATTATTTACCTTATAACTAACGCTACTCTGCTTGTATCTGGGCCTTCTATCTCATTAAGAAGATGTGTTACTGTGTGTGGATCCTCCTCGGTCATGGCGAGCTTGTGTGTAGCAACGCCCGCAAACTTGTGTTTGAGAAAGCGCTTCAGTAGAGGAAGTTCCTCTGTCACGTATGTGTAAGCCAAGCAAACCACGATCAGCTGATTCGTTCTTACATGCGACGATATTTGCGAAATGAGAACATTTGTTCTTGTTTTCCTTTTCTTTCCATGAAGGGGTCACTGAATCTATGGCGTATACAAGACGGACATTACTGTAACTCGCTCGTTTACTTCCACTTCGTCTAAACTCTGAACAAACTATTTCACATAAATTTCCGACATTTCGGACTATTTAAATAAACTACGCGAGTTTCGCCTCCCCATGTTCTTAGCGCGGGAATAGCAGACGACGCGCGAGTTACTCGTGTCCGAATCCCTTTAAACATACCTAACTTCGACTTTGGATGTGAATTTCTACCGATTCATATTTACAATGTTCACAATTAAATCCTACATTTACCAGGGATATGATTAAAATATATTGCACAAATACAAACTACTAAGTTAATAATGTAAATTCTACACAGACTAATGGCATTATTACACCGGATGCCGAGGGGAGACTGAGGTCGATATTCGAAACTGTGTGATATTACCAGAACAGTCACACAGTGCCGTACTGTAGCGAGACAGGCAAGTTGTTAGTTATTTTTATTAATACAGTAATAATTGTTAGTGTTAGCATATATTACACCCAGCGGTTCAGAGGGCATCGGTGAAGCGTTACACAAGAGCGGGGAACTGAGAAGCCTAAATACTACCAAGGAGCAGCCGAGCAGGACAGCATTTAGCCAACCATGACACGGCAAGGCTATGTCAACGATTGCACATGCATCTCACCGGCCACGCAAATGGAACAAGGATAAGGTACATACAAGGAAGTGCTCTACATATCCCATACGGAGATACGTTGTAATTGCTACCACAGCTTCCCTACACAAAACAAAAATAATATTACATGTTTAGTAAGTAAGAATTAAATGGAAGTATGTGGATTTTTAGAGCAATATACATCTCACGCATACAAATGATTTATGAACAATAAATAATCAAGGCTCAAATACAACAAACTTAAGTTTGGATTGAAAATCTATTGCAAAATTATTCTGGAAGGCGAGTCACATTACTAAACGAAGCATGTAATTATATATATATATATATATATATATATATATATATATATATATATATATATATATATTATATATATATATATACACACACACAAAGGAAAACGGTGTATATATGCATACTGTGCGATTCACCTTTGTCTTGGGTCACGTGTTGGACTTGTGACTGACAGCTTTTATCATCCCAGACGAGCTCAGTGTGTGCGTGCGTGTTTAGCTAGATTTAAGAAGTCCAATCAACCTCCATTTATCATACTTTGCTCATGTGGGGTGGACAAAATTTTCGATAATTTTTTCACCAAATCTTCTTCAGTATAATAAAACTGGTCATTTTTGTTTGACAACTACACTATCACTGTATACTCAATTTTGGGGTGGATAAAAATTTCAATAATTTTTTCACCAAATCATCACCAGCATAATAAAGTGGCATTTGTTTTAATAGTTTACATGTCTCCCCTATGATCATTTTTTTCCTGAACTGGATATTCTACAAATCCTAGACTTTTTCTCTCTTGCTTTTTTAACCATCATTTCCCATTGTATAAATCCAAAATGGCATCTTCCTGCTTTCCCCTCATTTTCAAAACTTAATTGCTTTGTATTAATTTTTTTCCCACTCTATTAAGATAAACTGATCTACATCTTCCTGTAGCACTCTTCAATCTTTTTCCCTTTTCTCATGATTTTTTTCCAATCGCCAACAAACAAGTTAATGTAGCCACTTACTCCATTTGATGTGTTTATCAAAAACATTACTGGTGCCAGCACTGAACCCTGTGGCACCCCACTAATTACCTCTGTAATCCTACATCTTCACTACTATATGAACAAGTCTATCTTTCAAGAAATCCTTATTCTATTCCAGCACACCCACAACTCTTCAATAAAAGCTTTGTAGATCCATTACACAGAACATCCATCGTTAATTTAATGATTATCTTTACTGAGGACTAACCAAACAAAAAAAATACGACCCAAAACAAAACAGTGTGGCAGTTATGAAGGCAAAACTAGCCATTGCAGAGCAATTTTTCCTTTCTTCGCATCTAATATCCAATAACCAAAATGGAATGAAGCTATTTTGCAAATATATTTTAAAAGAAAATAATAAATCACAAGGGTAATGTAGGGTTTCCAGGAATTTGAAATTTGCTGGTTTGAAATGTCTACTCTTATTTGACAGCAAAACAGTGGAGAAACAAGATTTAAAGGTTTGCACAGCAAATCAAGCTATTCCCCTTCCCTACAAATGGAGATACACGTTTTATCCTGGTTAATGCATAATCATTAAGTTATTTTGTAACCAGGGATGTCCTTGAGAATTTTCCACCATTTTTTGGGAGAAATTTGCTCACATGGGATGTTTTGAGAGTAAATTATATATTGCAATGAGCTTATTTGTGTACAAAATTCCTTCATTTTGGGAAAAGTGTGGAAATCCAGATATCCTTGTGGGAATTTTGTGGGAAAATATCTCCCTTATTTATGGGAACTGGCATAGATCACAGTGGCAACAATACTTAACCCTGGGTGTACTTTCTCCTGAATCAGGAAGACCCAGGTTTCCCTTGAGCATGCTGAAGAGATTAGGGGCAAGAAGACCTTCCTACAGGATCGCAACTTCCATCCTATCATTGGTCTCCTGCAGGAGAGACCTGGGCCAATGGATTGACCAAATGATTCAATCCTTCTCTTGCTCAGGGCTGAAACATTCCTTCAGTAACTCTTCCCATAGCAGGATTTTTCCTTCCAATTGATGCCAGTCGATTCAACTATATTGTGCCGTTTCCCCAAACTGACATTTCGCAAAACAACGACAAAACGCCAACAGTGAGAACAAGGAGCATGAAAGGCAATTGACTACACTTTTCAAGTATCTTGGGCTCCATGCATATTTATGCCTAACAATTATTTTAGTTTTTTTTTAAGTTCTACTTTTGCTCTTAAATGGAAGTTGCAACATTTATGAATAACTTGCATTTGATCTTGGTCAGGCTTGTACCGTTATGTAACCACACCCAATATACATCTTAGTAAATTTAAACTACATACTCTGCATCTTTGATTCAATAGTGAGCAATGAGCCCAGATCTTTGTTAATTTTATTCTGGTCGGTGAGTTTTCCACTTTAAAAGAGACCTTTAGCCCTGTCAAATTCTACAATAAATAATTACAGACATGTACATACGCACACCAATTTATGAACGCGCGCGCGCACACACATACAGATGAAGGGGAGGGAGACGGGAAGAAGCGAGTACGATCTCTGCGATGTGGCAATAAGCGAGTGTGGGACCCAGACGGGCGGGCAGACAGATCATGCGGGTCTAGTGCAAGTAGCTGATTAGGGGCGAGGAGAAGGGAGGAGCGATGGGAAGGAAGAGAATGGAGAGGGAAGAGGGCAAAGGGGAGGAAATGGAGAGGGAAGAGGGCAAAGGGGAGGAAATGGTGAAGGAAGAGAGCAAAGGAAGGAAATGGTGAGGGAAGAGAGCAAAGGAAGTAAAAAGGGTGAGGCAAGGGGAGGGGCCGGGTGATAAGAAGGTGAAGGAGGGGTAGGGAGGGTGGCTGAGCGGCGTCCCGGCCTTGACGCTGCGAGGGGAAAGAGGGTGGGGAGGGGTGGGTGTAGAGGGTTGAGGGGGGCACAGAAACGAGGTGAAATATTGAGAAGAGGCTATACAGTATACCAAGTGTTAATAGTGATTATATTGTCAATAGTACCGAATCAATAAAGTATGCTAATATATTGTGTGCATTGATCGTGTACAAGCCGTTTAACGAGTCGCGTTTTTCAATTTTGATATTTATACTACTTCACCGTTCTTCCTGTCTTTAGAGGCTTAAGTCCTACCTACCTCACTTATTATTACATTTATCAATTCCTTCGATAACGGGGTGGTGTAACGGACACATGAAATAGCCAGGCAGTAGCCAGAATAAAGTACAAAATGTCGTCCAGAGGTTTCAACAAAAAATACCTATAACCTCTCCTATGTATGAAAACGGCGAGAAAGTGTGGGTGCAAATATAATGCACCTTCGTTACCGTAATGACGCGACATGACGTCATTACGCTTAACGTCTGCCGACGACCGGGGGTGGGGGTGGGGGTGGGTACAAGAGCAGCACTTACCTAGTTGAATTTTACGGGAAGGGGAGCTACGCTCGTGGTGTCCCGTCTCTGTAGTCATATCTAATTTACTCTCAAATTCTTGTATTGTCTTATCACACTATTGTTTCGTCTATTATGTTCCGTACACCCACCACTCTGTGGGGAAAGCAGTTTTTTCAGGTCTCTATAACTGTCCTTTTTAGTTTCCTTCCATGTCCTTTTGCGTTTATCTTATCACAATTTAGGAAGTCACCTCTATCAAGGATTTCCACACCTCTCATAATTCTGTAGATGGTTGTGTGTGTGATTGACCATGGTCCTGGATCACGTGTTGGACTTCTGATCGACAGCTATTTCCCTACCGGAAGAGCTCGTATATGACAGATCTATAGGTGTGCGCGCGCGCGCGTCAAAGACTAGCAAAAACAAAAATTAATAACGACATACCACACTATGACCACTCCCTTGTGAACTGAATGACGTACAAACCGATTTGAAGTGAAATGTCGCCAGTGTTAGTGTATCTTCGTGATTTTCCTATCATCTGTTTTCTTTGACATTTTCCCATTTTCGTCTGCCTTATACTTGGCGTTATATCTTTTACTTTATATTTCCTTGTTTCTTCGTTTTCCTATTAGGTTATTTACCTCAATATTTATGACCCACAATACTTGTATATTTACAAAATATTTAGTCTTTTTCTGTATGACCAATTACGTTTCCTCGGTGATCTGGGAGCCATGTATACTATCTTCACAATCATGGCGAGAATAATGGCGCTCCTCAAAGAGGAAACCAGTGGTGGAAAAAAAAAACACGTATGTACACTATAGACACCCCGCAAAAAAAAAAAAAAAAAAAAAATATATATATATATATATATATATATATATATATATATATATATATATGAATTAGAAATAACCCAATGAGCAATGACAAAGATGGCCCCAACACTTTCAAAATTGACATACGAAAGGCCGTCTAAACTCGAACTACCAACCTTGGAACAAAGAGAAAGATCTATTGGCCATTTACAGAATCATGAAAGGTATGGAAGTCCTTGACAGAGAAGACTTATTAAAGTGGGATAAAAGAAAAACAAGAGGACATGAAAAACTAAAAAAGGATAGTTATTGAAGAGATCTGGAGAGAGAGAAAAAAAAAATCCCACACAGTGGTGGTGGATGTCTGGAACAAATTAGATGAAACGATAGTGTGCAAAAACCATACAAGAATTTAAGAACAAACTAGATGCTGAGAGATACAAAGACAGGTCACTATGAGCTTAGCTCCCCTTCCCATGTAATACGACTAAGTAAATACACACACAGGACTGGACAATTACAAAACTAGTTTTGCATCGAGCCAAGATTGAGGGAAAAAATCACAAAGTACTGGAACTGGGCAATAGTGTCAAAAGACCATCCTTAAACTATTCCTTTGGAAGAACCCATTACAAAAAAAGAGGAGAAAGATTCGAGTGTTGATGAAAGACAACCTGTTACCTGACAGACATGTAAGCAAGATTGTGGAAGACATGTATGGACTACTGCAGAAGATTAAAGTAGCTTTTCACTGTATGGATGAAGAGATGATAAAAAAAACTCTTAGAAACCCTGATCCATCCACGACATCAGTGGTATGGTCCCCACGCAGAGGGAAGGACACAAGAGTGAGTGAATACAAAGAGCAGCCACCAAACTGGTCCCTAGTCACGCAGACAAACCATACGAGGAAAGACTACATTCACCGAGTCTCCCAACCTTGAAAGATTGAAGAGAAAGATGTGACATGATTAGTGTTCAGGTCACTAAAGTGGATAGATGGCATTGGTAGATGATGTCTCTTGATTAAGGATGAGAGGGCTTTAAGAGGTCATGGAAACAAATTTAGGAAGACCACACATCTAAAGGATGTGAAGAAAATTTTCTACATAGATGCACAAATACTAGGAATAACTTAAGAGGGTGATATAGCCCAAGCTAGAACACTATATGAATTCAAATCTAGATATAATTGGAAAGCAAGGATATAGATAAATTGGAACTATACATGAATTTGTGACTAGTTGCAATAAATTGGAGAGTATGAGATAGGACCAATCTAGTTGCTTCTTTCCCATTTACAACAATTAGCTAAATATACACAAGTACAATTTTACTTAATGGGTGGATGTCTTGTAAAAAATGTAGACTCGGAGGGGACTTGATACAGGTCCAAGATCCTAAAGGGAATTGACATCAAAAGTGTTGCTTTTCCATTTACAACAATTAATATACACAAGTACAATTTTACTTAACGGGTGGATGTCTTGTATGAATCCGTTTTCCCTAAAAAAAATGTAGACTCAGAGGGGACTTGATACAGGTCTAAGATTCTAAAGGGAACTGACATTAAAAGTGATAAAATTTTCAATGAGAATCAGACAAGAAATAATGGTCTCAAACTGTCAGGAAATAGATTTAATTTGGAAGTGGGTAGAAACAACTTCGCCAACAGTGTAATAAATGAATGGAACAAACTTCCTGCAGAGGCAGTGCAATGTAGTCCAGTTCGAAGCTTTAAGATTCGTTTAGATAAACACCTAAGCAAGATACTGTAATGTGCCATTTATATTACTTGTTTGTTATTGTTTAATATTTGCTCAATTTTTACTCAGTTATCTGTCAATTTACTATAACTATTTATGTTTATTATTTAACTACACCTATGCATTTATTTTATTAATTATTCATAATTTTTCTTTAATTTATCATTACATTTTTTCTGCATCCATCCTAGTTATGGACTAAAAGGTCTCCTGTTGGCATGTTCCGCTTTTGTAATCCTTTGTATGAAAGAGTACCGGTAAGTGAAAAGGTTGGATAGGCTGTATATCTGGATTTATAGAAAGTTATCAACAAGGTGCTACATGGATGACTGACGTGAAAGTTGTAAAATGTTGAGGGACTCGAAAGGGGCATCCTGAAATAGTCAAAGGCTTTCTTAAAAGTATCTCATGTTAACAGCAGTGAAGGATGATAGGTCAAAATCATGAAGGTTAACTGGGGTAGCTGCTTCAGTGAGATGTAAAGTGGTTGTGTTTCAGTGTTCAGAGCCAAAGGAGTACAATCTCTACATAATAGAATTGTTGCCCTAGAAGACTGTTGAGGGCCTTAAAGAGGAAAATAGGGTTCTTCGCTTGAAGACCCAAAACATGGACAACAAACCATGTTTGGAACCTGGGTGGAAAATGGTGACAAACAAAACAGGTGGTAAAAAGCTCGCACCAGACCCGCTTGAATGCAGAAACTCGTTTCAAGCTCTTGCAGGTTTACAAGAAGAAATGAAGAAAATTCAAGAAGAAGAGTAGGTCAGTTGCTAGATCCCTGCCCACAGGTAAGATTTTAGTTTTAGGAGATAGCCAGGTGAGGTATTTAGATAGGGCCTTAGGTGACAAGCTAGGTGATGTTAGAGACAGGATTGAAGAATGTATAGTTGGGGAAGGTGTGAAACCCATCATTTCCTTGAGTGCTGGAGGAAATGACATAGCTAAGTTAGGGAGTGAAGAATTGTTTGGGTGGTTTCGGGATGCATTTGATAAGATCAGGAATAAGGGAGGTGTTCCTGTTGTATGTGAAATCCTTCCGAAATGTAGATTTTGAGGCATGTGGCCTTACAGGGTTATTGCAATTACAGGCTGACAAAACATTGTAAGGTCAATGGATGGGCATTTGTTGACAACTGGGATTGATTTTCAGGTAAAAATCATCTATATACAAGGGACGGGGTGCCCTTGTTACCCAGAGGATTTCAGCTCCTTGCTGAATACCTTGAGCGAGAAGTAGACATCCTGCAGGTTTTTTTTTGGGTAGAATATGTGGGATTCAGGGGGGAAGTATTGGAATATAGTTTAGGCAAAAGAGGTCTGATATAGCTATTACTGAATCCTGGATTAATATGGCTGATAGACATTTTCTTCTGGAAATTGAGATGGAAGGACACAAGTTTTTTTTCGCAAGGCAGGAGTAGGGGAGTAGCAGCACTTTGTTAAAAATACAATAAACTGTATTATCAACATTTTGATTTAGGAAGAGGATAGTGCAGAATCGATTTGGGTGGAAATTATAGGCAAGAATAAGAAACTTGTTATTGGCATCCTATAGACCTCCTAGCCTCAGCATGGAGCAGATCTATTCCCCAATTCATGAAATTCACAGGGTGTCCCAGTACAAAAACATTGTGATCATGGGCAATTTTAATTATGGAAACATTGACTGGGAAATATTAGATTAGGAAGCAAAAATTTTCTTAGATATGGTGCACGGTAATTTTGTAAAAATGATTACCGATCCTATGAGGGGTGAGAATACTCTGGACTTGCTTTTAACTAGTAATGAGCACCTAACGAGTAACGTAAAAGTGGGAGATAGTCTAGGCTCTTGTGATAATCAAGATACAAGTTAATATCATTTGGGAAGAATTAAAAAGTGAACAACGTACCTGACTTCAGGAGAGCCAATTTTGACAAGATGAATAAGAGACATATGATCAATTACGGGACCAACCTGGGGGCTGTGATGGGTTTAGATGCATGGTCAGACCGGATGTCATTAGCGCAGTCAGGGGTCAGGTCATGGAGGCTATGCATACCTTGGGTCGGGTCATGGAGGGTATGCATACCTTGGGTCGAGTCATGGAGGGTATATGTACCTTGGGTCAGGTCATGGAGGGTATGTGTACCTTGGGTCGGGTCATGGAGGGTATGTGTACCTTGAGTCGAGTCACGGAAGGTATGCGTACCTTGGGTCGGGTCATGGAGGGTAGGCATACCTTGGGTCGGGTCACAGAGGGTATGGGTACCTTGGGTAGAGTCACGGAGGGTATGCGTACCTTGGGTCGGGTCATGGAGGGTATGCGTACCTTGGGTCGGGTCACGGAGGGCATGGGTACCTTGGGTCAGATCACGGAGGGTATAGGTACCTTGGGTCAGGTTATGGAGGGTATGTGTACCTTGGGTCAGGTCATGGAGGGTGTGTGTACCTTGGGTCGAGTCACGGAAGGTATGCGTACCTTGGGTCAGGTCATGGAGGGTATGCGTACCTTGGGTCAGGTCATGGAGGCTATGCGTACCTTGGGTCAGGTCATGGAGGCTATGCGTACCTTGGGTCAGGTCATGGAGGCTATGAGTACCTGGGGTTGGGTCACTGAGGGTATGGGTACCTTGGGTCGGGTCACGAAGGGTATGGGTACCTTGGGTCGGGTCACGGAGGGTATGGGTACCTTGGGTCAGGCCAATGAGGGTATGGGTACCTTGGGTCGGGTCACAGAGGGTATGTGTTCCTTGGGTCAGGTTATGGAGGGTATGTGTACCTTGGGTCGGGTCACGGAGGGTATGCGTACCTTGGGTCGGGTCACGGAGGGTATGCGTACATTGGGTCGGGTCATGGAGGGTATGCGTAACCTGGGTTGGGTCATGGAGGGTATACGTAACCTGGGTTGGGTCATGGAGGGTATGCATACCTTGGGTCGGGTCACAGAGGGTATGCGTACCTTGGGTTGGGTCACGAAGGGTATGGGTACCTTGGGTTGGGTCATGGAGGGTATGCATACTTTTGGTTGGGTCACAGAGGGTATGCATACCTTGGGCTGGGTCATTGAGGGTATGCATCCATTGTGTCAGGTCACTTGCAGATGCAGGGTCAATAGCCCAGCCAGTGATTTGGATGAAATGTATAGTAACCTAACATGTTTAATTCTTGATGCACAAAATAAAATGATTTCCCTCAAGTCAATACAGAAGAGTAGTAATGTTCCCAAATAGACAATGGACAGGCCGAAATGAGATCAGAATGAAAGGAGGACTTTACATAATAAAAAATGGGGAAACCCCTTAAAACCAAATATATGGCGAGAAGGGTTAAAAAAAATACACAGTGTAATGTAACTATGAAATTAAGGTTGCCAGACAAGCAACATCCAAACCAAAGGGCTTCTTTCATCTCTACAGAACAAAAAATAAGGTAAGGATAAGCCCAATTCAATATGATGAAAATGTCATGATAGTACTGGAGGAAAATACGAGTTAGGCATTGAACAAATATTTTAAGAATTTACTAAGAACTTCGTCGGGGATGTGTTATCTCGCCCTGGCTGTTCAATCTTTACATGGATGGGGTGGTGCGAGAGGTGAATGCAAGGGTAGTGGGTCAGGGGTTGGAGATGGTTAAAGAAAATGGAGAAAAGTAGGAAATAAGCCAGTTGTTGTTTGCCAATGACACTGCGCTTGTAGCAGGATCAGAGGAGGGATTGAGGAAGTTGGTGACAGTTTTAGAAGGGGTGTGAAAGAGGGAAGCTGAAGATAAATGTGGGCAAAAGTAAGGTGATTAGATGTACAAGGGGAGAGTGACAGCAGGCTGGAAGTGAGCATTAAGGGTGAGAGACTGGAGAAGTGGGTAGTTTTAAATACTTGGTTGCAAATGTGGCAGGAAAGGGAGGAGTGGGGGTGGAGGTAGAATGTAGATTGAGAGAAGCAAGTAAATCCCTTGGTGGATTAAAAAGTGTAACGAGAAATAGACATTTGGGAACGGATGCTAAGAGGAGGTTATATGAAAGAGTGTGTGCCAACAGCACTGTATGGGGCAGACACATGGAACATAAAAGAAGAGAGGAGTTTGAATGTGTTTGAGATGAAATGTCTGAGAAGTATGATAGGGGTTACTAGGCTAGATAGAGTGAGAAATGAGGAGGCGAGGGGGAGAACTGGGGAGGAAAGGGAGCTGAGAGATAGGGTTGATGAAAGAGTATTAGGATGGTTTAGACACATTGAAAGAATGAGTGAAGAAAGATTAGTAAAAGAGGTGTGGAAGGCAGAGGTGGAAGGAGCAAATATGAGGGGGCATCCTAGGATGAGATGGATGGATGAGGTGAAAGGGGCATTACAAAAGAGAGGAATGTCTGTTGAGGAATGTCTGTTGAGGAAGGACGGGAGAGGACAGAAGATAGGGGTGAATGGAGAAGGGTTGTGTATGGATGATGCTGTGATGCATGAGGGGGAGTGGGTGGGGGATGGGGGGTGAGGAAGTATGTAGGAGTATTTTTTTTACGCAGCCCGAATGGATTTCTCCCCGTCTTCTCCTTTTCTGCATGAGGGGACGGAGAGGGGGGGTCGCCGAATTAATGAAGCGGCCTTGCTGTGGATGTGCTGTCTTGCGACACTGCTTCTGACCCAGGGCAGTGGACAGGAAGCAGGGATGACCTGTCATCCAGGAGGTGCCAAGATAAGAGGGAGGGAGGAGGATGGAGGGGAGTGGAAAGGGTGCGAGTGGTTTCTATGCCTTTTTCTTTTTGGCTACCCCCTATGTAAAGGGGAGGAAGCCTTTGGTATTTGTATGTATGTACTAAGGAGAGGTTAGATAAGGTACTTGACCGACCCGATTTTCAGTGGGGATGAAGAAAGTAGACTATCAAATACCAGCATTAGTAAGGGAGTAGTAGTCAAGCAGATTGAAAGACTTAAAAACTACAAAATCCCAGGGTCCAGACAAAAAATTTCCATGTGCTTAAAGAGTGTAGGATTTGAAATTTACAACCAGTTAACAGAAATATTTAACAAGTCTGTAGACACTGGATTTGTGCCTATTGCTTGTGGGCAGGCAAACATTCCTGTTTTTATAAGCAACTATAGGTCCATCAGTATGACATCAGTTAAAGGTAAAATGCTTGAATTAACAATAGACTCAAAGAACACAGATGATTTGATTCATGACACTGCATGGTTTCTTCAAGGTAAGTCATGTATGACTAATCTTCTATCCTTTTACACTAAAGTATATAAGGCATCCAATAACAATGATAGTTACAATGTTATTTACCTTGACTTTAGCAAAGCATTCGACAAGGTGCCCCACCAGAAACTACTAGATAAAATCAAAGCCTATGGGCCTGGCTTAGGAGTAACAAAACGGCAGGTCACCATAAATGGTGCAAGTTCCAGGTGGGGGAGCGTTTCTAGTGGGGTCCCCCAGGGCTTGTTTTTGGGTCCCTCCTTGTTCATTATGTACATAACTTGGACAATGTTTGATTTATGAAATTTTTGGCTTGAGGGCCAAGCGCTGGAGTCGGTAAGCCATTCAGCACTAACTTGGACAATGGGATTAATAGTGATGTTAGTAAGTTTGTGGATGACACTATAAATAGGATGCCTAATTAAGTCAGAAGCCACAGAGATTCTGCTGGATGATCTTATATTGTTCACATGGTTGGTGAAATGGCAAATTAACTTCAATATCTCAAAGTGCAGCATGTTAAATATAGAGCTACACAAACCCAAGAATAGATATAGCTTAGAGAACACGTTTTTAGAGAAAACGAAGTGCGAGAGGGACTTGGGAGTTTTAGCAAGTCCTGACCTTAAATCCAGGAAACTCTGCATTAACGACAGGAATAAAGCTAACAGTGCATTAGGTTTCATTGCTAGGATGGTTATGAAATTAGTGCAAAGGTGATTATCAAACTATCTAGCATTAGTTAGACTCATCCTTGACTATGTGGTACAGTTTTGGTCTCCGTCCTACAGAATGGACATCAATTTACTAGAATTAGCACAGGGGTGACCCAAATGATACATGGGCTCAGAAATTTACTTTACGAAGAGAGGCTTAGGCACCTTAACCTACAGTGCTACACACTCTGGAAAAACGCAGAGTGTGGGGTGATCTAACAGGTGCTTAAGTGGATCAAAGGTACAAGGGTGACAAGGTCATCATATTAAGATGAATTGCAGTAATGGATTTAAACTGGACAAATTTTTATTTAAGACGGAAATAGGCAAGAATTGGTTTACAAATAGGATGGTCAATGAATAGAATAGACTTAGTAACCACGTAGAGAGTGCTGCATCTATCAGTTGTTTTAAGAAACGGTTAGACAACTTTATGGAGGGGGATGATAGGTGGTAATGGATGTGGAACTGCCTAGTGTAGGCTTTATGGTCTCTTGCAGTCTCCTGCATTATGTTCTTATATAAAATAAGCAAGTAAAATTGATTACATTAGATGGTAATGAGTTATCTTAATGAAGAATAAATAGTCAGAAATTCAAGGGGAGTTATAAGCTCGGATGTTGGCTGCGGCCAGTTTCTTTGGGGCTGTGGGCGTCCCGCGAGAGATTACCATTCCCCATGGCTTCTCTCATGCGAGATCCACGGTTCCTAAACAACTGACCACAGCAATTGGGTGGGCCCAGGTTAAGAGAAGAAATATGGTGTTCTTGTCTATGGATTGTTAGTGTGGGGCATTGTAGAATGAGGTGTGCTGTATATTCCGTTTCTTCCAGCAGGAAAGAGCCAAGGCAACGGATTAAATGATTCATAATTTTAAATATGATCGGAAAACTATACTCAATAAAGTTGTTATACTATATAGCTTGTGTGGATGAAATAAAGTATACGACCGTTATGGTGTCTTTTGGTATTGTGTCAGGATTTCAGCCGGTGCCGAGAACTACACTAATAAGTGGATGTGTGCAATGTCTACCCATAAAAAGTCTTCTGAAGCAAACCATACAAATTACTCAAACAAGAACATGGAAATAGTATGAAGTGCTAAGTAAGTCAAGAAGAGCCAAAATTAGGAACAGATAACATTTGTAGAAGAAATTGTTAATATGGTTCTATTTACACTTAATCATTTGGAAACAAAACCCATCCTATGGTTAATATAAAAAATCTATTGAAAATATGCTACAACTGAACACAAAGAGAGAAATAATGCACAACCTGAATTTTGGACTGAAAAATGAGAAGTAAAAGAAAATGCAGGACCTCAAAAGAATAGTTGGTCAATTTGATCCTTAAAGGCAAGAAAAAAGACAAATGACAAACTATATTTTCCTGGAAAGTAATCTGCATAGTACGTACAAGACGGTCACGACAGACGAAAGGAAGTAGCAAAATAAACAAGTAAACGAAAGTATTCAAAGTTAATGAATACAACAATCACTTTTTAGTCTCCTAAAACCACTCCCACCCCTCCTGCATTCTCAACTTTCCCCCTATAGACACATCTCAAAGTCGTAATCTTCAGCAACCGTATTAAAAATATCTTAATACTTTTATTAATATAAAACAAGACTCAACAATAAAACTGGGTACCTTTTAATTTATGTTGTCACGTACGTATTACGATGGGCACTGAACGGGCGGAAATAATGGATAAAATATATTTGAAATATTTGAACTCGGAACGTACTGGATTTAGTTTTTGCTATAAATTTTCAAATACGTAACGTGTCTTATTATCTACATTCATTATGTACCTTTAAAATACGCTTGTTCCTTCTAAAATTAAAAATACTACTTCATAAAGACAGGTCACTAGCAGAACCACTTACCTAAATGTTGGTCCCCAATATTCGTCTATAGCTTCTATTTCTCGGAGGAAAAGCTCATGACGTTGAGCTACATTGTCTTCTTCATTCACATCACCAAGTTTGTTTGAATTGTCTGCTGATTTATTGGGGTCATCTGAGTTGGCCACCTCCATAACAACAACATTAAGCGACAGTCGATTGTTCCCGGTTCAGGTGGATTGTGGGAAATTCTAAGGTGAGGAGGAAAATGTAATATGACAAATAATTATCTATTATCTATTTTAGGTCACAGGTGTCAATAAATTATTAAAAAATGTTAAAATTTAATATAATTCATCTGTTTTAGAATTATAACAGAACTTACAGTACGCTGGTGTGTACAGAGGCGGAACTGATTGATACGTGTAATCTTATCAAATAAATAAGTCGTATGACAAAAATACGCCACATAATAATGGGTTTCGCACATACACACTATACATGTATATATATATTTATATATATCATTACTTTACTATGTGAGGAAAATACTGAATTTGTCAAAGTAAAAAGTTTCTAAACTTTCGGTAGGCTTAGAATGGGCCATTAAACATAATTGCTGGTCCCACCCATCGTATTAAGGTGTTATGGCATCCCTATAAATCTACGGATAATAGCATGTATTACCTTTAGTTTTAACCAACTATTTGATAATATAACAATTGCAGTAGTTGCCTTAAAAAGTTCCTAAGAGAAAAAGGACAATTCTTACATGGATGTATGCTGCAAATTGAGGTTCTAACTACATCGATGGAAACAAGCCATTTGTCGTTTGAAATGCCGATGTTCCGTCACATCCCTACGACAAAAAGAATCAAATAAAAGTAATTAATAACATCGTTTGAAATCCACAAGAATAATCAATAAAACGCGTTGTTCTGTAGCAAAGACCATATTATGAGTGAGCAGGTACAATATCCAGCCCTGTAATTTCAATGTTTCAACAATTTTCGACTCAAAATCCATAAATTTCTGCATATTTTTCTGAGGAATAATTTGTTTACATACTCACATCAAGGGTCCCCCTTTTAAGGGAGGTAGCCAATTCAAAAAGCATAATTCCATTCCTCATTACAGTCCACAAGACCATAAAAATAACCGAGCAAGTGGGTCTGCCCCACACCTATCATAACTCGTACTTCCTTCTTTCCTTACACTAAGACCCCAAATTAGCCCCTCCCTCCCTCCCTCTCCCCCATCTTATCTATGCTGCCCTCTAACTAACTACCTAATTCAGTCCCTGTTCTGTTCTGTAAAATTTGGGAAAAATATTCCCACGGGCTTTATGTGTGAGCCCGTTTGGAGGGTGATTTGACTTGTGTGTGTGGGTTAACCACATACACCCATACATTCACAAGATGTGCATACGTATATGATATACATATGCACATCTCGGTGAATGCACCCTACCTATGATGAACTGTGTATTCAGTGGACAGTGTGTTGCGATCAATTGTGTAATAAATTTTAAAGAAAAAAAAAGGGGGTGGTGATTCAATGTATGAGTGTGTGGCTTTGGCCACGCCCACTCATACATTTGTTGGATGTGCATACCTATGTGAAATATGTAAGCACATCCTGGCAGTCCCATTCAGATCCTATATATACATAAGTGACATCCCTCCCCCCTTCCCCCTTCCCCCCTTCCCCCATCACCACTTCCCATTTCCACAATTCCTCACTGCCTATAATAGCTATTGGCTTGCGAAATAATTAAAATTAAACAAAAATATATTATCTAATGTCCCTATTGCAGAAAGTATAAGGGAAAATATATTCTGTTTATTCTGAAGAAGACTTCGTACATTACGGTAATATAGTCAGGGCTTCTTTGACATTTTTTATTATAATTATTTTGTCAGCCTTGTGGGCGGCATGTCCACACTAGAATTGCCTCCCCCCCCCTAAATGTACCGCCTGGGGCATATGCCCCCTTGTCCCCCCTCCCCCCATGTGAGGGCCCTGCTCCCATTCACCACCCCCTCCCTCCCTCACTCCCTCCCTCTCATCTTGGCTCCTCCTGGATGACGGGTCATCCCCTGCATCTCGCCCACCGCCCTGGGTCAGAGGCAATGCAGCAAGACATAGCACACCCACAGCAAGGGCGCTTCATTTCATCGGCGACCCCCCACCTCCGCCACCTCTCCGTCCCCTCAAAGTATCATTCACACATAACCACTTCCTAAACTCTCCCTCCCCACCCCCATCCATCCCCTTCCATGCATCATAGCATCATCCATACACAACCATTCTCCACTCACCCCTATCTTCTGTCTGCTCCCTTCCGTGCTCAACAGACATCCCCCTCTTGCTCAATACCTCTTTCACCCCATCCATCCATCTCATCCTCGGTCGCCCCCTCATGTTCACTCCATCTACTTCTGTTTTCCATATTCATTTACCAATCCTTCCTCACTCATTCTTTTCATGTGTCCAAAACATCCCAATGCTCTTTCATCAACCCTATCTGCCATCTCTTTTTCCACTCCAGCTCTCCTCCTCACCTCCTCGTTTCTCATTCTATCCAACCTTGTAATTCCTACCATACTTCCCAGACATTTAATCTCAAACACATTTGAACTCTTTCTCTCTTATGTTCCATGTCTCTGCCCCATACAGTGCTGCCGGCACAATCACTCCTTCATACAATCTCCTCTTAGCATCCGTTCCCAAATGTCCATTTTTCATTATACTTTTTAATCCACCAAGGCACTCACATCAGTCCACAATCTGCTTCCACCTCCACTCCCTTTCCTGCTACATGCAACCCCAAGTATCTGAAGTTATCCACTTCCTCCAACCTTCCTTCTTTAATACTCACTTTCAAATTGTTATCATCCTCTTCCCTTGTACATCTCATCATCTTACTTTTACCCGCATTCATCATCATCCTTCCCAAAATGTGTCACTAACTTTCTCAGCCCCCACCCCTAATCCTGCCTCAAGCGCAGTGTCGTCAGCGAACAACAACTGGTTACCTCACGCTTTTCTACATTTTCTTTAACCATCTCCAATCTCTTGCCCATTACCCTTGCATGAACCTCCTCCTCCTCCTCCTCCTCCTCCTCCTCCTCCTCCTCCTCCTCCTCCTCCTCCTCCTCTTCCTCCTCCTCCTTCTGGTGCCGGACGTTCTTGTGTCACGACGAGGGCTCCAGATGATGTCTCAAGTCCTCCAGGGCCGCCGAAGACGCAGCTCCCGAGGCGCCGACCAGCTTTCCGAAGTTTCCCCGAAGACAACTTCGAAAGGCACGTCTTCTGGAGGGAAAAAAAAAAAAAAAAAAAAAAAAAAAAAAAAAAAAAAAAAAAAAAAAAAAAAAAAAAAAAATAAATAAATAAATAAATAAATAAATAAATAAATAAATAAATAAATAAATAAATAAATAAATAAATAATAATAATAATAATTTGGACGCAGGCTTCTTCCAGAAAATCTGGACAGATCTTTTATTTTTTGTCCTTGTTCGACCACCTGATGACCTGATCTACTTTTTGTATGCCACAGAGATCGAAACATACGGATCCCTTGCTTCTATATTTTCCCCAGTCGTAGATTTCTTTCCCCTACAAACATATGCTAGAAACTAATCAATATGGTCGAGCTGATTGCACTAATTTCAGACTTCGTTCACAACCACAGTCATTTCAACAGAGCTGGGCGCGTTCCTGGGTGCGTTCCGCTTTAGTTTGGCCTCGATTAGCGCTCCCAAATTATTAAAGCTTAAGAGACAGGTTCATACCGAAATAAAAGTCCGGTAGGCCACATACTATCCCAAAGAAAAAAATGGTAGGCCACATACTATACCGGCACCTATATTGCTTTTAATAGTTTGGGAGCGTTAACCGCGGCCAAACTTAAGCGGAACGCACCGAGTAACTCATCTAGGAACGCGGCCAGCTCTGCATTCAAACATACAAAACACTTCACATGCAGCACTTCTCATCATACATACAACCTTACCAAGGTGCAGAGGCCGTATCGCCTCCCAGGGGACAGGACGGTCATGCAATGGACCATTAAGGCTGAACTACACACAATGCTTGAGTCAAAAATAGTGCAGACACCTACAGCTACTTTAACTCGACAGCTGAAGTTGTTTTGCCCGTACCGATTTGCTGTATGGTCGCCCCCCCCCTCCTCATCTACTCAAAATAACTGAAGAGGATCACAGTTAGTGATCGAAATATACAGATCTTTATACATTCGCTTATTCTTCTCCGATAGTGGGTCATCAGTATTATTTTACAAATGTGCTACGACATAACTTTGTTGTGTACTCAAAATAGATTATGAAACATAACGACATCGCTTCGGGTTGTGTCATCCTTTCCATCTTAATTTCCCTTTAATCATTCTTATCTTTAGCAAGTGGTATGTCTCGTCAGACATACCACCAAAGCTCTTTTCATCCTATCCACCCAATTCTTGATTTTGCCCTTGAGTTTACTTGATAAATTTCTGTTTTACAAAAGAAAAGATTACAAAAGAGGAGCATGCCGACAGGAGACCTTTTGGTCCATAACTAGGTCGGATGCGAAAAAATATAATAATGATAAATAAATGAATAAATAAATAAATACAAATAATAAATAAATAAATGCATAGGTATAATTAGATAATAAACAGATAAATAGTAAATAATAATAAATTGACATAACTAATAATAAACGAAAATCAAGAAAATAATAATAAACAGACAAATAATAACAAATAGATAAATAACATAGAATAAATGGCAGGCATTACAACATCTTGCTTAGGTGTCTAAACGAACCTTAAAGCTTCGAACTGAACTACATTGCACTGCCTCTGCACATACTCTCTGCCAATCTTCCCTCATTTTCTTTGCCCATATGTCCTATCCATGTTAATACTCTTTTATCATACCTGACATTTATTTCCCGTCCCGGTTCTCCGACTGTCGCCCTCATTTCTCATTATCCATTCTTGTAGGATCACATTTCTCAAATACTTAAACTCTCAAGCATTGGAACTCTTCCTATTTGCCTCACTGATAATCCAATTATCTGATCCATGCAACACTGTGGATACAGTCACGCCTTATCACAGCCTTCACTCGGCATTTTCCCAAAATAATCTTCATAACACATCCTTTCATCCAAAGATTTACTCGATTCATTTACTCTATAATTTACCTACACATTCACTCTTTCATTCACCGCCGCATGTTACCACAGATGCGTTGAACTCTCCAACTTCTTAAACATCTCATCCTTAATACCATCATTATTTCTTGTACCTCTCGTAACTTTACTACCCACTTTCATTTGTAAATTTCTTCTTGCATATACCTTTCCAAACTCGGTGACCAACTGCATTATTCTCTTTTCAAAACCTGTCACAACCGCAGAGGTATCAGAAAAAAAAAAAATTCACATCACATCTCATGTCCTTCCCTTCCCGCCCACCAGTTCCAGAATTATGTTTAACATTTTCGTGTTTACTTCCCTCACCAGCCTATCCATAAACACGTTGAACAACTATGGATAAACCATACGACCCTAATGAAGCCTTACATTTACTGTAGACCATTCACTCTCCATTTCTGACCATCACAGTTACCCTACTACTCATATAAAATTTTTGACACCTTTCAGCAGATTAACTTCTCAATAAAAAAAAAAAAAAAAAAATAGCACCATCATATTCCTTCTCCAAGTTCATGAAAAAAATCCTTGCCTTATGCTAATGTTTCTTACCACAAACACTTGATCTACGCACCCTCTTTTTCTCCTAAACCTACACTGCTCCTCCTCAATTACTTCTTCTGTCCCCATCTAGGATCTCTCAATCTACATATGCCTATACACTTTGTACAACGGGACTATATGTGCTTTCCTCCAATCCACCAGGAGTTTTCCTTCCCCTAGACTCACATAGAACAGTTTCACCATCCACTCCACTATATACACTCCACACTTTGTCGGACATTCCACCTGTCACCCATCCAACTCAGATGGCATTCCAGCTTTCATGTTTTTTATTTCATTTGTACTTCTTTGTAATGATCTTATCATTCTCCTCACCCATCACAGTCATTCTCTCCCAGCACCTTTCACCTCCAAAATAACAATATTCCCGTTCTCTACATTCAACAGCTCCTTGAAATACTTTTTTAATATTTCTCTCATTGTTTTCTCTCTCATTAACATGTGCTAATCTGCTCCTTTTACCCTCTCCTATCAATTCTATCTAAAAGAAAGGATGCATGTAGAAAATAAGTTCTTAGATGTATCTTCAAATAAAACTTTGCAACAAATGAAACGAATCATTAAGTTTTCCGTACCTGACAGTGCTTATATATTTGATTTGGCATTTGGGAGAATTAAGGGTTGGGGACAGGATTAGGACAAGGAATGGGGTTAAGGGTAGGATCAGAATTAAGGTTAGGATTGTGATTAGGATTGAGGAGAGGGAGGTAGTGATGGGTGATCCTATTTCTAAAAGTATCAGGAGAAGGGCTATTAACTACTTGAGGTAGGAAATGATCCCCCTCATGGATACTGCGGTGGAAGAATGAGGGTATGCTGGTGCTTGTTTGATATGTATAGATATGGTGTACATGTACCCCACAGGTATGCAATCGGGACTTGGATGGTACTAGGACCTGACGCTAGTATTGGCAAGGCCAGAAAGGGTCACTGCAATTAGGTCTCGTCTGGTCATGGCGTCGAGTCAGTCCCGCGTATAATACTGCCTACCCCAAGCGGGCAGGCCAGTTAGTTCTTCTCTGTACTCAACTTCTTACGAGTCACTAGGCCTTCGCGGTCGATCCCCAACTTCGGGGACCACGCCACGTCTGCCTCTGACACTGGAATAAAGTACATAAACGAAACTGCGTATAAATTTCTCCTTACGTCACCTAGCCCAAGTAACACACTCACATGTTACATACAATATATTTTTTTCAGCTACAGTTTATTCAACAAAATATCACACATTACATTTTCATGTTGAAGATGTACATATATACATATTAATTTGTTGAAAATGGTATTTTATGTTGTGACTGCTCTGTCGTTGTAATCCTATGTTTACATGCAGAGCCCATGGCTAATGGTCGAGATTAAAATGTATGAAACGCATAGAATCACAAACAAATCTATGCTTATATTAGATATAAGAGAAAACGGATACGATTAGACAGAACTAATAAACTGGATAGGAAATTATAAGATAATAATTAACGAATTGTTTATGAAAATAGGCTTAGTTAAACTGGAAATTGAAAAAAACGCGTATAAATCTTATCCGAAGACTATGTGTTGAGGAAAGACAGTATTAACAAAATCTTATTTTCCCTACGTTATTATTTCCTCTTCTTCACGAAGGTTAGCAAATATTAAATGATAAAAAATCTGACCATAGCGTTCACACAGTCTTTACTCTCCACATAAAAAAATCACAAGATATATTTTCCAAACTCTTGTTGTACTTTTTTTTTACATACTAATATGGAAAATATAAAACAAATGTACATAGAAATCTGTAAATGAAAACACTGAAGTAAATAAGCCATTGTGTTTTGTTTAGAAAAAATGCTTTGTAAATTCAATGTTTCCAGTATCGACTAGAATATTAAGATCAGCTGAGCCGAAGAAGAAAATAGTTAAGGTGATATAACAGAATTAAAATAGTTTATAGAAATAATAGATGAGTGTAGATATATAGCAAGACTACACTAATGAAATCTCTGACGACAATCATCAACAGAAAAAAAAAGGCAAACCTGAATATTATTAAAGTCACTCCTTTAATTAATATTCTCTTTTACAACAGTAGAAAGTGATAAAAAACGTAGTTTTCAGAACCGAAAACCTTGTTCCTCATTGCTTTATCATATCCACTTTTAACATAGAAATAAATTGTTATGTATGGAAAATAATATAAAAAAATATATGTGCGTTAATGTTTAATCTAACGATAATAGATAATGTTCTTACTTGACCAGACACCGAAATTAGTCAAGGAAAAATGTGAAATTATATAGGCCTATATACGAACAAACGAAGACAGTTTTCTGTGAAGTTGTTCCTGTTCGTTGAAATAAACGAGAAATTCAACGAACTTTGCTTACAGCTTTCAAAACACCTTTGTTCTTACTTTAAAAATCTAGTGTGCTTCTTTTCTACCAAATAAAAATTGGTATGTATTCTTTTAGATATTTTTCTTTATAACTACAACCACATTGAAGGATGATCTAATAGAGGTGTTCAAGTGGATCAAAGTCTTTAACAAAGATGACGCAAACAAGGTCATCATATTAAGACAGCAGGGCAGGGCTCGCAGTAATGGACTTAAATTGGGCAGTTTTATATTTAAGAAGGAAATAGAAAAAAAAAAACTGATTTACCAATAGAGAGGTTATGGAAGAAATTTAGTAATCATATACTGAGCATTGAAACTATCGGTTGTTTTAAGAAAAGGATAAACAGCTTTATGGATGGGGATGACAGGTGGCCATGGGCATGGAACTGCCTAGTGTAGGCCCTATGGTCCCTTGTACTCTCCATTCTTATATATTTATTCTTAAAAAATGGAGATCACATGCGGTATTTCTCGCCATACGTAGAAGCTTACCAAGCAGGGTTAAGCAAGCAAGGTGAGGTACAGAGTGGAGTTCCTCAGGGTTCCGTTCTTGGGCCACTTCTATTCATAGTATATATAAATAATATAGACCATGGACTAAAATCTACTGTTTCTAAATTTGCTGATGATACAAAACTGTGCGGAGTGGCAAATGATCACTCAAACCAATTAGATATTCAAGAAGATTTAGATAAATTACAGCAATGGTCTGAAAAGTGGCTAATGAAATTTAACACAAGTAAATGCAAGGTAATGCACATAGGTAAAAATAACAGTAAGTACGATTACAAGTTATTTGGAAATTCGTTAACAAAAGTGGATAGTGAAAAAGATCTCGGTGTAATTATCAGTAACGACCTCAAATCATCCAAACAGTGTATTTCAGCCTCTGAGAAAGCAAATAAGATTCTGGGACTGATTGCGCGATCTTTTGATTTCAAAAGTCCATCACTCATTAACAAGCTATATAGATTGTTAGTTCGTCCACATTTGGAATATGCTGTTTCCGTATGGTCACCGAATCTCATTAAATACATTGACAGACTGGAAAAAGTACAACGGCGAGCCACAAAACTGATTCCAAATATCAAAAATAAATCATACGAAAATCGACTAAAACACATGAATCTGTTTTCCCTAAAAAAGCGTAGACTCAGAGGTGACTTGATACAGGTCTTTAAGATTTTAAAGGGAATTGACATCAAAAGTGACCAAATTTTCACATTGCATGAGAATCAGATAAGAAACAATGGTCTCAAACTATCCGGAAATAGATTCAATTTGGAAGTGGGTAGAAACAACTTTGCCAACCGTGTAGTTAATGAATGGAATAAACTTCCTGCACAGGTAGTGCAATGTAGTTCAGTTCGAAGCTTTAAGAATCATTTAGATAAATACTTAAGTAAGATGCTGTAATGATTATAATTTATCTTATATTGTTTTTGTTTTGTTATCTTTTGTCTGTCTGATTTTCATTTATTATTATTTATATGTCAATCTATTATTATTTACTATTTACCTGTTTGTTTATTATTTAACTATACATATGCATCTATTTATGTCTTTTATTTGTTATTTACATTATTATAGTTTTTATTTATTATTTTATTATTAATATGATTTTTTTTTCACATCCGACCTAGATATGGATCAAAAGGTCTCCTGTCGGTATGCTCCGCCTTTGTAATCCTTTGTAATAAGCTTACAGGCTTTTTTGTGATAACCTCGGCAATTGTAATTGTTATTTCGAACTATGTGTTCTTTTCTTTATCTGCATTCAATGTATATTGATTCATTGCCAAATAGACTAATGAGCATAAGTACACATGGGAGAGGGTGGTGGATGGAGAGGTAGTAGATAGAGGGTTAATGGACTATGTAGTGGTAGATAGGAGGGAAAAGAGCTGGTTGGTCTCAGTGGAGATCCATCTCCATTAATCCAAATGCTCCTAGAGTGCAAAACTAGTCAAAGAATAAACTCTTGTTCTACTTGTGTGTTTCCCTCTACTCCTCTTACAGCCTGTCAGGATGTCTTCATATATATATATATATATATATATATATATATATATATATATATATATATATATATATATATATATATATATATATATATATATATATAGTGGAGATCCATCTCCATTAATCCAAATGCTCCTAGAGTGCAAAACTACTCAAAGAATAAACCCTTGTGGTCTATTTGTGTGATTTCCTTCTACTTCTCTTACAGCCTGTCAGGATGTCTTCATATATATATGTATATATAATATATGTATATATATATATGTATAATATATATATATATATGTACATACTGAGTCAAACACCACAGCATTGTCATAATTATTTATCTTCTTCCTAATATTTTCAATTCTCCTCACTACAGTTCTGACTTTGGAAGGGTGATCGAAAACCAACTGTCCAAAGTTATCCATTCTAATAACAAATTCGACGTTTCGTTTCGTCGAATTTGTTATTAAAATGGATAACTTTGGACAGTTGGTTTTCGATCACCCTCCCAAAGTCAGAACTATAGTAAGGAGAACTGAAAATATTAGGAAGAAGCTAAATAATTATGACAATGCTGTGGTGTTTAACTCAGTGTGTATCAAGGAGATGGTGATGGTTCAAAAGGACTGTACTAGTCCCCGACCACGCTTCACGTAACATTGGAAGATCTAATCTCAATTTCATCTAATCCCGTATTAGGCGAGCCTTCCGACAAGTTGTGTATGTTTCTTAAGACAGATTGAACATTTTTAGAAGCTCCGCATGGGATACGAACCCTGACCCGTGCATCGATAATCACGAGGCCAACTTGTCGGAAGGCTCGCCTAATACGGGATTAGATGAAATTGAGATTAGATCTTCCAATGTTACGTGAAGCGTGGTCGGGGACTAGTACAGTCCTTTTGAACCATCACCATGTAACATGGTCGCTAACGTCTTGGCCTCGTGATTTTCGACGCACGGGTCAGGGTTCGTATCCCATGCGGAGCTTCTAAAAATGTTCAATCTGTCTTAAGAAACATACACAACTTGTCGGAAGGCTCGCCTAATACGGGATTAGATGAAATTGAGATTAGATCTTCCAATGTTACGTGAAGCGTGGTCGGGGACTAGTACAGTCCTTTTGAACCATCACCATGTAGCATGGTCGCTAACGTCTTGGCCTCGTGATTTTCGACGCACGGGTCAGGGTTCGTATCCCATGGCGGAGCTTCTAAAAATGTTCAATCTGTCTTAAGAAACATACATATATATATATATATATATATATATAATTATATATATCATACATACGTAAATTGACCTGTGGTTCTTCCGGCGAAGGGAGAGGGGGGGAGATGTAGTCATGAAAGGAATAGCAGGGGTGGGTGGGTTTAGGCGGGGAAGAGGGAAGGTCGAGGGAACAGCTGCTTATGATTTACAATGGCGAACATGGCGATGCCACGCGCAGCCTCGTGTGGCTAATACGTAACGATGAATCAAGGGCCATTTCTCCGTGTTCTACTTAGTTATGGTCATGTTTGTCATTAATGGCGGAAATGTAAATATAAATACGTGCGTGTGTGTGTGTCTATATATCCAGAAGTCTGCGGAAATAAACGGAAATTAAAATTTCGGGTAATGACATAAGCTCGTGTCGTCGTGCATAGGCCCGTGTCCCTCGCATTAGATGCCGTATTCACAAAACTCACTAAATACTAATTTATAATTTTTCATCCAGACGTATTACGGAAGTGGTTGGAAATGAGAAAATAAGTTTGTGTCCATTTTTGTGAGTAGGCTTGGATCAATGGAGCCGTATTCTCAAATCTCACTTAAGTATTGAATTGCCGGGTTTCTTAACGGGATCACATATTAGATAGAAATCATTAATCAAACTAGAATGTCCTATAATGATGGTGGAGGGGAACTTCAAAACTTAAGTCACGTTTGAGAATACGGTCCAGGGGATATTTCTCTACGTTAACCAGTATTTGGTATTTAATAACTGCCATGTCGTTTTATTATGAATACGGAAATGGAAAACAAAAGCACTCAGAACAACTTCTGGTGTATATTTTCTTTTTTCTTTTTTGACTTTTGGATCGGAGGATGGGGGTGGGGGTGAATCTAACGTCTTTTTTAATGGGGGAAGGGGAGGGGTGTTCTTCCTGATGGGGGGATGGGGGTGCTAATATCTCCCCCCCCCATATTCTGAACCAATACTTTCCTTACCAAACAGTAGTTTTCTTTTGTCCGTCGTCAGGTGATTTTATTCATCTGTAAGGATAGCAAAAGTGTTATTATTATTATTATTATTATTATTATTATTATTATTATTATTATTATTATTATTATTATTATTATTATTATTATTATTATTATTATTATTATCATTATTATTATTATTATTATTATTATCATCACTTCTTTTGTCTTTTCATGTCCGTTGCCGCCAGGTGATTTTATTCATTTGAGGAAATTCCCCGTCCTTAAGAGGTTCATCCTCAACCAGCGGGGATCTTGATATACTTTATTCTGGCTGCCGTCAGGGGTTGTTATTCAGCTGAAGCGACTCTCGAGACCGATACGGGACCAATAAGGGACCAATACGGGACTGATACGGGACCGATACGGGACCGATACGGGGCCGATACAGGACCAGTACGGGACTTATATAGGACCGATACGGGACCAATACGGGATCAATACGGGACCAATACGGGACCGATACGGGACCGATACGGGACCAATACGGGACCAATACGGGACCGATACGGGACCGATACGGGACCAATATGGGACCGATACGGGACCGATACAGGACCGATACTGGCCTGGAATCGGGCTGGCAC
>NC_134783.1:55099078-55101578 GCF_046742065.1 Oratosquilla oratoria | reverse complement strand
GATTTTGTTCAACTTTGTACACTCCGGTGGGACCTGTCCCAGAGAACATCGGTACACTATTTAAATGAATCCTTTTGCTTACTATGTATAACCCTGAGGACGAACCTCGGACAGGGTTCGAAACGTCGGTAATAAATTCTGTTACTCTGAGTCCAGTGTTTCGAAATTTTTCCGATATCATGGCTCCTGGACTCCAGCTCTTTACGAACGTATATATATATATATATATATACATATATGGAAATAGACTCATCCGCTGGGATTCGAACCCTTGCCTAGGCGGCTTACGTCTTACAAGACAAAGGCCTTACCGACCATGCTATCTCGACCCTACAAAACGAAACGACTTGGTTCACGGCCCAGTCGTTCCGCCGAGGGCACTCGGACAGAACATGATACGTAATGTATTTCATCAAATCCTTTATGTAGGCTAGTCTTCCGACAAGTGTTTGTATCATTTGACATTTTTGGATATATATTATCTTATTGATTATTTGATCTTTAACTGATGTGTTGGATAGAATTATGAAAAAGACAAAATCAATTTTGCTCATAGAAGTATGTCAGATAAAAATACACACACACACACACACACACACACACACACACACACACACACACACACACACACACACACACACACACACACAAACACACGTACACACACACACGCACACACACACACGAGACAAATAACAAATTGGCCTTCCTCGACACCGTCATCTGGAGGAAAGAGAACAAGACCGCATTCTCGGTTCATAGAAAAGTACAAATAAAGACGACATCATTCACTACTACTCCGGCCACAACGAGAGAATAAAGAGTGGAGTAGTAATAGGATTCTTCCTGAGAGCATACCGCATTTGTAGTGAAGAATTTATTAAAGATGAAATAGATTACATTTTCAACGTTTTCACCAAACTCTGTTATCCGGAAGGGCTGTTGTACCGACTTAGAGAAAAGGCTTTAAAGATAGCAAAAAGAAGCATACGGAACAGAGGAGATGTGACTGAAAATGGTAGCAGGGATTATTTGTCCGTGCCAAACTCGAGCCACTCAGGCGCGTTAGGACAGTTGCTCACTACAGCCGGCATCAAGATTGCGATCAGCACGGGAACGAAAATAGGAGACATTGTTAAGAACCAGAATAAAGTCGTGGCCAACGGGGAAGAAAACAGTGTCGTCTACAAGATACCGTGTGGAAACTGTCCTGTGAGCTACTACGGGGAAACCAGCCGAGGTATTAAGAAACGGACAATTGAGCACAGGAATGACATCAAGGCACACCGAGTATCACACTCGCTAGTGGTTCATGTAGATACTCACGGCCACTTACCAGACTGGAACAAAGTAGAGGTGCTGCAGAAAGGACTTCCTAAGAAAAGAAGGAATATAACTGAAGCAGCTTACATCGCTTCCCATCCGAACAACAACCACCGCGATGGGTTTATTAAATTAACAAAGACGGCGAGCCGCTTGGTACTTCGCGAGGCAGAGCGTAGGAGGACGAGAGGTCAGGTCGATCATGGTGGAACGCGGATAGATTCGGCGGGTATTTAGGGGGTGAATGATTTGAATGTGCATGTACTCTGAAGAAGTCCTGGTAAGGACGAAACGTCAGAATAAATCCCTAAACGGTTTCCTGTGTTTATCTCACCACCCATCCACTCATCTGTCTTACATATTTCAATATATATATATATATATATATATATATATATATATATATATATATATATATATATCTGAATAGAATCGCTAGTGACGGCGATGTCAAATAATTCCGACAGTCCTCGCGGATTCGAACCGAGGGCTTGCGAGAAGCAAAACCGACGCTCTCTCTCAGAAGTCGGATCATTTTAATCTCGGTAGCTCAGTTGGTAGAGCGTCGGCTTCTCGCAAGCCCTCGGTTCGAGTCCGGGGACGACTGTCGGAATTACTTTATATATATATATATATATATATATATATATATATATATATATATATATATATATATATATATGAGAAAGAAATAAGGTCCCTCATCTGCCCCTATACAGAAAAAAAAAGAGAACTGCTGGTTGGCTGCAGCGCTGATATTAAACACACAAAGCAACAATCTCAACCTAAATCAGTACTTTGTTGACAGACACCTGTAGCATGATTTATTAAATGACATTTATTTTATACAATTCACAAAGTTACCCATAGATTGAAATAAGTTGAACTAGAAATGTAAAAATACACTCAGTCATAAAATACACACTCAAGATACCTAAATATGACTATAAAGGAAATACAATTTTCAGTGAAAATGCTCACACAGAAAAACAAAACAAAAAACAATTTGCATTTCGTATTAGATTTGTAAATTCATATTTCTCCTGCGCTATTATTCATATATTTCCTTTCTTTGATTCCGCAGGTGCTAAAGGATTCCAATTCATCAGTCATGCTCCTTTTGTCGTTACATTTCGAATGTTTTTTCTTTTCTCTGCGTCTCGACACTCTTCTGTAA
>NC_134783.1:55084078-55086578 GCF_046742065.1 Oratosquilla oratoria | reverse complement strand
ATCAATTTGCAATGCGACCTAATATCCAATATCCCCTTGTATAGAAATAAATTGCAACATCCCGCCTCTACCACCCCCTCCTCCTTAGCTTCACCCTCTCCTCTCCCTCCTCCTCCTCCTACTCCCCCTCCCCATCCACACACCCCCTCTCCTCATCAGGTCTCTGAACCATTTAAAAGGGCAGAGGTCACGGGTAATCCGCTAATCTCCTCACACCTGCATAGGAGAAGGTCGCCCCGGGTTTAATATGTAGCCATCCTTTTCATCTAAGGCAAGAAGTAGTTTTTAATAATATTATCATTATTATTATTAATAATATTATCTTTAGTGTTATTATTCATTCAAATTTAAAATGTAAATGCAATTGTAAGATTTGATATAAATTGTAAATGTGTAATAATCAATGTAATTCAGACTAGTATCATAAATA
Source organism: Oratosquilla oratoria (assembly GCF_046742065.1). NCBI lineage: Eukaryota > Metazoa > Arthropoda > Malacostraca > Stomatopoda > Squillidae > Oratosquilla > Oratosquilla oratoria. The sequence goes on along the minus strand of NC_134783.1, from coordinate 55,086,148 downwards.
TCTATTATATCTTTAAAACAGAAATACCAGAAGATGTCTTATTAGAGACGAAACGTTGTGCAATAAAATGGAGAAGTATAATGAATTGGTCTATGCCCACCCTATCCAAGGGAAGAATATAATTAGAAAAATAGAAAATACAAGAAAGAAATTCAACAACTTCCAGAATGCTGTCGTATTCAATCAAACATGTTTAAAAGAGAACCTGCTCCCAAAATACACAAATATATATATATATATATATATATATATATATATATATATATATATACAAAATCGTAGTTATCATGAGAATACTTTTGTATATAGAATACATCTCCAATAAGAAAATGCATATCAACAAGGATCTCATATACTATGGGTCATTTTTCATTGTCTCCAATGTTGCCTATTTTCTCATACAAGTGGAACTCCATCAACGCCGACGTAAAGAGACAACCCTTAAACAGGCCTACCAACATGTCATCTTTATGACCCACCTTCCCCCCAAAGAAAAAGAGAAAGAGAGAGAAAGAGAGAGAAACTCTCTACACACATACATACACATCAGCGATGGCATTGTTCAATTGAGCCCATGTGCACATGTGATGAAAGGGTCAGTCGGCGCGCGAGCCTCTGATTGGCTCATTACACAGCCAATGGGAGCTGCGTGTCCGCCGCGTCCAGACATCTACAAGGGGTCGACGGCGACTAAGTTTGAGTTGGGGGAGGAGAGGGGGGGGGGGCGATGGGGGAGGGGGAATACGGGAAGAAGAGAAAACAAGAGGAGGTAGGGAGAGTGGGAGATAGTGGGACGGGGAGAGGGAGGAGAGAAATGGGAGGGGGGAGTAGGAGGAGAGAGGGAGGGGGAGTGGGAGGAGAGGGAGGGGGAGAGAGATGGAGGGGGGGAGGGGGAGATGGGATGGGGAGTAGGAGGAGATGGGGAGGGAGAGAGAGATGGGAAGGGGAGTGGGAGGAGAGGGAGGGGGAGAGATATGGAGAGGAGGAGTGGGAGGGGGTGAGGAAAGGTAAAGGGGGCATAGGGAGAAAAGGGAAAGGGAAAGGGAGGGGAAGGAAAGGGAAGGGGAGGGGAAGGGAGGGGAGGGTAGGGAGGCAGGGTCTCAGAAAAGACAGCAGAAGGAGGGTGGTGGTGGAGGAGAAGGAAGAAAGGATAGTATAGGATATAATAGGATGGGATAAAATTAGATAGACTAGGATACGTATCCTTAAATACTCCCTGGGGTTTTCAAAATTCCTTCAAACAAAGAACGACATTGATCGGAAATGTTGTATTGTTTACATAGCAATGCCGATATATCGTGGCGACATTGTCGTCTTGATTTACCAGGGTCCCAGTCCGAAGTGTGTGTGAGTGAGCCTGTAATTGGTCATTCGCGGGACGCCTATTGGCACTTGGCACCAACCATCACCTCTCCTCGATCGCCAGCTGAACGTTGTTAGGCTGACGCCTTTGATCTACGACAGGGTCCATTGTTGCACAAACACTTTATTAATTATTGTGATAACACACACACGCACACATACACACACACACACACACACACACACACACACACACACACACACACACACACACACACACACACACACACACACACACACACACACACACACACACACACACACACACACACACACACACACACACACACACACACACACACACACACACACACACCATCTCTCGAGGGCGGGGAGTTGGGTGTGTGTGTGTGCGTGTAAGGTCACAGCATTACCCATAGATCGGTCATATATGAGCTCTGATCTCGCTTCCGGGAGGGAAATAGCTGTCGATCACGAGTTCAACACGTGATCCAAGACCCTGGTGAATCACACACACACACACACACACACACACACACACACACACACACACACACACACACACACACACACACACACACACACACACACACTCCAGCTCTCGAGGGCGGGGAGTTGGGTGTGTGTGTGCGTGTAAGGTCACAGCATTACCCATAGATCGGTCATATATGAGCTCTGAGCTCGCTTCCGGGAGGGAAATAGCTGTCGATCACGAGTTCAACACGTGATCCAAGACCCTGGTGAATC
>NC_134783.1:55071578-55079078 GCF_046742065.1 Oratosquilla oratoria | reverse complement strand
TGATAACAGGATTGAATGAACTGAATGATTATTTGAAAGAAAAAGAACCGGACATAATGGGGAATTGTAGAAACAAAATTAAAAGGCCCACTACCACCTAACAGTGTAGGACATGATACATACAATTATTGGATATAGAAACAGAGAGAAAAAAACAAGGGGGTGGAGTTATGTTCCTGACTAAGAAGGATATAAACGTGAAAGGTGTCATATATGGAAAGAATACAGTAGAGATGATTATGATAGAAGTGGAAGACCGAGATAAGAAGAGCAGAAAATTTGTGATCAATTATGTGCCTCCAAAAAACAGCCTCATGGGAGGAGAGTGAACATAAAAGTATGTTAGGAGGACACAAAGATAGCATAAACTAAAATAATGGAAGACGGAGGAAGAATAGTTATGATGGGCGACTTTAATTGCAAAGAAATCTGCTGGGAAGAAATGACAGTAAAGAGTGGTGATGACTCATGGGGAAATGCTCTACTTGAGATGATTACTGACCATTCAATGACACAATGGATACAAGAGAACACTAGGTATAGAAATGAAGAAGAACCATCGAGGCTAGACTTAATAATTACATCTGAACCTAGAATAGTGGACAAGATTGAATATAAAACACCAATAGGTAAAAGTGACCACATATTGATTGAACTGGAACTTAATGAAGAAAAATATATGAAAAGAAATGAACAATATAGAAACGGAAGAATGATGTATGAAAAAACAAACTTTGATAAAATAAGAGAATTCTTCCAACAAGAAAACTGGGAAGAAATATACAAAGAAGAAACATCAGTGGAAGAGAAATGGAATATTTTGACAAAAATTTACAAAGAAGGAGTGGAAAAGTATGTCCCAAGACAAAAACAAGAAAAAGAATATGTAAAATGCTGGTACAACAAAAGTTTGTAGGGAGTTAAAAGACAAAAGAGACAAAGCCTGGACCGGATGGAAAAAAGACAGAAGACCGGATAAATGGAAAAAATATAATGGTTATAGAAATGAATATTGTACAAAAGTGCAGAGAGGAAAAAAAGAAAATATGAAAAAGATGTTATAGAAAAGTGTAAAGATCAACCAAAACTTATTCTACAGATTTGTAAACAATAAACTGAAAAACAAACAAGACTTAGAGAAATTAAGACAAGGAGGAATTGAATACACTGAGGAAATGGAAATGGCAGAAATTATGAACAAACATTTTTAAATCAGTGTTTACAAGGGAAAATATACAACCTGAAGAGATTGAGTGGAAGGAAAAAGTCCCCCCTATGGAAGAAATAGAAGTAACAAAGAATGAAAATAATGACACACTTGGGTAATTTTGATGTCAGAAAATCGCATGGGCCAGATAAAATAGCAAACTGGATTCTGAAAGAATGCAGGAATGAACTGGCAGACAAAATACATAGCATAATAAGCAGTTCCTTAAAAGAAGGAAAAGTTCCAGAAGATTGGAAAAAAGCAAATATAGTACCTATATATAAAGGAGGAAATAAAGAAGAACCTACCAACTATAGACCAGTCTCTCTAACAAGTACAATAGCAAAAATATGTGAAAGAATTATCAAAAGTAGATGGGTAAAATACTTGGAAAAAAACAACGTACTAAATCCAAGGCAATTTGGATTCAGACAAGGACGATCATGCGTCACCAATTTAATATGTTTCTATTCAAGGCTAATAGATATAATACAAGAAAGAGATGGATGGGCTGATTGTGCATTTGCTAGACCTAAAAAAAAGCTTTTGACAAAGTACCACATAAGAAGTTGCTTAAGAAATTAGAATATGAAGGAGGAATACAAGATAAATTGCTAAAATTGGATGGAAGACTTTTTGCAAGAAAGAAAAATGAGAGTAGTGATAAGAGATCAGCACTCAAAATGGAATGAAGTAATAAGCGGTGTCCCGCAGGGAACAGTTCTGGCCCCAATAATGTTTGCTATATATATTAATGATATGGATGAAGGAATTGAAAGCTATATGAGCTTCTTTGCAGATGATGCAAAATTACTGAAAAGAGTGAAAACTGAAGAAGATTGTGAATCACTACAGAGAGATCTAAATAAAGTACAAGAATGGAGTAGGAAGTGGGAGATGGAGTTCAATACAAAAAAGTGTAGTATAATGGAATTTGGAAAAAAGCAAAAAACAGAATAACAGGATCATATAATTTGGGAGAAGAAGGAATAAAAAGAGTAGAAAATGAGAGGGACCTGGGAGTCATTGTTATGAATAATATGTCACCTGAGAAACATATAAATAAGATTTTTGGAGAAACTTATAATTTAATAAGAACAATCAAAGTGGCATTTACATACCTGGATGAAGAAATGGTGAGGAAAATCCTAATCACCCTGATAAGACCAAGATTGGAATATGCAGCAACGATATAGTCACCAAGTACAAAAAATGTATAAAAAAAACTTGAAAGAATACAAAGAGCAATTACAAAACTGGCACCAACACTCTCAAAACTATCATATGAAGAGAGACTACAAAAACTTAAACTACAGACACTAGAGCAAAGAAGAGAGAGAGGAGATTTGATAGCTATTTACAGAATCATGAAAGGCATAGAAATTACTGATAGAGAGAATCTGATAAAATGGGATGACAGAAATACAAGAGGACACGGAAAGAAAATAAAAAAGACAACTATAGAAAGAGATTTGAAAAAGAACAGCTTTCCTCACAGAGCAATAGACAGTTGGAACAAGTTAGATGAGAAAGTGGTGTGTGCAAAAACAATACATGAATTTAAAAATAGTTTAGATAAAATGAGATATGAAGACGGGACCTCACGAGCATAGCTCCCCTTCCCGTAAAATACAACTAGGTAAATACAACTAGGTAAATACACACACACACACACACACACACACGCACAAACACACAAACACACAGTTATTCTTCAGTAGAAATGAATAAATGAATAAGTATATGAATGCTTGAAAATAACATAGAATATATAAATAGATAACTAAATAAACGAACAAATAAATAAATAGGTTAATAAAGAATAAAAAACAAAGAAACAAGTACTAAATGAATATCTAAATGAATCATAAATAAATAGGAAATATTTGAATTACTTAAATTTTGCGATTTTGCACTTAACAAATAGTAGATAGATAAACATATATATATATAAACAAACAAATAACTACTAGATTATTATCTAAACGAATAGAAAATAGTTTAACGAACAGAAAAAATAATTACGAAGTAATAACTACGGTAGATAGATAAGCAAGAAATCTTTCAGCCAATACTAAAAAGACTTCCTACCTCCTCCTCCTCCTCCTTATCCGACGTCATCATCTTCCCGTTCTTCTTCTTTCCAGCCCCATTGCCCTGATCCATCTTCAGCATTTTGTTATTCATACCTCTTTCTCTCCTCACATATCTCTCTTTTATTTACTTTTCTCTTATAAAACTTTATACCAACGAATATATATGTTTCTGTTTTTTATTTGAGGCTTTTTGTTTTAAATTTTTTTCATTTATTTTTTTACTGCGTGTTGCCACTCTCTTTTTTCGGCGTTTTTTTTTTTTTTAATGAATGTTTCCTCCAGGGTGTGTTTTTTTCTTTCCTGTTTCGTTTTGTTTCGTTTGGTTATTTTTTTCTTCTACGGTTTTATTTATGTTTTCTGAGCCATTTTCTTCGAAAGCTGTTTATATAAAGTATGTTCAGATGAAGGGACGATTCCGGGTCTGTCTGAAGCCACACAACGGCTGAGGGATATATGACGTCATGTCGACTACGACGACACACACACACACACACACACACACACACACACACACACACACACACACACACACACACACACACACACACACACACACACACACACACACACACACACACACACATATATATATATGTATATGTATATATATATATATATATATATGTATATATATATATATATATATATATATGTTGTAATCGAGAAGCCGGTCCGTGTGTGTAGCCTTCCTGTGCATTTCCGTTGTCAAAATGGAACAAAGTCTCGTAACCAAGACGTCAAGAAATTGTCTTTTTGCTTGTCTACGGAACCACGTTACGTATTTTTGTTTTTTTAGGCGGACAATGTGCTACAATGCACTAGCTTGGGGGATATTTGCCACCTAGGTTTATTTATCTATTGTCATTTATACGCTGCTTCTCATTTCTATGTGATTGTTGTTTTACTCTATTGGAATATTTTGTCTCATCTGTTTTTGTGTTTATATATTCCTCTATATTTAGTTTTACGGATTATGTACAGTATATGTGTGTATATGTATATCTATGTGCATTCTATTGATATATTTTTTTTGTGAACTGGTGTCTTATCTGGTGATGAATGTACTGTTTGGAGAGTAATGGTTGCTTGGGAGATCTTTCCCACATGCCCCTTTATATTGATTCCCTTTGCTATATCTGTACGAGTATATCCCTGAAGACGAATCCCGGACAGGGTTCGAAACGTAGGAATAAACTTACTTCGACGAGTCTAGCGTTTACTTTCTTCGTCCATAAAACGTCTATACGAGCACAGAGCTAATGTCCGTCACCACCGCAAGACAAACGCCTGGATAAACCATATTGAAGAAAAACAGCATTTGCCTCAGTGGAGCCAAGCAGACCACAAAGAAAAAACATTAGAAACGATATACACAAACATCAGCGATTGCATCAGTAACAGAACAGGTGATATTAAAACTGCAAAACATTCCGTCAAATACTTCTTGGGACAATTGACACGCGCATAGACAGACAGCTCCCGCCGCCCGACGCGCACCAGGCCCGACCTAAGCAACGAACCAATCACCACGCAGATTCTCAACCCTCCCCCCCATGAACCACAGCAACTTTCCTATAGATACCAACGCATTCACATTCTGTAAATTAACTCTGAAGAAGCCTTGTAAGGCGAAACCGGTCAGGAATAAAGTCTATTTCCCAATCGTGTAAATTTCATTCTTACCACTCATATATATAGAAATACATATTTGAATATATGTATATACATACATACATACATACATACATACATACATACATACATACATACATACATACATACATACATACATATATATATATATATAAATATATGTACATATATATATACATATTTATATATATACACATATATATATATCTTGAAGTCATTTGAAGGATTTAGATGATGAATATTAAGGATTTTGTTCGCTTACTTTATGGATTTTAGGTTAACCGCCTCGCTGTCCGTGCCAATATAAGTGACGTCATATCGCTTCCAAATGCAGACCAACGCTTTTCCTCGATCGAAAAAGTCCCCTCCCTTCCACTCCTACCCTATCAGCTCCATGCGACTCCACAGTCCACTTCTCACTCCACATTTTAACTCTCCACATACAGACCACTTCGGCCCTCACTCTCTTCCCTTTCTCTCCCCCTTCTCCTCCACTTTCCTTCATCATTTTAGAGTCCTTGAATATTTGAATTTGGAGAGTGGCTGTCGGTAATGCTGACGTCATATTGTCGATGTTTCTGGTGATGGAGAGAGCGGGTGGGCTAAAATGTGCATATATACATATTATGTCGACATTCGATGAAAATCTCGTTGTAAACGACATTACGTCACATAGTGCTCAATCTTTCAGTGACTTCGTGAATAAAACAGTGAAATTTCAGGTTCAAACATACAGAGACTAGAAATAAAATCACAAAAAGACAAGAAAAAAGATGATATGGTAGCAGAAGCTCTTTTTCGCAGAATTAGCAGAGGTATAAGTGATCGGAAATCTATAGATGATTGGGAATCCAATTCTCTTGATGAACAAGACATCACATCCGAACCTTTATGGAGAGAGAGAGAGAGAGGATCCAAAATACGTTTCGACAGTATCTTCGCAAGTCACCAGGGAATGAAACAAAATCATTAGCTTCCCCTTGTCTTGTTGTTATGATATGTCCATAAACATTACATACACACACACACACACATACATATCTATAAATGTGTATATGTATTTGTATGTGTGTGTGTGTGTGTGTGTGTGTGTGTGTGTGTGTGTGTGTGTGTGTGTGTGTGTGTGTGTGTGTGTGTGTGTGTGTGTGTGTGTGTGTGTGTGTGTGTGTGTGTGTGTGTAGGGGGTGGGAGGGGAGGAGAGGGAAAGGGAGGGGAAGGGAAATTAAGGCAAACTGAAACCACAATCCCTCTGGCGATGTGACGGACTTGAGAGTCCTTATTCTGGCGAGCATTTGCATACTTGTGTGTGGGGGATGCCTTTGGCCTGGAATCGTGTACATGCATATTGTATGTAAGACAAATTGATCCTATGTATGTATGTGTTTCTCTGTGACCTAACGATGAACTAATTGGATTTTAGATTTATTTACCTTCTAATCAATTAATTGATTAATTAATCTATTTCTTATTTTACTATTATGACAGGGATCTCATTTATGGTGTATTTGTATTTTAATTATAGGAGACTTAGATATTGTAGGTAAATAGAGCAAGAGGGAGAGAAAGAGAGAGAGAGAGAGAGAGAGAGAGAGAGAGAGAGAGAGAGAGAGAGAGAGAGAGAGAGAGAGAGAGAGAGAGAGAGAGAGAGAGAGTTCTGAGTCTTACAAGTACTCACACCCGCCAGTGCCGTTTACACCATCTCTCTCTCCGTCCTCTCTCTCTCTCTCTCTCTCTCTCTCTCTCTCTCTCTCTCTCTCTCTATCTCTCTCTCTCTCTCTGCTTCTCTCTCTCACCCCGTCCTCTCTCTCTCTCTCTCTCTCTCTCTCACTCTCTCTCTCTCTCTCTCTCCCACTCTCTCTCTCTCTCATCTCTCTCTCTCTCTCTCTCCCCACTCTCTCTCTCTCCTCCTCTCTCACAGACTCTCATTCCCTCTCCTCAATCCTCTCCTCTTCTCCTCCTCCCACTCTCTCCTCCCCCCGACCTCTCTCTCTTCCTCCCTGTAACATCCCTCCAAATCCTCCCCCCTCTTCTGCACACTTCCAAGCTGCCCCCCCCTAACCTAACCTAACCTAACCTAACCTACCCATCCCTAACCTAACCTAACCTAACGTAACCATTCCTAACCTAACCATCCCTAACCTAACTTAACCATCCCTATCCTAACCTAACCTAACCATTCCTAACCTAACCTAACCTAACCTAACGTAACCCAACCTAAACTAACCTAACCTAACCTAACCTAACCTAACCTAACCTAACCTAACCCTAACCTAACCTAACCCAACCTAACCCAACCTAACCTAAGCACCCCTCCCTCCCTCCCACCTACTCCCTCTTGTTACTATGGACCCTCTACCTTTAACTCCTTTCTCTCTCCTTCTCTCCCAAAATTCCCCCTCCTTCCCCTTCCATTTTCTCCCACCCTCCCGGCCCCTCACTGGCTTCTAAATCACCCCTCACTCCCTTCTCTTGTTTTTCCGTTACATCTTGGAAGTCCTCTTCTCCTCACCACCACCTCTCCTCCTCTCCACCCTCCTCCTCCTC
>NC_134783.1:55064078-55066578 GCF_046742065.1 Oratosquilla oratoria | reverse complement strand
GGATTGATGACTATACAGAAAGAAAGAAAATAAGAAAAAAAGACATATAGTATACGAAATGAAGAAAAATAAATACAATGAAGTTAAGAAAGACAAAAAAGAAAAGAGAGGGTGATAGGTAATAACATGTAAAGGAATATAATGAATAGATAGAATAAGATGAAAAGAGATGTATAGATGACAAAAGATACACGCTACGCACATAGGCGCTTGTTTTACGGAAACCCCGAGCACCTGCCAATGTTCTGAAGAAGAAGAAGAGAAAAAAAAAAAAAAAAAAAAAAAAAAAAATAAAGTACAATAAAATAACATAAGATAAAAAATAAAATAAAGTGAAATAAAATAAAATAAAATAAAATCATAATAAAATAAAATATAATACAATAGAATAAAATAAAATAAAATAAGATCAAATAAAATAACAATAAAATAAAATAAAATAAAATGTTCTCTTAATAAAGACAAAAAAAAAAAAAAGATAAATGAAATAAAATAAAATGAAATACAATAAAATAAAATAAAATGAAATACAATACAATAAAATGAAATGAAATAAAATGAAAAATAAATAAAAATAAAATAAAATAAAAATAAAATAAAAAGAAAGAACACGGGAAACTTGCAAAATTCTCCCATGATCCAATGAGTGTAGCACAACTTTGAGAAATATAATCTTCATTGTGTTGGGATGAATAGGCATCTCGTCTAATGAGGGGTCCAGGGTGGTCGGGGGTGGGGAAAGGGGGGGCAAGGGGGGCAACGAGGGGCAAGGGGGGCAAGGGGGGGCAAGGGGGGATAAAAGTGCCCCGTGGACCCCTAATCAATAGACACTGTCGCTCCCTAGAAGACGAGCTGAGGAAAGGTCCATAGGAGATGGTGAGCCAATTACTTACACACACACACATACACACTGTAAGAGACCGGTAGTTGTACGAATGGAAATGAGCCTGCCTGCTCGCCTGCTGTTTTGATAACATTGAGGTGACGCTATGTCTATGTAAACACACCGACGGTGGTGACTGTTTTATAATCGATGATGTAATCAAAACTCTGTAAGCGCAGGTTAGCTTCGTTTGACTAATGCTGAGGTAAACGATTTTGCTAGTGGCATTGCAATGGCTTTCCGGATTGGTGCAAGGTGGAGAAGGAGAAAAAAACTATTGGTGCATGAATTCAAAGTCACGCCCATAAGGAGTGACATTTATTTGAAAAGACATAGGAGATTGGATTAGAAAAATTAGTGACGTCAGACGAAGGTAGCTTAGCGTAGGATACGGGATCTCGTCAGACGATCTAGAGAGACGATCTAGAGAGACGATCTAGAGAGACGATCTAGAGAGACGATAGAGAGAGACGATCTAGAGAGACGATGGAGAGAGACGAGAGAAAGAGATCCTGAGTGTAACAAGACGGTGAAATTACAGTGAAAGAAGAAAGAAAATTCACCACCCTTTTATTAACCCAAAGGACGAGAGAACTAGGCACGGGGCCTAGAAAATAGTGAGACTACAGGAAATACAAGGCATTGGGCCTACTGCTTAAGAGGAACTTGAATATTTAGTGAAACTCACGTAAAGAAGGCAAGGGGCCTCGAGACGAGTGGTATTACAAGTCATATATACGTGTAATGGTCGACGACCGACAGCGGTGGTGACAGTGGTGACAAAGGGGGAGGCGAAACACACACACACACACACACACACACACACACACACACACACACACACACACACACACACACACACACACACACACACACACACACGCACGCACGCACGCACGCACACACACACACACACACACACACGAGCACATACACACGCACTACACACGCACGCACACACACACACACACAAATACACACACACACACACACACACACACACACACACACACACACACACACACACACACACACACAGACACACACACACACACACACACACACACACACAACAACACACACACACACACACACACACACACACACACACACACACATACACACACACACACACACAACATACACACACACACACACACACACACACACACACACACACCACATACACACCTCACACACACCACACACACACACACAGACCACACACCCACACACACACACACACAACCACACACACACAGAGATGAGAGAGAGCGAGAGAGAGAGAAGAGAGAGAGAGATAGAGAGAGAGAGAGAGAGAGAGAGAGAGAGGAGAGAGAGAGAGGAGAGAGAGAGAGGACGAGAGAGAGAGAGAGAGAGAGAGAGAGAGAGAGAGATGAGAGAGAGAGAGAGAGAGAGAGAGAGAGAGAGGAGAGAGAGGAGAGAGAGAAAGGAGAGAGAGAAGAGAAGAAGAGGAGAGAGAGAGAAGAGAAAGGAGAGAGAGAGAGAGAGAGAGAGAGAGAGAGAGAGAGAGAGAGAGAGAGAGAGAGAGAGAGAGAGAGAGAGAGAGAGAGATATGGGGTGGGGAGGTTATAGTTTTATGTACATGTTATACGT
>NC_134783.1:55048356-55058356 GCF_046742065.1 Oratosquilla oratoria | reverse complement strand
GGACGGGGGGAAGGGGGAAGAGGGGGAAGGAAGGGGGAGGTGGAGGGTAGGGGAGGGGAAGAGTGGGAGGGTAGGGGGAGGGTGGAAGGGGAAGGGGAAGGGGAAGGGGAGGGGAAGGGGGAAAGGACAGGGACAACGGGAAGGGGAAGAGGACGGGAGGGAAAGGGAAGGGGAGGGAGAAGGGGACGGGAAGGGGAAAGGGGAAGGGGAAGGGGAGGGGAAGGGGAAAAGGACAGGGAAAGGGGAAGGAGAAGAGGACTGGAGGGAAAGGGAAGGGGAGGGGAAAGAGGAAGGGGGTAGGGGAAGGGGAAGGGGAGAGTACAGGGACAGAAGAATGGGAAGAGGACGGGAGGGAAAGGAAAGGGGGAAGGGGGAAGGGGGGAAGGAAAAAAGGACAGGGAGAGGAGAAAGGGAAGATGAATTGGACGGGAACTGTGACAGAGTCAGGGACAGGAAAAAGGAAAGGGGAAAGGGGAAAGGGAAGGTAACGGGGGAAGGAAAAAGGACAGGAAAGGTAAGCCGAAGATGCTCATTGTCCTTTTAGCAGGAAAAACATGTCCTTAAATCCTGAGGAGAAAATGGGTCATCAAAAGGACAAGATGGCGTCTTTGCATTATAGATAACTTCATCAAGTAAATGCAAAAATAGATTATTTTACGAATAGAATAAGACAAGAAATTAAATATAAATTTTCTTGGAATATGATGATACAGAATCAAATAGAAGAGATAGATGTCGTTCCACGTAATAATAAGAAAATTCTTCTGCGAACAGCAGCGCATAAATCAGGTTATCCCTACTTTTGTATAAGTCAAACCTTGATAAATGTATTTTTTTCATTACGCTTTATGCTATTTTTCGATTATTCTATTTGACTAAAATCTATATTCTATCTAATTTAATGTGATTTGATTCTAATTTAATGTGATTTGATTCTATCTAATTTTATCATTCGTCATTTGTACACCGCGACAGATATGATTTTCATATTTCTTTATTTACCAATTTTCATTTCTTCGAGTTTATCGAATTTGATTTTACCTCTTATTCATTTCTGTTTGATTTCATTTTACTTGATTTCATTTTATTTGGTTTGATACAAGAAAATAAGATACAAGAAGAAGAAAAAGAAGAAGAAGAAGAAGAAGAAGAAGAAGAAGAAGAAGAAGAAGAAGAAGAAGAAGAAGAAGAAGAAGAAGAAGAAGAAGAAGAAGAAGAAGAAGAAGAAGAAGAAGAAGAAGAAGAGAGAGAGAGAGATGAGAGAGAGAGGAGAGAGAGAGGAGAGAGAGAGGAGAGAGAGAGAGGAGAGAGAGGAGAGAGAGAGAGAGAGAGAGAGAGAGAGAGAGAGAGAGAGAGAGAGAGAGAGAGAGAGTAGAGAGAGAGAGAGAGAGAGAGAGAGAGAGAGAGAGAGAGGTGAGAGGAGAGAAATAGAGAGAGGAGAGAGAGGGGAAAGGAGTGAAAGAGAGGGGAGAGAAAGAGAGAGAGAAAGAGAGAGAGAAAGAGAGAGAGAGAGAGAGAGAGAGAGAGAGAGAGAGAGAGAGAGAGAGAGACGAGATGAGACGAGAGAGAGAGAAGAGAGAGAGAGAGAGAGAGAGAGAGAAGAGATGAGAGAGAGAGAGAGAGAGAAGAGATGAGATAGACGAGAGAGAGAGATAAGAGAGAGAGAGAGAGAGAGAGAGAGAGAGAGAGAGAGAGAGAGAGAGAGAGAGAGAGAGAGAGAGAGAGCTGGATAAACGAGAGTAAGAAAGATGAGACAGAAAGAGAAATCGAAGCAAAGATTAAAGAAAAGAAAGAGGAGGGAATGAAAGATAAAAGGATAAAGGAAAGAAAATGTAGAGAACATCGTAATAAAAGAGGGAAAGGTGGATAAAGCGGATAAGGAGAAGAGGGAGGCGGATAAACAAAGAAAATAAAGAAAAAAGAAAAGAATGAGACAAGAATAAACGATAAGGAAATAAAAGAAAATTAGATAATTATTATTACTATTTTTAAAAGACAACATAATGATACGCGGCAATTCGATAAAGATGAGGAGAAAAAACACAAAGCAAAGAAGGAAGGAAAAAAGGGAAGAAGTAAAGAAGGATAAAAGTAAAAAAGGAAGAAAAGGAGGTATAGAGGGAGGTAGGAAGGGAGGAAGGGAGAGAGAGAGAGGGAGGGAGGGAGAGATAGAGGGAGGGAGGGAGGGAGGGAGGGAGGGAGGGAGGGAGGGAGGGAAGGAGGGAGAGAGGGAGGGAGGGAGGGAGTGAAGGAGGGAGAGGGGGAGGGAGGGAGGGAAGGAAGGAGGGAGGGAGGGAGGAAGGGAGGGAAGGAGGGAGAGAGGGAGCGAGGGAAGGAGGGAGGGAAAGAGGGAGAGAGGGAGGGATGGAGGGAGAGAGGGAGGGAGGGAGGGAAGGAGGGAAGGAGGGAGAGAGGGAGGGAGATAAAAAGGAATACATGAAAGAAGAAACGGAGGAAGTGATGGAGGAAAAAAGGAGAGAGTGATGAGGGAATCAGAAGAAGAATTGAGTGAATGAGAGAGAGAGAGAGAGAGAGAGAGAGAGAGAGAGAGAGAGAGAGAGAGAGAGAGAGAGAGAGAGAGAGAGAGAGAGAGAGAGAGAGAGAGAGAGAGAGAGAGAGAGAGAGAGAGAGAGAGAGAGGAGAGAGAGAGAGAGAGAGAGAGAGGAAAGAGAGAGAGAGAGAGGAGAGAGAGAGAGAGAGAGAGAGAGAGAGAGAGAGAGAGAGAGAGAGAGAGAGAGAGAGAGAGAGAGAGAGAGAGAGAGAAAGAGAGAGGGGAGAAGAACGATCGACGCAGAGGAAAAAGAAAAGAGGCATTACGGGTTGTCGTTGAAGAAAAATCGCAGATCAACGTGCAAAAATGAAAAAAAAAGAGTAAATAGAGAGGAAGAATGTCAGGAGGGTTCAGGGAGAGAGAAGAGAGAGAGAGAGGCGAAAAGAGAGAAGAGAGAGGAAAGTGGGGAGAGGAGAGAGAAAGGAGGAAGAGTGAGGGGGAAGGGGGTAGGGGAGGAGGAAAGGGGATAGGAAGAGAGGAGGAATAATGAAGGATTTGGAAAATGAGTGGGAGGAGGAGTGGAGGGGGAGAGGGAGAGAGGGAGGAGGAGTAGGAAGACGGGGGGGAGGGAAGAAGGGGTGAAAGAAAAGAGAGGTGAGAGGGAGGAGTGGGAGAGGTGGAGAGGGAGAAGGAGTAGAGAGAGGGAGGAAAAGAGAAAGAGTAGGGAGAGGGGGGAGGGAAAGAGAAGGAGTAGGGAGAAGATGGAGTGAGAGGGGGAGAGGGAGGAAGGAAGGAAGGGGTGAAAGAGGAGAGGGGGAGAGGGGGGAGAGGGGGAGAGGGGGGGAGAGGGGGAGGGGCTGATTCGTAATGCATTAGTTATGTCTCGAGTATGCATAAAAATACACATATATTATTATTATTATTATCATTTTCATGGTAATGAGAGACTGCCCATATCGAAGATAGAATATACACTGCAACTCTTCTAATGTCTAAAAGAGAAAGAGAGAGAGAGAGAGAGAGAGAGAGAGAGAGAGAGAGAGAGAGAGAGAGAGAGAGAGAGAGAGAGAGAGAGAGAGAGAGAGAGAGAGTGAGAGAGAGAGAGAGAGAGTGAGAGAGAGAGAGAGAGGAGAGAGAGAGAGAGAGGAGAGAGAGAGGAGAGAGAGAGAGAGAGAGAGAGAGAGAGAGAGAGAGAGAGAGAGAGAGAGAGAGAGAGAGAGGGAATAAGAAAAAATACATTCTTCTTCTTTTCAAATAAAGTTTACAATGAATTTATATTACAGAGTGGAATGAAAGAAATTAAGAAATATGAAATAGGATAGAGCAAGTTAAATTAAACAAAATTTAACTAAATAACAAAGAAGGAATAGATGTAAAATATGAACAACATCAAAAAGCGGATACTATGAAAAAAATAAAATACAGGAAAGCCAAAGAGAAAGAAGCAAGATGATATAAAATGAAATAAAATTTAATAAAATATAAGTAAAATAGTGTAACTTCAAATACATGATGAGATATAAAAAGTTAACAAAATGAAATAAAATAGAATAACATAAAATAAAATGAAATAAAACAGATGATAATTACTGCTTTAGTGGTGATGATAATGATGATGATGATGATGATGATGATGATGATGATGATGATGATGATGATGATGATGATGATGATGATGATGATGATGATGATGATGATGATGATGATGATGATGATGATGATGATGATGATGATGATGATGATGAGGAAGAGGAAGAGGAAGAAAAAGAGCGGCGAAGGAGGAGAGGGAAGTGAAGAAGTGGAGGAGGAGGAGGGAAGAGAGGAAGACAAGGAGGAGGAGGAGTTGGGGGGAAGAGAGGAGGACGAAGAGAGTCTTAGTATCCTCGGATTCGAGTTCGCCTGCCCATGTTAAGGAGGAGGAGGAGGAGGAGGAGGAGGAGGAGGAAGAAGAGAAGGAGGAAGAGGAGGAAGATTTTGTTTCAGTAGAGTTAGGTTAGGTTTAGTTAGGTAAGGTTAGGTTAGGTTAAGTGAGGTTAGGTTAAGTGAGGTTAGGTTAGGTTAGGCTAGGTTAGGTTAGGTTAGGTTAGATTAGATTAGGTTAGGTTAGATTAGATTAGGTTAGGTTAGATTAGATTAGGTTAGGTTAGGTTAGGTTAGGTTAGGATAGGATAGGTTAGGTTAGGTTAAGTTAGGTTAGGTTAGGTTAAGTTAGATTAAGTTAGGTTAGGTTAGGTTAGGTTAGGTTAGGTTAAGTTAGGTTCAATTAGGTGTTGTAGGTCTATGGTTAGGTTTGGTTAGGTTAGGTTGGGTGTTGTAGGTCTATGGTTAGGTTGTACTACATTAGTTCACGTTAGGAAAAGTCTTGCTAAATATTGGAAGGCATTTAGGAGACTTTACATTTTTTTTTAACCAAAGAAAGTTCTAATCCAACATAGCCGTGGTCTGTTAAAAAAAAAAAACATGGTTTTTACGTTCTACGATAATTTTCCGTCAGAAACAACGACGACGCTTGCGATGTCATTGTCACCTCTTCCAACTGATATTAACCCAATCAATCTTACTCTGACCTACATAGACAAGATATTTTCTATTTTACACATTTCGTTCAATGTCGTAGCTAAATATCCATCACATTTAACAATATATATATATATATATATATATATATATATATATATATATATATATATATATATATATATATATATATATATATATATCAAATAAAATATTGACAGATTTTGAATAGTGGTGGAAAAAGAAATGAGGGAATAGAAGGAGAATTTAACGCTGACGTTTCGACCTCACACTGTCTTTATCAAAGCTTACAACATTTAATCCCAGTCGGACAAAATATACCCACTGTCTTCATCTTTTGGGCCACCTGAGAGAGCTTAATGCACAAGTTTTATTATTTTCTAAAATCATTATATGAAACTTGTGCATTAAGCTGTCCCAGGTGGCCCAAGAGATGAAGGCAGTAGGTATATTTTGTCCGATTGTGATATATGTACATATATATATATATATAGATATATATATATATATATATTTATATATATATATATATGATATATGTATGTATGAATGTATGTATATATATATATATATATATATATATATATATGTAGTTTCTAGATCTTAATTAAGACTATTAAGTCACGGCGATGATGCAAATGATTCCAGTTGAAACCCTCTATATTTTATTTAGTCAAGTGTTGGGACAAGTGTATACATATCATATGCTAATGTCTATCCATCCTCGAACGAATAAAACAGATATTCGTGTTCGTATAGGTGTGAGTTCATTCGTAACTAGAATATTTCAACAGCATCGTTGTGGTCTACTAGTTTACTCAGTTCATATATTGTCCCCAAAATTGTCCTCATTCTTTCAAATGTTTCGTTACGTTGTAAAATGTATTAGTTTATGTTATCACCTCTCTCCAGAAAATGCTGCCCATCAATATGAAATTAAAGACAAGCTTATTTTTTTTTATCGTGTTTAGTGCCTCCTCCATGTTTGCAAATGCTCAAACTAATGGCTATCATTTCCTAGGCAGCCGGTGACGTGCATCAATAGATATAACACAGTTAGAAAATATTCGAAAATAGATTTTCATAGGACACCCTGTATATATATATATTATATATTATATATATATTATATATAATATATATATATATACTGTATATATATATGTATATATATATATACATGGTGATTTATTCGCATATACATACACACACACACACACACACACACACACACACACACACACCACGCACACACACACACACACACACACACACACACACACACACACACACACACACACACACACACACACATATATATATATATATATATATATATATATATATATATATATGTATATATTGACGTCCTTTGATGCTCTTGACGTTATATTTGAAAGAGAAAAGGGAAGATGTTATTCTGTACTTGTGTTGACATGGCGGTTCATATACAGTGTGTGCGCTGGAGCGGAAGCTCCCTATCTCTGCATATCAATACACCTCCTCTCCTGTTATCAAAACTGTCAGAGCGTTAGTGTATTCCTATGTTCTCACGTCAGCACCATAATTAAACGTGCTGTTACGCAAAAGAATTTAGAAAAAAGGAAATGTAAGATAAGTGTCGCGTAATCATATAGAAATTCCAACAGGTACGACGGTTGTTGCTTGTGCAACAGTTGTGTGTTCGATAAGAGCCAGCTTTCCCCTGGCAGAACGGGAAGCGCGGCAAACGGAAAGAGAAGTGGCAGGCAAGAAAGGAAAATTATCATGCCAGTGACAAGCTGGAAAGGGAGGCAGAAAAAAGTGGGAAGAGACATCAGGAATGAAGATAAAATGAGGTGGAAAGTACTTGAAGTGGACGCGACCCGGGCGAGTTGGCGCCAAAACAGATACAAGCGACATGACGTCATCAAGTTTTTTTTCCGCGCTATATCTCTTCCCAGACTCGACAGAAATAAATTTCACTCATTTTAGGCAGCATGATCTTTCAACGAGCAA
Organism: Oratosquilla oratoria; assembly: GCF_046742065.1. Taxonomy (NCBI): domain Eukaryota; kingdom Metazoa; phylum Arthropoda; class Malacostraca; order Stomatopoda; family Squillidae; genus Oratosquilla; species Oratosquilla oratoria. The sequence continues at coordinate 55,051,329 of NC_134783.1, read as the reverse complement.
CGAGCTACATCCAGATTGTTCTCTGATGGCCCTATAACGGCAAGAAACTTCCTTTCATTGCTCTAGAGTCGTGAAGAACGTTTCAACATTTAGAGATCTTGTTTATACAATTTCGCTTTCCACAAGTAAAAGTGACATTATATCGAGCTTGAATGTAATACATTAATTATACAGATAAGAAGACAGACAGACAGATCCAAATATAGGCCCTTACTAGGAATGACAGGCTTCTAGATAGACACATGTACAGAAATACTGATTTATATTAAGGCAGACAGACAGAGACATCTAGGCACTAACCATGCTGACCTGAGACAGATGGACAGACAGATAAGTAGACAGACAAACACATGAGCACAGACTTTTTAAAAGCCAGTCATCAAAGAGACAGAAAAACAGACTGGTAGGTAGACAGACACAGAGGCAGACAGGCAGACAGAGAGAGAGTCAGACAGAGGCAGACAGACAGAGAGGCAGACAGAGGCAGACAGACAGACAAACAAACAGACAGAAGCTCCCATTCGCACTCAGGCCCCAGGCTCCTTCGCTTCTGCAGGAGGGGAGGAGGAGGAGGAGGAGGAGGAGGAGGAAGAGGAAGAAGAGGAGGAGGAGGAGGAGGAGGAGGAGGAGGAGGAGGAGAAGAACTTGGCGATAAGGCCGACAGGAGACAATGACGGTGGAGGAAGGAGTGGGCTGAAAAGGAGGAGAAGGAGGAGGAGGAGGAAGTGAAGGAGGAAGTGGAGGAGAGAGAGGGGATTGGGATGGAAGGTGAAGAAGAGGAGTAGGGAGGGAATGAAGAGGGGGAAGAAAAGGGGCTATGAAGACAAAGAAACAGGAGGAAAAGGAAGAGGAAGGAAAAATGGAATAGGGAGAAAAAGAGGAGGACGAGAGGGAAGAGAAGAAGGAGAGGGAAGAAGAGGAAGAAGAGTAGGAGGAGGAAAATGAGGAGTAGGAAGAGTATAAGGATGAGGAAGAGGAAGAAGAGGAAGAAGGAAATGGAGTGGGAGAAGAGAGAGGAGGTAGGAAAAGAGGAAGATGATGAGGAGGTAGGTGAAGAGGAGGAGGAGGAGGAGGAGGAGTAAGATGAGTATGAATAGGTGCAGGAAGAAGGAAGAACTGTAGGAAGAAAAAGAGGAGGTGGAAGAAGAATACAAGGATAAAGAGGTGATAGAAGAGAGGGTGGAGTAGGGGTGAGTAAAAGGAGGAAGAGGAGGAGGGAGAGGAGGAGGGAGAGAAGGAGGAGGGAGAGGAACACAAAGGAACACAAAGGAAGAACAAACAACAGCAGCCTACTGGCCCTAACGAGGCTGTTTGTGTTAACTAAACTATATTACAGTTAAGGAAACAGGGCAACTAGGCGATAGCAGATGAACTAACACTACTGCTATCACTATCCTATCCAATTAATCCAATTGCGATTAAATGTCTGGTTGTCATATCATTTATTGCAAGGGATAATATTTTATTTGCGGATTAGATTCCAAGTATTTATCTAAGCGATTTTTAAATGTCGTTATCGTGTTACTTTCAACGACAGTGGAAGGTAGCGAATTCCACACGTTAACAACCCGGTTAAAGAAGAAGTGTTTACTTTCGTTCGTAGAGAATCTTTTGCCAATTACTTTGAAATCGTGGCGTCTTCTTGTATTTGATTGGTCTAATAAGAAGTAATCTTTGACATTAATGTTGTCAAAGCCTTTGAACATTTTAAAAACCTCAATCAAATCTCCTCGCATTCTTCTTTTTGAGAGGGAGAATAAGTTTAGATTTTTTTAGTCTTTCTTCATACGGCAGATTTCTCAGCCTTGGTATCATTTTGGTCACTCTCCGTTGTACTCTTTCTAGTTTGTTAATATCTTTCTGGTAGTATGGGGACCAAAATTGTACACAGTATTCGAGATGGGGACGGACCAAGGAATTATAGAGGTTTAGCAATATTTTTTCTGATTTATTTTCGAAGACTCTTCCGATGAAGCCAACTAATTTGTTTGCTGTTTTAACAACTTCTGAGCAATGTTGACTTGGCTTCAAGTCATTTGATATTAAGACTCCTAGGTCTTTTTCTTTAGTTACTGAATCCAGTATTTCGCCATTCATTTGGTATTGGATGTGATCATTGTTACCTCCAATGTGCATGACTTTACATTTGTTAACGTTAAATTTCATTTGCCACTTGCTAGCCCAACTTGATAATTTATCTAGATCGGATTGTAGAGTTTCTTTCTCTTTGGTAGTTGTTACTTTACCGGCAATTTTTGTGTCATCAGCAAATTTTGATACTTTGCAGAGGAGGCCGTCATCTAGATCATTTATATATATTAAGAACAAGACGGGTCCCAAAACTGATCCTTGCGGTACGCCACTTTTAACGTCGAGCCAGCTAGATGATGCCCCGTTAATTACGACCCTCTGTTTTTGCTCTGAGAGCCAATCTTTGATCCAGTTGTGGATATTGCCAGAAATACTGTGCATTTTTAATTTGTCGAGCAATCTTTTGTGGGGGACTTTATCGAATGCCTTCTGAAAATCTAGATAGATTATATCAACAGATCTACATTCCTCGTATTTGTTAAAGACGTCGTGAAAGAAGTCAAGGAGGTTAGTTAGACATGAGCGTTTGCTACGGAAGCCATGTTGCGAATCTTTCATAATCTTATTTTCTTCTAAAAATTTTACTACACTGTCACGGATAATTGTCTCTAGCAGTTTGCACACAATCGAAGTCAGGCTAATCGGTCTGTAGTTGCCTGGTTGTGATTTGTCCCCCTTCTTGAATATTGGTGTTACGTTAGCACGTTTCCAATCTGATGGGAGTTTACCGAGTGCTAATGATCTGTTGAAGAGGATGCACAAGGGTTTACTGATTTGATTTTTGACTTCTTGCAGAATTCTAGGTGAAATTTTGTCAGGTCCCGGGGCTTTATTTATTTTGAGCTTATCAATCACTTGTACGACATCCCTTTCTGTAATTAT
>NC_134783.1:55008356-55038356 GCF_046742065.1 Oratosquilla oratoria | reverse complement strand
TTGGAAACGAAAATATGGCAATTAAGTTTCTACGAGCAATATAGATGCAATCTGAATTGCAAATCTTACATTCCAGTCCACTCGAAGTGGTTAGAAAGGGGGGAAGGGGGGAAAGGGGGAAGGGGGAAAGGGAGGGGGAATAGGCGAAGGGGCAAGGGGGGGGGAAAGGGGATGGGGGAAGGGGACGGGGAAGTGGGAAGGGTGACGGGGAAGGTGGAAGAGTTGGGAAAAGGGGGAAACGGACGGAAAGGGGAAGGGGGTAAAGGGGGAAAGGGGGAAGGGATGAAGGAGGGAAAAGGGGGAAGGAATGAGGATGGGGGAAGGGGACTGGGAAGTGGGAAGGGGAATGGGGGAAAGGGGATGGAGGATAAGGAAAAAGGGGAAGGGGGAAGGGGAAAGGGGAAAGGGGGAAGGGTGAATGGGCGAAGGGGGAAGGTGGGAAAGGGGGAAGGTAGGAAAGGGGGAAGGGGATGGGGGAAATGGGAAAAGGGGAAAGGGAGAAAGAGGGAAAGGGGGGAAAAGGGGAAAGGGGGGAAGGGGGTTGGGGGAAGGTGGGAAAGGGGGAAAGGGGGTAAGGGGGAAGTGGATAAGGGATAAAGGGGAGGTCTTGTCGTATATGTAAGGCCCTGATATACCTTCTCTTGAAGATACACGATATGTATTATTTGGGTATTTTTGGGGGGGTTAGGCACATGGCATGTATTATTGTTATTATTATTATCATCTTTTTTTTGGATGATAGAGAGCGGCTTGGTAAAAATGGAGTAAAGAAAATGAAGATAATTTGGTTAAGGCAACCAGGACGTTGCTACCATTGCGTGATGCAGGTGTCAGACGTACTCTCGATCTTTGATGTTATTTTCTTTTTTATCCATTTATCGATCTTTTTTCTTAGTGAGGATTCACGACGCTCATTTGTGAAATAGTTTAGTGGTGATATCCAATTTATAATTTTCACTTCTAAAGTCTCCCAGAGACTTAGATTGATCAAAATACTAGATATTAGAAAACACTAGTTCTTGATATAAAAAATATATAAAAAACAAAAATATTATTTCTACTGAATGAAATATACTTTTCTATTATATAGACGGTGCATGAGCATTAATATAATTTAGTATAATATAGTATAATACAATTAATTAGCATAATAATATATAAAACAATAAGAATATTATTTATATTGAATCATATTAAATTTTCTATTATTATAGACGTTGTATTAACATTAATATAACCATTTAGTATGATATAGTATAACATAATTAATTAGCATAATAACATATAAAAATCACTTTGATCATATCTACTAGTTTGTAGCTTATATAATTTTAGGACATTGATTTTTATTTAGTTTTATTACTTTTTTATTATCACACTTATCATATATGAGTTTAGTTCGCGTGTCTACTAGTCTGTAGTTTAGATCATGGATATTGGTTTTTATTAACATTTTATTATTCTTTATCATCACCATTTATGGAGACCCGCTGTTTTCCATCACTGATCCAAGCTCCAATCCATTCTAACACTTTTCTTCTTATGCCAAGGGCTTTGATTTTATTTAGTAGTCTCTGGTGGATCACCTTGTCGAACGCTTTGCTAAAGTCAAGATAAATAACATCGTAACTATCATTGTTATCTGACGCCTTATATACTTTAGTGTAAAAAGATAGAAGATTAGTCACACATAACTTACCCTTGGAGAAACCATGCTGTGAGTCACGAATCAAATTATGTCTCTCGATGTGATCTCTGAGTCTATTAACTATTATTGATTCAAGCATTTTACCTATAGTTGATGTCAAATTGATTGGCCCGTAGTTGCATATAGACGATTTATCTCCCTTTTTGAAAACCGGAACAACGTTTGCCTGCCACCAATTAATAGGCACAAAACCAGTGTCTACGGACTTATTAAATATTTCTGTTAACTAGTAATAGATTTCAAATTTACACTCTTTAAGCACTCTCGGAATTTTTTTTCGTCTGGACCCGGGGATTTTGTAGCTTTAATTCTTTCAATCTGTTTGACTACTTCTACCTTACTAATGCTGATATTTGATAGTCTACTTTCTTCATCCTCACTGAAAATGGGATCGCAGTTAGATACCTTATCTAAACTTTCATTAGTAAAACTAGTACACTAAAAACACAAAATGACGTCTCCATTGCTAAGTGCCGACCGCTCTCGTTATAGTGACCTTGGTTAACCTAATATAGCATTGAACGTTTGTCTTGCCAAGGTGACATTAACGATCGTTGTGCTACGGCATTGTTTGTGTCTCTGTTCTTACATGTAAACACGAATGGACTTGATTGATCACAATATATATATACATACACTTCACCCCATACCATACAACACATAATGGAAGACTGCATTATACACAATCATGCACGCAAACAACACAACATACACTCTATAAAGGATTTGTGGGAAAACCCAGTTTCGGCTGTGGCCTTCCTTGGGGAGACGGGACTGCTCGGACAGACAGTCTAGGGAACGACAACAACAACAACAACAACAACATATATATATGTATATATATATATATATATATATATATATATATATATATATATATATATATATATATATATATATATATATACATACATATTTGTAGAAGCCACCGGGAAATTAAAAAGAAAAGATACTGAACGTTTTCGTCCATTAAGACATTTTGAATGGTACCTTTGAAAATGCCTTAATAGACGAAAACGTTAGGTATCTGTTTTTTCAACTTCCCGGTGGCTTCTGCAAAAATAGTTTATCACGTGTGTCTTGTGATTTCTTTGCACACACATACACACACACACACACACACACACACACATATATATATATATATATATATATATATATATTTATATATATACATATACACACACATATATATATATATATACACACATGTATATATATACATATACATATATATATACATATATATATATATATATATATATATACATACATATATATATATACATATATATATATATATATATATATACATATAATATATGCATATATATATATATATATATATATATATATATGTATATATACTTGAATACAAGCATATATCTAAATGCAATTTTCTAGTGACTCTGAATGTTATTTCAGAATTCGTCTGCATCCTTCTAATCAAATTTCATGAAAATATTTTCGGGTGACACCGAATACTCCTTATGCTCTCAATGCTCCTCCTCCTCAGGCTTCAATGCTCATTGACGTTCGCCTCTATGGTGGGAGTCCTCCTAGCAATGCTCTTTTGCTGTCACCACGCCCGCGATGGGCGGCTGAATGGGCGTGGGGGATTTGGGGTTTCGTGGGTTGGGGGTAGGGGGTGTTGCTGGGGTGAAGTGGATGAGGTGGGTGATTGGAATCAAATCAACTAGCGGCAGGTAAAGGGACATAGATCTAGAATTTATCTAAGTTTAATAGAGATGATGAACACTTTCAATCACCTTAAGAAAATCATTCGACGGCAAAAAGAATAAACATATAATTCGAGCCAGGCCCTATGTAGACTTTTGGTGTTCTGTGTGTACGAGGTATGCTTGGGCAAGTGACCATCACTGCTAAAGTCAGGTGGTGGAAGCCATGCATGAGGACCTCTCAGAGATTCTCTCAGACCACATCTCAGACCTCCACTCAGAATCTCTCTCAGACTCTATCTAACTGGACTAGATCTGAGTATTGACAAAGAATATGAGAAAGAGAACCCTCAGAACTCCTCTCAGAGCTTCTCAAACCTCCACTCAGAATTTCTCTCAGATTTTATCTCACTGGACTGGATCTGAGCAGTGACAAAGAAAATGAGAAGGAGAACCCTCAGAACTCCTCTCAGGGCCGCTCAGACCTCTTCTCAGAGTTTCTCTCAGACTTTATTTAACTGGACTGGATCTGAGCATTGGCAAAGAATATGAGAAGGAGAACCCTCAGAACTCCTCTCAGAGCTTCTCAGACATTTTCTCAGAATTCCTCTCAGACTTTATCTCACTGGACTGGATCTGAGCATTGACAAAAAATATGAGAAGGAGAACCCTCAGAACTCCTCTCAGAGCTTCTCAGACACCTTCTCAGACCTCCACTCAGAATTTCTCACTGGACTGGATCTGAGCATTGGCAAAGAATATGAGAAGGAGAACCCTCAGAGGTCCTCTAAGAGCTTCTCAGAACTCCTCTCAGAACTCCTCTCAGACCTCCACTCAGAGCTTCTCTCTGACTCTCTCTGGACATGCGAAGGAATAGTAGATCAAGTGAGAGCATTGGAGGAATAGTGGATGGGTTGAATAATAATGATCCATCACTCGATAGTGGAGAAGTTGAGGACTTTTCTCCATTTCAGAGAAAAGTTGACTGAAGTGTATCTTGGAAGAGAGTTGGAGAGGTGGAAGATGCGAAATAGATAGAATTGATTAAAAGAAGTTGGGTTGATTAGAACAGTGAAGTCAACAATGGATAAGGATAGACAGAAGATGGGTGGATGGATGGATGTGTAGATACTTTTACTCCTATTATACTTGCCGGCAGATGATTTTATTAACATGGTGGCAATATAATTAAGGACTATAATTTGTTACAAATGCCATGGAAACGAATAAAATCACCTGACGGCAGCCAGAGTGAGGGACAATGACACCTCTCTCCCCTTCCTTTCCCTTCAGTCCTTCTCCCTTTCTTCCTTTTCCTTCCCTTCTCTTTACTTCCCACTTTCCTCCCTCCCACTTGCCTTGAGTTCTTCTCTTCCTCCCTTTCCTTTCTAACCTCCCCCACTCCCGCTCCCTCCCTTTCCTTTACCTTTCCTTTCTCCCTATTTCCTTTCCTACCATACTCATTACCTTACCTCAACCATGCCTTGCCTTTCCTTTTCCCTCTGATTCCCTTCTTCCCTATGCTCGTCTCCAACCTCCCCTTCCCCTCCATTCTTCTCTCCCTTCCTTCCTCCTCTCCTTCTTTCTTTCGCCTCTCCCCTTCCTGTCACCCTCCCTCTTCCTCTCCCCCGTCCTCTCCATCTCCCCTACTTCCTCCCTTCCTCCTCCCACCTCCCCTCTCCTTCCTCCCCTCGTCCCCCTCCTTCCTCTCCCCCTCCTTTCCACCTCCCCTACTTCCTCCCTCCCTCCTCTCACCTCCCCTCCTCCTTTATCTCTTCGTCCCCCTCCTCCCTCTCCCCCTCCTCTCCATCTCCCCTCCTTCCTCCCTTCCTCCTCTCACCTCCCTTCCTCCTTCACCTCCCCGTTCCCCTCCTTCCTCTCCCCCTCCTCTTCATCTCCCCTCCTTCCTCCCTTCCTCCTCCCATCTCCCCTTCTTCTTCCTCTCCCCGTCCCCCTCCTTCCTCTCTCCTCCTCCTTCCTCCCCTCCTTCCTCTCTCCTCCTCCTTCCTCACCTCCTTCCTCCCTTCCTCCTCCCACATCCCCTCCCCTGTCCTCTCCCCGTCTCCCTCCTTCATCTCCCCCTCCCATTATTATTATTATTTTTTTTCTTTTTTATTATTATTTTTTTTTTTTAGTGTCTCTCGCCTTCCACCGCGAGGAAGATATCGAGCCGAAATTCCCCGGTGAGCCGATAGGGCGACAACAGCACGAGGACCTCCTCGGGGAAGGAACAGACGGAGAAGTTGAGGGAGGAGGAGGAGGAGGAGGAGGAAGAAGAAGAAGAGGAAGAAGAAGAGGAGGAGGAATAATTGGAAGAGAGAGAAGATGGTGATGATGATGGTGACGATGATTAAGGTGATGATGATGGTGATGATGATGATGATTAAGGTGATGATGATGATGATGATGATGATGATGATGATGATGATGATGATGATGATGATGATGATGATGATGATGATGATGATGATGATGATTAAGGTGATGATGATGATGATGATGATGATGATGATGATGATGATGATGATGATGATGATGATGATGATGATGATGATGATGATGATGATGATGATTATTATTAAGGTGATGATGATGATGATGATGATGATGATGATGATGATGATGATGATGATGATGATGATGATGATGATGATGATGATGATGATGATTAAGGTGATGATGATGATGATGATGATGATGATGATGATGATGATGATGATGATGATGATGATGATGATGATGATGATGATGATGATGATTAAGGTGATGATGATGATGATGATGATGATGATGATGATGATGATGATGATGATGATGATGATGATGATGATGATGATGATGATGATGATGATGATGATGATGATGACGATGATGATGATAGTGATGATGATGAAGATGACGACGATGGTGGTGGTGATGATGACAGTGGTAACGACAACATTGATGATCATAATGAAAATGACGTTGGAGGAAGAATGACGTAATACAATCAAGTCACGGATCACGTGATCTAACAAGATGATAGAATATCCTTGTCTGTCTAGGAAGGGAAAGTGATAGGAAATGAGGGAAGCAAGGAGGGGAGGGAAGGGAGGGAGAAGGTGGGAGGGAAGAAAGGGGGAGAGAGGTATAGGAAGGGAGTGACGGAGGGAGGAAGGGAAGAAGGAAGAGAGGGAGGGGATGGAAGGAAGGGGAGGATGAGAAGGAGGGGAGGAAGAGAAGGAGGGATGGAAGGAGGAGGAGGAGGAATGGAAAGAGGGAGAAAGGAGGGAAGGGGGAGGAGGGAGGGGGAGCGAGGGAGGGGGTGGATAGAAAGGGAGGATTGGGAAGAGGGGAGGAAGAGAAGGAAGGATGGAAGAAGGAGAAGGAATGGAAAGAGGGAGAAAGGGGGAAGTGAGAAGGGAGGGGGAGCGAGGGTGGGAGGGAAGGAGGGAGAAAGGATGGGAGGAGTGGGAAGAGGGAGAAAGGGAGGGAGGAAGGAAGGGGAAGGGGGAGGGAAGGAGGCACGAAGAGGAGATATACTGTTGAAGAATAGGTAAAGGTAAGGAGGTAAGAGAGGAATAAAGGTTTATGCGAATGGAGAATTGGGGGAAGAAGTACCACCTGGGTGGCATAGGTTCCCCGGGGGGTCTGGTACTGAAAGGGGGACAGTCCCCCCCTTCCCCCTGAGGCAGGGTCTGGGTACCCCCTTCCCCCTCCCCTTTCCCCCCCCTCCCCCTCTTCCCCCTTTCACCTTTAGCGGGTCACATACAATACAGGTGGTGGGGGAATGCAAACAGTACCATCTGGCAAAATTCGAGCGGTTTAGTCCAACTTCAAAGAGTCTAAGATGGTGGAGACCACAGACAACGATGGCCAGGGAAGGCACCAGCTGGGGATACTGCCGCTCTCTTTCCCTCCATCTCGCTCTAATTCAATTTATTTCCCTTTATCTATCGCAACTCTCTTTTCATCTCTCTTTTCGACTCTCTTTTCGTGGTTCTCTCTCTCTCTCTCTCTCTCTCTCTCTCTCTCTCTCTCTCTCTCTTTCGCTCTCTCTCCCTCTCTCTCTCTCTCTCTCTCTCTCTCTCTCTCTCTCTCCCTCTCTCTCTCCCTCTCCCTCCCTCCCTTTCTCCCCCTCTCTCTCTCTCTCTCTCTCTCTCTCTCTCTCTCTCTCTCTCTCTCTCTCTCTCTCTCTCTCTCTTTTTTTCTCTCTTTTCGTGTTTCTCTTACTCTTTCAACCCTTATTTCTTTAGCATAATTGGGAACGTGTTGGTTTCGTATTCTTTTATCTGTGGTTTCGAATCCCGCACTCCTCTCCAATTCCCAGCAGTGACTCTTATCTGCCCCAACAGTCTCTAAAGCGCACAAGAGGGCAAAGGTGATGGCTTCGGCCGCAGCAAATCAGAGTCTACTGGCGAAGGATCCTTAGCTTCTTTTTCTTCTCTATATTTCTCTCCCTCTTCCCCTCCTTCTCTTTCCCTCTCTCCCTCCCATCTTTCTCTCTCTTTCTCTCTCTTTCTCCCTCCCCTGTTTCTCATTTTCTCTCTTCTTACTATTAGCCATTAATTTCTCAATCTTCTTATCCCTACCTTTGGTTCTTCTCTTAACATAAGAACATAAGAATGAAGGAGACTACAAGAGACCATAAGGCCTACACTATGCAGTTCCATGCCATAAGGCCTACACTAGGCAGTTTCTCTTCAGAGGGTTAAAAACATTAAAAGAGACATGAAATGCTTCTGACACACACACACACACACACACACACACACACACACACACACACACACACACACACACACACACACACACACACACACACACACACACACACACACACACACACACACACACACACACACACACACACACACACACACACACACACACACACACACACACACACACACACACACACACACGCACAAACACACCTCATGGCGCTGTGGTTAGAGTTCTCGCCTGCCACTACGGCGGTCCGGGTTCGACTCCCGCCCAGGGCTGAAATAATTTCAGTATCGATTCGCTGCAGGGTGTTACTCCAACTCTCGTGGGCGGGGAGTTGGGTGTGTGTGTGTGCCTGTAAGGTCACAGCATTACCCATAGATCGGTCATACAAGCTCTGAGCTCTCACCCGGGAGGTTAATAACTGTCGATCACGAGTCCAACACGTGATCCAAGACCATGGTGAATTATACACACATACCGGTTGAGACACCATGAGGAGAGGGTAATATGTATCCTCTCTACTCCCCAATACAAAAGAAAAGAAAAATCTTAAAAGTCGACGAAGACAAAACACAAACGAAACCCAAGAGGGGAGTGGGAGAGAGAGACCACCACAAGAAGAAGAGTTCGAAGTCGACTTCGAGTCCAAGAACCTTCCCGGGAGAGGGACAGGAAGTGGGTCCCTCCTTTTTTGACTCTTAATCTGCAACGAATAACTTAATTACAGGGATCAATGGCTTTTCTAACTCCTCCTCCTCCTCCTCGTCCCCTCCTCCTCCTCCTCCTTCTCCTCCTCCTCCTCCTCTTCCTTCTTCGTCTTCTCCTCCGCCTCCTACTACTCTTCCTTCACTTCCTCCTTCATTTCCTTTTCTTCTTTCTCCTACCTCTCCTCCTCCCTTTCTTCCTCCTGGCCCTCCTCTTCCCATCCCATCCTCCTCCTCTTCCTTCTCCACATCCTCCTCCTCTTCCCATCCAATCCTCCTCCTCCTCTTCCTCACCTCCTTCCTACTCCTCAAACAACCTTTCTTTCTTCTCTTTGCATCTCCTCCTCCCTCTTCTTCTCTCACTCCTCCTCCTCCTCCTCCTCCTCCTCTACCCCCCCTTCTTCCATCTCTGGCGATGATCTGTCACGAAAATCAGCCTATTAGCCCGTCTCTCTGTCTGTCTGTCTGTCTGTCTGTCCAACACTTCTATCTCCAAAAAGTTGAATGACCCATTGACAAATAGACGGACGAAAAAATAGACAGACAGTAGAACAGACAGATTGAAGGGGGAGGGGGAGAAGGGAGGGAGGGGAGAGGGGAGGGAGGAGAGGGGAGGGAGGGGGAGAGGGAGAGGGGGAGAGGGGGAGGAGGGGAGGGAGGGGGAGAGGGGAGGGAGGGGGAGAGGGGAGGGAGGGAGGGAGGGGAGGGAGGGGGAGAGGGGGGAGGGAGAGAGGGGAGGGAGGGGGAGAGGGGAGGGAGGATGAAAGGGGAGGGGGAGAGGGGGAGAGAGGAGGGAGGGTGAGAGAGGAGGGAGGGTGAGAGAGAGGAGGGAGGGGGAGAGGGGAGGGAGGGGGAGAGGGGAGGTAGGGAGAGAGGGGAAGGAAGGGGGAGAGGGGAGGGTGGGGAGAGGGGAGGGAGGGGAGAGAGGGGAGGGGGAGAGAGGGGAGGGGAGAGGGGAAGGAGGGGGAGAGGGGAGGAGGGGAGACGTCAATGAATAAAAGGATCAGAGAATACATTTTCGCGGACCCTTTTGCAAACTAACTTGAGCTCTTTGTTTATTTTCTAATTGCCGCCAGGCGATTTTATTCATCTGGGGGCAATCTATAGGTTTTTGTGATAGATGAAGAAATAAACAAATGAAAATATGAAAAATAAAGACAAAATTTCAATGCTGTGGATTTGGAGAAATGAAGAAAGGAAAAGAAAACGAAGAAAGCAAAAAAAAAAAAAAAAGAAAAGAAAAAAAAATTCTATGCTGTGTATTGGAAGAAGCGAATAATTGAAATTGAATAAAAAAAAGAGTAAGGAAAAGAAAGACAAGTTTTTGTATTGTGGTTTGGGGGAATAAAAAAAGAAAGAAAAAAAAAAGTGTGTGTAGAGACAGACTGACTGGGCCGAAAGGAATGCGACGAACCAAAATGAAAACAAGGAGGGTATAATTTGAAACCTCCTTTTTCTTTCGCGTTCCTTCTTAAAAAAAAGAAAAAAAAATATATATATATATATATGTAATAATAATAATGATATATATCATATATATATATATATATATATATATATATATATATATATATACATAAATAAAATAAAATTTAATGAATAAATAAACAAACTAGTAAATGAAAAATAATGCGGAGACTGAAAAAGAAGGACAAATTCTCCTAACCGCCCAGAAAAAAAAAAAATAAAAAAGATAACAATTGAGATGAAAATAAAGATGATAATAATAATGATAATGAAGATAAAGATGAAAATAAGAATAAGGATAGAAATGACAATATTGGGATTACTATTAATGCTTTACTACTACTACTACTACTACTACTACTACTACTACTACTACTACTACTACTACTACTACTACTACTACTACTACTACTACTACTACTACTGCTGCTGTTGATGCGGTAATGATAACAGCCATAACGTGGGTAACAGTAAAAGAAGACCATATATAACAATAAAAACAATAGCAATAAAAAAAAAAAAAAGTATCTGCCAAATGAAAAAAATCACCAAAAGATACAAGAGGAAAATTTACTTTTTACCAATTAAAAAAAAAAAAAAAAAAAAAGACGACGACGATGACGACGACGAAGAAGAATAAAAGGAAGAAGAGACTTTTCTCGATTTAATTATAGAAGGGGGAGGGGGAGGGGGAGGAGGGGGAAGGGGGGGGGGGAAAGGGGAAGGGGGCGTCCAAAGCCAGCAGGAGAAGCAGATTCGCTATTCCCAGTGAGCCCAATATCTGGGTGGACCTTCTTTTAATATCCCTGGAGTCATTGGCTCAATATCCGGAAGATCCTGGCGGCCTAATATCCCCCCTCCCCCTTCCCCCTCTCCCTCGCCCTCCCCCTTCCCCCTCTCCCTCGCCCTCCCCCTTCCCCCTCCCCCTCCCCCTCGCCCTCCCCCTTCCCCTCACCCATCCCCCTCCCCCTCCCCCCTTCCTCCTCTCCCCAACCCATCCTGAAGGCATTTCTCCTTTGCCCAAGGATTTTGTATCACCAACTGACTTGAAAGTTACCCGCATCATTCAATCACCAATCAATCATGATTGATTGACGGTTTCTTTGTTATAGAAAGGTAGACGCCTAATATCTGATGTCACCGAGGTCCTAGATTTGAGTATTTTCTATTTATTGTCTATTGGTAAAGGGAGAGGGATCTTTAAACATTTTATTCTGGCTAATGGCAAATTATTCTTATTTGGTGATTTTTGAAGAGAAACGGGTGGGGAGTTTCGCATACATGTACACACACACACACGCACGCACACACACGCACGCACACGCACGCACACACACGCACACACATACACACACACACACACGCGCACACACATACACACACACACACACACACACACACACACACACACACACACACACACACACACACACACACACACACACACACACACACACACACACACACACACACACACACACACACACACACGCATGCACATCCAAACGCTAGTCCAAAGTCCATTTTCCCAATAACTATCTGATCATTTTTGGTAATAAATATTTTTCAAAATATTCCATGTAGATGTTAGCTGAAACCGGTGAAAGAGGATTCCCCATAGATAACATCTACACGGAGTATTTTGAAAAATATTGATTACCAACTATTAAAGATGAAAAAGTTATTTGGTTCAGATATGTAGACGATGTTTTGTGTTTCTGGCCTAGTAACCTATCTGTTGATAATTTCCATATTAATCTAAATTCATTGGTACCCTCCATTAACTTTACTCAACAGCTTACCCTTTTTAGATGTTGAAATAATTAGAGATAATGGTACTCTGAAAACAAAAGTCTATAGAAAACCTACCAATATT
The DNA here is from genome assembly GCF_046742065.1 of Oratosquilla oratoria. Classification (NCBI taxonomy): domain Eukaryota; kingdom Metazoa; phylum Arthropoda; class Malacostraca; order Stomatopoda; family Squillidae; genus Oratosquilla; species Oratosquilla oratoria. The sequence goes on along the minus strand of NC_134783.1, from coordinate 55,026,212 downwards.
CTTTCCTATGTTCATTTTTATTCCATACCATATCAATGTAAAAAGATTAGTTTTTATTTCCATGTACTTGGGAGCTTACAGGATTTCAGATCTTGAATTTATTGATGACGAAATTAGAACTATCCGGAATATTGGGGAAAAGTTAAAATATACCACTTATATTCTTAATCAATGTCACAATACCGCCAAGAAACACTTTTACAAAGCTTGCAATCAAGAACAAGGAAACCATAAACAACTTTATACACTTGTTCTTCCTTTTCATGAAAAATTTCTTAGTATTGTCAACTGACTGAAGAAATTGGATATCAAAGTAGCTTTTTAATATGACCACACCATTAAGAAAACTTTAATTAAGAACAGCCCTCCAAACAACAACGGTGTGGTCTATAAAATTCCTTGCCAAGATTATAACAAATTTTATATTGGAAAAACTGGCAAAAACTTGGAAACAAGGATTTCCCAACATAAATATAGTGTGAGATCTGCCCAGGAAAATAATGCGTTATTTCAACATAAAGCATTATACAACCATCATATTGATTGGCATAAGGGAACAATTTTAGCCAAAGGAAAAAGCCTGCAAGAAAGAAATATAATAGAATCCTGCTTAATATCAGGCACATTTGATAAAAATATAAACTTAACCTATGGACATTTCAAATGTGATAAATTGGTACCCCAAATATTCACCAAAATGTTTCCGCCAGATTGAACCTTATGTGTTGGTCAGGTCGATAGAGTTAAGGTCATCCCACCCTCCCGCATTGTATTGTCTCCCCCTCCCCCCCTATGGTTGCTACCTGATACTTACATGTAAACACAACTCTGTATCTCTGTCATTTAGTCTGAAGATGTAATATACGAAATTACTGTACTTACTATCTAAAAGTTTCCCTTCTCTTGTGGCTATTTTGCATATATATGTATGTATATGTATATACTGTATATATATATAAATGTATTCATATATATATATACATACATATATGAATATATATATAAATGTATTTATATATACACACATACATATATATATATGAATATAATATGAATATATATATATATGTATATATATATATATACATATATACATATATATATATATATACATATATATATATATATGCGCATATATAAATGTAAATACACCACCTCAATTTTTCCCATTCTCAAATTTGAGGAGATATCTCCGTATTCGAAAAAAAGTCAAGGGTTCCGCATTGTTCAGTTCTTTAAGAAAGTTTCTGAGACTTCTGGCCTAAGAGGAGGGCAAAAAAAATAAATAAATAAATAAATAAATAAGGAACCAAATCGCAGCAATTGTAAGAAAAAAAAATCGGATCAAAATATTACAAAAACAGAAAATATTGAAATAAAACAAAATAAAATTGAATGAAATAATATTTAGATAGTATCAAATGACATAAGACAGAATGGTATGGAATAAAAATAGTAGTATGCAAATATGTAAATAGATTGAAATAAAGTAAAATAAAACAGGACCAAATAAAATAAAATTAGATAAAAAATAATAAATGAACAAATAGAAAGAGGTACCATATTATCCTCTGAAAGCAATTTTCAGAAAGTATACAATATCTGGATAATGTCTGTCCTTTCAACGCTCAGAGTTTCCTTAGAATCTGATTAAAACAGTTTCACATTGGCCAGAACTAAATCATTAAAGGCCGCATTCACTTGGTCTTAATATCCAAATATGTATTCTAAATTGACTCTATTTGACTTTCTTTTCCATATTTTATCATTTTCCAGCCCTCAAATACACGAAGGCTCCTTATGGTCTGAATAAAATCCTCCTTCATGATTCAGAGCCAAGGGCTTCTGAATGGTGCCACGGCGACGAAGCGAGAAGAGCGGCGCCAAGTGGAATTTTGGCGATTCGGGATACTCTTCTTTTCGAAAAAGGGAAACGAACCAACCGCAGGCCCCGCCCCGCCCCGCCCCTCCCAAAGAAGAGCCAGCGAGGGAGGGAGGGAGGGAGGGAGGGAGGGAGCCAGCGAGGAAGGGAGGGAGGGAGGGAATGAGGAGGGAAGGGAAGGAGAGAGGGAGGGAAGGAGGGAGAGAGGGAGGGAGGGAGCCAGCGAGGAAGGGAGGGAAGGAGGGAGCCAGCGAGGAAGGAAGGGAGGGAGTGAGGGAGGGAGCCAGCGAGGAAGGGAGGGAGGGAGGGAGGGAGCCAGCGAGGAAGGGAGGGATGGAGGGAGCCAGCGAGGGAGTGAGGGAGGGAGGGAGGGAGGGAGCCAGCGAGGAAGGGAGGGAGGGAGGGTACTCCAGCACAGAACGGGTGGAGATGCAGAGCATCGGCTCTTGGGGGAGGAACGGGGGGGAAATGGGGGAGAGTGGGAAAGAGGGGAGGGGAATGGGGGAATGAGGAATGGGAAGGGGAATGGGGGAATGAGGAGTGGGGAGGGGAATGGGGGAATGAGGAATGGGGGAATAATGAATGGGGAGGGGAATGGGGGAATGAGGAATGGGGAGGGGGAATGGTGGAAGTGAGTGGGAATGGGGGGAGAGGGAATGGGGAGTGGGAATGGGGGGAGAGGGAATGGGGGATGGGGGATGGGGATGGGGGATGGAGAAAGAGGAAGGGAAATGGGAGGAGAGGAATAAGGAAAGGGGAATGGGAAGGTAGAATAGGGGGAGGGGGAATAGGGGAGGGAGACTGTGGAGGGGCATTGGGGAATGGGGGAATGGGGAAATGGGGAGGGGGAGGAGAGGATGAGGGGGAATGGGGGAGAGGGAATGGGGAGAGGGAATGGGGGGAAGGAAATGGGGAATAAGGGATGGGAAATGTGGAATGTTGAAAGGGGGAAAGGGAATGTGAGGAGGAGGGAGGGGGAAGGGGGAATTGGGAAGGGGGAATGGGGGAAGGGGGTATAGGGAAGGGGAGGGGAAATAGAAGATGGGGGAATAGGGGAGGGGGAATGGGAGTGGGGGAGTGGGGAGGAGGAATGTGGGAATGGGGAGGGAAGGATAGGGGAGGGGGAATGAGGAGGGGGAATGAGGGAGAGGGGAATGGGGGAGGTGGGAATGGGGGAGGTGGGAATGGGGGAGGTGGGAATGGGGGAGGTGGGAATGGGGGAGGTGGGAATGGGGGAGGTGGGAATGGGGGAGGTGGGAATGGGGGAGGTGGGAATGGGGGAAGGGGGGATATAGTAGATGGGAATAGGGGAGGAAAAATGGTGGGAGAGGGGAGGAAGAATAAGGAGAGGGGAAATGGGAAGAAAGAGGAGGAGGGAGGGGAGGAGGAGGGCAGGGGGAGGGGAGAGGGGAAGGGAAAAGGAGGAAGGAGGGAGGGACGAGGAAGGAGGTGCAGGGAATATAAAGAGAGGGGGAAGAAGGGGAAGAGGGGGTAGAAGGTGGAGGAGAGAGGGGGAGAGGCGAGGGAGAGGGGGAGAAGGAAAGGGGACGGAGACGGGGACTATGGAGGGGGAAGGAGGGAGTAGGGGGGTAGAAGGTGAAGGTGAGAGGGGGAGGGGCCAGGGAGAGGGGGGAGAGGGAAAGGGGTTAGTGAAAAGGGGGAGGAGGAGGGTGAGGAGGGGGAAGGGGGGAAGGAGGGGGAAGGGGGAAGAAGAAACCACTTTGGTTATTGTACTTCTAAGGTGATCTCTTCGGGCCCTTCACCCCTCCCCCTCCCCCTCCCCCCATTCGATGCCTCTTGTGCAGAAGTCACTGTGGCCAGTACTCGACCAATTTAATTACTTGAGGGGAATGGGAGTGGGAGAGTGGGAGGCTGAGGGAGGGGAGTGGAGGGGGTGGGAGAGAGTGGGAGGTTGGGGGTGGGAGTGGAAGAGTGGGAGGCTGGTGGAAGTGGTGGGGGTGGGAGAGTGGGAGGGTGGGGGTGGAGGGGGTGGGAGAGAGTGGGAGGGTGGGGGTGGGAATGGAGTGGGTGGGAGAGAGTGGGAGTGGGGTTTGGACTAGGAGGAACAAAAGTAATTATATTTTTTTCTTCTTCTTCGAATGGGGACTCGAACTCAGCGACCGACCGCACCGCCTGTAAAAGAAATCGTCCTAGAGCTTACGCCAGGAGGCGATTAGCTTTGCCAGAAGACGCGGTAGTCGCCGGAGGCCGTTGGAACCGAACATCGGTACTTCCCATTTTCTTTACCTCTCTCTCTCTCTCTCCCGTTTTCTTTATTTCTCCCATTTCCTCTCTCTTTTCCTTTGTCCTCCTCTGCCTATTTTTTCCTTCTCTCTCTCTCTTTCCTCCTACTCCTTCCTATTCTCTCTCTCTCTCTCTCTCTCTCTCTCTCTCTCTCTCTCTCTCTCTCTCTCTCTTTCTTTCTTGCTTTCACCTTGTCTCCTCCTTTCCATCTCTTTTAGAAAAAGAGATGGAGGTGGAGACGGAAGTGGAAGTGGAGGTAGAGATACAGTTGGTTGATAGAGATGGAAGTGTGGGTGGCGGTGGAGGGCGTTGAAGCAAGACCGATTGAAGCTGAAAAGGGATTAGTCAACTTCGGGGTCCTCAATCCCGTTTGGGACCTTTTTTTCTTTGGGAGTCTGGGGGGGAGGGGGAGAGGGGGAGGGGGATCGAGGACGAGGGGGGGGGTCGAGGACGAGGGGAGGGCGAGGGCAATGGAGAGGACCCTCGGTTCAAAAGGGGATCTGAGGGGAATCGTTCCGACAAGGGGTATCCCCTGAGATGAATGAAATTGTCTGCAAACATACATACATTATATATATATATATATATATACATATACATATATATATATATATATATGTATATATATATGTGTGTGCACATGTATATATGTATACATATATATATATATATATATATATATATATATATATATATATATATGAGTGTATGTGTGTGTGTGTGTGTGTGTGTGTGTGTGTGTGTGTGTGTGTGTGTGTGTGTGTGTGTGTGTGTGTGTGTGTGTGTGTGTGTGTGTGTGTGTGTACAAGGTGTGCCAGAAAAGTTCTAGGACTGGTGTCACAAAATATTAATTTCAAACCCAAATTACAAACTACGAGTTTTCCACTTGAAAGTAATCTCCCTGGAGTATATAACTGTGATCTCGGCTCTCTGCATTCATTAAATTTTTTTCCACAATTTCTTTTATATACATATTCTCTGTTTCAGGTTGTCAAGCAGTGAGCACAGAGCAGCAACTAACAAACTTGAAGTTTCTGGTCCTGTTGGGGGAAAACTCATTCATAGGCACTGGATTTAACATAAGAACAGAAGAATGAAGGAGACTACAAGAGACCATAAGGCCTACACTAGGCAGTTCCGTATCCATCACCACCTGTCATCCCCATCCATAAAGTTGTCTAATCGTTTCTTAAAACAACTGATAGTTTCAGCGCTTACTACATGGTTACTAAGTTTATTCCATTCAGCGACCACCCTATTAGTAAACAAATTCTTGCCTATTTCCTTCTTAAATCTAAATTTGTCCAGTTTATACCCATTACTGCGAGTCCTGCCCTGTTGTTTTAATATGATGACCTTGTCTGCACCACCCTTGTTAAAGCTTTTGCTGAAGGAAGGGTAGGTAGATGAGACGAAGTCACGCTCACGTGTTTTTGAGTGTTGCAAGAGGTCTAAAGATGGACTCGAGAACGTGGAGGACGACCTCAGGAGCGGAAGGTCTTCAACGAATATTTCTGAGGCCGACGTTGAGCGCATCAGGCAAATGATGCGTAGTGATCATCGGTTGACTATTCGACTGATCGCAAACGAGCTGGGCATGAATCGGGACTATGTCTGGAAGATTATCATTGAAGACTCGCGAAGTCTGCGCAAAGATGGTGTCGAAACTGATGAACGATGACCAGAAGGTACGACGCCTGGAAGTATATCAGGACATCCTCGAGAGTTTTGAAACCGAATCAGACTTGCTTGGGAGAGCCATCACCGGCGATGAGTCATGGATCTTCGAGTACGACCCGGAGACCAAACGCCAGAACCTTCAGTGGAAGAGTCCGTCCGACGTCGCCAAGGCCGAAGAAAGCAAGACAGTCGAAGTCCAAAGTCAAGGTCCTGTTGGTCGCTTTCTTCGATGTGAGGGCCATCGTTCACTGCGAGTCCTTGCCCCACAGGGCCAGACGATCAACCAGAGGGTCTACAAAGAGACACTGCGGCGTTTGGTCCTTCAGTTCGCGAGAAGAGGGGAGAGTTGTGGCAGGACAACTCGTGGCTGCTTCACCATGACAACGCGCCTGCCCACAATGCCCTGAGAACCCGACAGTTCCTGGCCGGGAAGGGCATCTCTGTGCTGGAGCAACCTCCCTAGTCACCCGACCTCCCGGCTCCGTGTAATTTTTCTCCTCTTCCCCAAGCCCAAATGGGTTATCCAGGGGACCAGTTTTGAAGACGTGGACGACATCAAAAAGGTCGTGACGACGGAGCTGAGGAGGACCCGGAAGAATCCTTCCAGGAGGGCCTGGCAGAGAAGGATGGGAAAGTGCGTTAGGCTCCAGGGGGATTACTTGGAAAGGGAAAACTTGTAGTTTGTAGTCTGGATTTTAAATAAATCTTTTGTGACACCATTTCTGAAACTTTTTTGACACACCTCGTGTACATATACATATATATATATATATATATATATATATGTATATATATATAGTAATATATACATATATATATAGATATATACATATATATATATATATACATATATATATATATATATATGTACAACACTGAATGGGTCCCAGTGACTATTATATATAAATATATATATATATACATATATATATATATATATATATATATATATATATGTATATATATGTGTGTGTGTGTGTGTGTGTGTATAAGTATACGTATGTCTATACGTATTTACGCACGTATGTGCTTATGTATATACACAAGTGTGTACGTGTGTATTTATGTATGTACACTCGTACGTTCGTTCATATGTATATGTGTATGTGCGTATGTATACACGCATGTATGTACATGTGTATTTACGCTTGTATCCATGTGCGTATGTACGTACGCGTGTATGTATGTATGTACTGGTATGAATGTATTTACCTATGTATGTACGCGTGTATGTATGTATGTACTCGTATGAATGTATGTACCTATGTATGGATGCATGCATGCATGTATGTATGTATGTATGTATGTATGTATGTATGTATGTATGTGTGCATGTATGTATGTATGCATGCATGTATCTATGTATGTATGTGTGTATGTATGTATGTATATATGTATGTATGCATGTTTGTGTGTGTGTACGAGTATAAAATACACATTTCACTACAGTTCCTTTTCACCCAATGGATATTGATGTCGACATTTGTGACCTCAGCTAGAGCGATCCGATTAGTCAGATATTCGTCAAATCTGACGGAGAGAGAGAAAGAAAGAGAGAGAGAGAGAGAGAGAGAGAGAGAGAGAGAGAGAGAGAGAGAGAGAGAGAGAGAGAGAGAGAGAGAGAGAGAGAGAGAGAGAGAGAGAGAGAGAGAGAGAGAGAGAGAGAGGAGAGAGAGAGAGAGAGAGAGAGAGGGGAGAGAGAGAGGAGAGAGAGAGAGAGAGAGAGAGAGAGAGAGAGAGAGAGAGGAGAGAGAGAGAGAGAGAGAGAGAGAGAGAGAGAGAGAGAGAGAGAGAGAGAGAGAGAGAGAGAGAGAGAGAGAGAGAGAGAGAGAGAGAGAGAGAGAGAGAGAGAGAGAGAGAGAGAGAGAGAGAGAGAGAGAGAGAGAGAGAGAGAGAGAGAGAGAGAGAGAGAGGGAGAAAAAGAGAGAGTGTGATATAAAGAAAAAAACGGGAAAGGGAAGGAGAAAGGGAAAGAAAGAGAGGAAAAAAGAGTGAGAGAAAGAAAGGCGAAGACGAGAGAGAGAAAAAAGTATTTGGAGGTGAAATAGAATAAAAAAAAATATTTGCGTTCATTGCTCGTAACCATCGCTTCTATCCATGGGGACAATTTTGTACAAAAACGGATGATAAAAGAGTGGTCTGAGAAAGGCAGTAGAACAGAGAGACATTTAGAAGCTAACAATTTATTAGCATTCTTCTATGAGTGGAAAAAAGACAAACAGACAGGCAGAAAGACAGACAGACAGACACAAAAACACACATGCAGAGAGAGAGAGAGAGAGAGAGAGAGAGAGAGAGAGAGAGAGAGAGAGAGAGAGAGAGAGAGAGAGAGAGAGAGAGAGAGAGAGAGAGAGAGAGAGAGAGAGAGAGAGAGAGAGAGAGAGAGAGAGAGAGAGAGAGAGAGAGAGAGAGAGAGAGAGAGAGAGAGAGAGAGAGAGAGAGAGAGAGAGAAATAGGGAGAAAGCAAGATAGAGATAGATAGACAGACAGACAGATAGATAGATAGATAGAGTAAGAGAGAGAGAGAGAGAAAGAGAAAGAGAGAGAAAGAGAAAGAGAGAGAAAGAGAAAGAGAGAGAGAGAGATACACCTGTTGGTTTCTAAGGTTTTTCTTAGGAGTTTACGGCGAGAGACGCTTAATTGCAACTGAACCCGTCACTTTGCTATGGGTGCTTGGATTTCCAGGAGGGGTAAGATCGAAAAGAGCGCCTCTCAGTGTCGGGCAAAAGAGCAGGCTAGGGTCACGGTCGCATGGGGGCCCTCTTCAAACTAGGGCCCAACCTCCAACTGAAGAGTTTGGTGTTCACAAGATCATGATCTATACCGGGAGGTACTGTCACAACCTGCCGTCACGTGATTTTAATCAACTGGGTTACAATCACCAACCGCAAAGGAACATACACAAAGCCTCACAAAAAAAATCCCTTGATAATGATAATTCATATACACTTATACGAAGACTCAAAAAGTGGACTGAAAAGAAAAGGATAAGGTTGGTTGATAAATAGACAGCGCTGGCGGCTTCAGACACAGCTGTTCTTTCAGTTTTAATCTGGATGTCGCGGCTGAAGTGGACCCCAGTTTCAGCTGAAAATAACAGAGTTGATATGAAAGCAGGAAGTCTTGCTTTTGTCTCGCTCTAAAGCAGTGTGCAGCGCTAAACGAAAACAGAGCAACCCAAACCTGAAAAAATGGTTGGGTTCAGAGTTAACATAAATGTTAGTAATGACAGGAAAATATTGAACACAGACGAAGTTACTAAAAATGTTAATAATAATAGGAAAACACTGAATCCACCCAAGGTTGCCAAAGATGTTGATAACAATGGAAATTAAATTAATAGCAAAATGTTGGATCCACTCAACATTAACCTAAAATTTAGTAATGACGGGAAAATATTGAACACTCACGAGGTTATTGAAAATGCTAATAACAATAGGAAGACATAGGACACACACGAAGTTACTGAAAATGTTAATAATAATAGGAAAACATGAAATCCACCCAAGGTTGCCAAAGATGTTGATAACAATGGAAATGAAATTAATAGCAAAATGTTGGATCCACCCAACATTAACAAAAATTATAGTAACGGCGGGAAAATATTGAACACACAGGAAGTTATTGAAAATGTCAATAACAATAGGAAAATATTGAACACACACGAAGTTACTGAAAATGTCAATAACAATAGGAAAATATTAAACACACACGAAGTTACTGAAAATATCAATAACAATAGGAAAATACTGGATCCACCCAACACTACCAAAAATGTTGATAACAATGATAATGAGAGTAATAACAAAATGTTGGATCCATCCAACATGACCAAAAATGTTGGTAATAATGGTAATTAGAGTAATAGATATTGGGAATGATGATGATAATGAAGTAATGGTAATGGTAATATTAGTAATGGAGATTATGGCAGTAATGATGATAACATTAAAACAAGGATGATAACACTAAGAATAAAGAAGAAAATAGTGACAACATACCATGGAATTGTCAAATCCTTAAACAACCTTGACAGTAATAAAGCAGCAAAATGATAAGAACAAAAGAGAACTAAAAATGAAATAGATCCGAGCGCGATCAAGAACAAGAACAAGAACAAGAACAAGAAAAAGAACAAGAAGTAGAACAAGGACAAGAAGTAGAACAAGAATAAAAACAAAAACAAGAACAAGAAGTAGAACAAAAAGAACAAAAATAAGAACAAGAAAGAACAAGAAGTAAAACAAGAAAACGAACCAAAAACATGAAAGAACAACCAGAACCAGATCATAAACAAGAACAAGAACAAGAAGTAGAACAAGGACACGAAACAAGAACATAAAACAAGAACCAGAGCACAGTGATGAACAAGAACAAAAACAAGAACAAGAAGTAGAACAAGGACACGAAACAAGAACCTGAAACAAGAACAAGACCAAGAACAAGACCAAGACAAAGAAGAAGAAGAAGAAGAAGAAGAAGAAGTAGAACAAGGGCACGAAACAAGAACATGAAACAAAAACCAGAACCAGATCATGAATAAGAACAAGACCAAGAACATGAACAAAAATACGAACAAGAACAAGGACAAAAACAAGAACCAAACACAAGAACAGAGACAAGAAGTAGGACAAGGACACGAAACATGAACATGAAACAAGCACCAGAACCAGATCATGAACAAGAACAAGAACAAGAACAAGAACGAGAACAAGAACAAAATAAGAACAAGAAGGACAAGGACAAGAACAAGAACAAAAACAAGAACAAAATAAAGAAAAAAAATAAGAAAAAGACCAAAAAACAAAAATATGACCATGAACAAGTACAAGAACAAAAACAAGAACAAGAACAAGAAGAAGAACAGCCTGCCTCAAATCAGATTAGTCGATCGTCGGGTCACCTCACGTCGAGGTGAGGCGGCGACCGCGACGACGGTCGTCCCTTTAATCCACCGATCTTTCCCCAAGTAACAACAAGACAATGGCGCACACTTGTTGGTTGTTATTCTAACTAAAATCAAACTATTCTTATGCAACTGAGGGACGGACCCCACCATGAACGGAGTAGCGAGACGATCGCGACCCCTTCCGGAAAGGAGTTGTCCTTCATAACTGAATAAGAACAAACAACAAAAAATATTAACAAAAACAAGAACAAGAAGTAGAACAAGGACACGAAACAAGAACATGAAACAAGAACCAGAACCAGATCATGAACAAGAACAAGACCAAGAACAAAAACAAGAACAAAAATAAGAACAAGAACAAAAACAAGAACAAGAACAAGAAGTAGAAGAAGGACACGAAACAAGAATATGAAAGAAGAACTAGAACCAGATCATTAGCAAAAACAAGACGAAGAACAGAACAAGATCAAGACCATAAACAAGAACAAGAACAAGAACAAAAATAAGAACAAGAACAAGGACAAGAGTAAGAACAAGAACAAAGACAAGAACAAGAACAAAAATAAGAACAAGAACAAGATAAAAAACAAAAACAAGAACAAGAACAAGAATAAAAGCCAACAGAAGCGTCTCTGTATTAAAGAACTTCTCACCAGAAGACCCCACCCCCAACCTCTCGGCGCCATCTTAGAAGGTTTTTATTATGTCTAACGCCAGAGGACTCTAATCAGCTTAAGAAGGACCACAAATAGTTTAAAGGTTAAATAATGACTTGGAGATTAACCAATAAAGATAATTTCGAGATCAACCATTGAGTACCTACTGCCATCTTTATATATTTTGTTCTGGCTGATTCACATGATTTCATTCGGATGGAAGAATTTGATCAGGAAACCAGTGCTCCACAGTTGTGATGTCATCATGTTCTGGGCCACAGCTGAATAAAATCGTTATTTTCATTCTGGCTGCCGTCAGGAGATTTTATTGATTTCCGTGGCACCCTTGTCACTGCCCAAGAAAACAAAGTCCAAAATTTGCAAAAAAAAAAAAAAAAAAAAAAAAAAAAAAAAAAAAAAAAAAAAAAAAAAAAAAAAAAAAAAAAAAAAAAAAAAAAATCGTAAGAGCGAATATCGTATACAGATAACACAAGCCGGTGACCGATGGAGGCGACATATATATATATATATATATATATATATATATATATATATATACATACATATATATATGTATATATATATATATATATATATATATATATATATATATATATATATATATATATATGTATGTATATATGTAAATAAATCCCTGATGGGCTTTCGAGACTTTTGTCCCCGTCTGTACGATGCCAGGCATTCCAAGTCACGTGACAGGCGACGACGGCATGTTCTAGTGAAAAAGCCATAAACAAGCATAATTCATTTCCGCCCCAACTTTCAGCATGAATCATGGTCGCATAGCGGCGCCAATGTTTGACTGATGGATTGCTGCGACGGGGGGAGGGGGGGAGGGTATGGGGGGGAGGGGGAGAGGGTATGGGGAGAGGAGGGAAGGTGGGGAGGGTGTGGGGGAAGGGGGATAAGGTAATAGGAAGGGGAGTGTTCAGGTGAGAGTGACGTCATCGAACGTTCCATGTGACGTCATTAAATAGTTCCTGTGACGTCATCAAACGTTTCCTATGACGTCATTAAACGTTCGCTTTGACGTCACTCAGTATTTACAGTGAAGTCATTCATATTTTTTGTGACGTTAACGTTTGGCAAATATACCATCTGGCAAATATACCATCTGGCAAATATATCATCTGGCAAATATACTACCTGGCAAATATGCCTTCTGGCAAATACACTATCTGGCTAACATACCATCTGGCAAATATACCATCTGGCTAACATACCATCTGGCAGGTATACCATCTGGCAAATGTACCATCTGGCAAATATACCATCTGGCAAACATACCACCTGGCAAATATACCATCTGGCAAGTATACCATCTGGCAAATATACCATCTGGCAAATATACCACCTGGCAAATATACCATCTGGCAAGTATTCCATCTGGCAAATATACCATCTGGCAAGTATACCATCTGGCAAATATACCATCTGGCAAACATACCATCTGGCAAATGTGCCATCTGGCAAATATACCATCTGGCAAATATACCATCTGGCAAATATACCATCTGGCAAGTATACCATCTGGCAAATATACCATCTGGCAAATATACCATCTGGCAAATATACCATCTGGCAAGTATACCATCTGGCAAATATACCATCTGGCAAGTATACCATCTGACAAATATACCATCTGGCAAGCATACCATCTGTCAAATATCCCATCTGGCAAATATACCAGCTGGCAAATATGATTATTCTTTGTCCCCATCTGGCAGGTTCATTGGGTCTAATTGTTCTTTAGTAAATTTGTACTTCTTTACATTTTGCTATTTATCCACCTATTTCTCTATTTATTAATCTATACATTTATCTATTTTTATTCATTTACCTATTAATTTATTTATTTATAACTTATGAGTTCATTCCATTGTGTATTCCTTCTCCAACTTCCTTCCAAGCGTGCCATGGCACTATATGACGTGACACATTATCGTGTCATGGCATGTTACTATGTATTGGCACATTATTGTGACATACCACATTGACGTGCCACATTGACGTGCTAAGGCACATTGACGTGTCAAGGCACACTGATGTGCCATGACACACTAACGTGTTACAAACCACTGGCGTGCCATGGCACAATGACATTCAAAAATACACTGACATTTCATGGTAAACTCATGTGCCATGACACAACGACATACCAAAATACACTGACATTTCATAGTAAACTCACGTGCCATGGCACAATGACATACCAAAATACACTGACATTTCATAGTAAACTCACGTGCCATGGCACAACGACATACCAAAACACACTAACATTTCATAGTAAACTCACGTGCCATGGCACAAGGACATACCAAAACACACTATATTTCATAGTAAACTCACGTGCCATGGCACAACGGCATACCAAAATACACTGACATTTCATGGTAAACTCACGTGCCATGGCACACAGTACTCCGTCTCTATGAAACACCAATAAAACAAACACGGAGACTTGATGTCATATTAAATTCATAAACAATTATCTTCGTCTGATGCAGACCACTTCACGTTAATTGCTTTCTTACATCGTTCCAAAGTAAGACGTAGATAGCGATGTACACGCCTGACACTCGTCAAGATAAATATTGAGAAAGCCCCGCTTTAAGAGATTAACAAATTGAATAATACAACTTGAAATGAAAAAGAAGAAGTTTTCCTCACAAGTTTCGACACTAAAAAAAAAAAAAAAAAAGGGAAGAATATGTCGAAAATCACAACGAATCGACTTTAAGTGACATTTTACGTTTTCTGTTCTTCGACAACAAACAATAACGAACTAGAAAAGAAATGATGATCCTGTTCTTGTCTCTGAGTAACACAACGAGATCCGGCACGTCACTAGCGATTCTATCCTTGGGCGGCACAAAATCACACCAAAGGGGTGGGAGATCAGGAAGAGGAGGAGGAGGAGGAGGAAGAGGAGGAGAACGAGGAGGAGGAGGAGGAGGAGGAGGAGGAAAAGGGCAGAGTAAAAAATTACGCCAGAAGGAAAAGATGGAAAGGAGCGAGGGAGGGAGGGAGAGAGATAGAGATAGAGAGAGAGAGAGAGAGAGAGAGAGAGAGAGAGAGAGAGAGAGAGAGAGAGAGAGAGAGAGAGAGAGAGAGAGAGAGAGAGAGAGAGAGAGAGAGAGAGAGAGAGAGAGAGAGAGAGAGAGAGAGAGAGAGAGAGAGAGAGAGAGAGAGAGAGAGAGAGAGAGAGAGGAAGGGTAGAAAGGAAGACGAGGGAGAGGGAGAGGCAGAGGCAGAGGAAGAGGAAGAGGGAGAGGTAGAGGCAGAGGGAAAGGAGGGAGGAAGAGAGAGAGAGAGAGAGAGAGAGAGAGAGAGAGAGAGAGAGAGAGAGAGAGAGAGAGAGAGAGAGAGAGAGAGAGAGAGAGAGAGAGAGAGAGAGAGAGAGAGAGAGAGAGAGAGACAGAGAGAGAGAGAGAGAGAGAGAGAGAGAGAGAGAGAGAGAGAGAGAGATAAGAAAGGGCGACCATGGTGGACGAAGACATGTGAGTCCTGACTTGGGACAAAAGCCAGCAAGACGGATGAGGAGAATTGAAGAGGGACAATGAGAGAAAGAGAGAGCGAGCGAGCGAGAGAGAGTGAAAGAGAGAGAGAGAGAGAGAGAGAGAGAGAGAGAGAGAGAGAGAGAGAGAGAGAGAGAGAGAGAGAGAGAGAGAGAGAGAGAGAGAGAGAGAGAGAGAGAGAGAGAGAGAGAGAGAGAGAGAGAGAGAGAGTGAAGGAAGAGAGAGAGATATATCGAGAGAGAGATATATAGAGAAGGGAGCGAGAGAGATGGAGATAGAGAGAGCAAGAGGGAGAGATAGAGAAGGAGACAGATAGACAGACAGTCAGATAGATAGATAGATACATAGATAGATAGATAGAAAGAGAGAGAGAGAGAGAGAGAGAGAGAGAGAGAGAAAGAGAGAGAGAGAGAGAGAGAGAGAGAGAGAGAGAGAGAGAGAGAGAGAGAGAGAGAGAAAGAGAGAGAGAGAGAGAGAGAGAGAAGGAAGAGAGAGAGATATATCGAGAGAGAGATATATAGAGAAGGGAGCGAGAGAGATGGAGATAGAGAGAGTAAGAGGGAGAGATAGAGGAGACAGATAGACAGACAGTCAGATAGATAGATAGATACATAGATACATAGATAGATAGATAGAAAAAAAAAAGAGAGAGAGAGAGAGAGAGAGAGAGAGAGAGAGAGAGAGAGAGAGAGAGAGAGAGAGAGAGAGAGAGAGAGAGAGAGAGAGAGAGAGAGAGAGATAGAGAGAGAGAGAGAGAGAGAGAGAGAGAGAGAGAGAGAGAGAGAGAGAGAGAGAGAGATAGAGAGAGAGAGAGAGAGAGAGAGAGAGAGAGAGAGAGAGAGGGAGAGAGAGAGAGAAAACAGTTCTTAGCCTCAAGATGGTTTTGATTGAGAAGATGGATGGCCAGCGCCACTGCCGAGGCCGCCCGTGGTGGAATGCAACTTCGGGGAGGGGGAGAGGGGGAGAGGGGAAGAGAGGGGAGAGGGGGTGAGGGGGAGAGGGGGAGAGGGGGAGAAGGGGTGAAGGGGAGAGGGGGAGAGGGTGAGAGGGGGTGAGGGGGAGAGGGGGAGATGGGGTGAGGGGATGTTGAGGGGGTGACGGAGGGACGGGTAGAGGGGTGAGGGGGAGAAGGGGGAGGGGAAGAGGGGGTGAGGGGGAGAGGGGGAGAGGGGGACAGGGGGAGATGGGGTAAGGGGATGTTGAGGGGGTAACGGAGGGACGGGGAGAGGGGTGAGGGGGAGAGGGGGAGGGGAGATGGGGAGAGGGGAGAGAGGGGGAGATGGGGTGAGGGGAGGGTGAGGGGGTGACGCAGGGACGGGGAGAAGGGTGAGGGGGAGAGGGGAAGGTGGGGATGAGGGAGGGTGAGGGGATGACCGTGGGACGAGGGAGAGGGGTGGGGGAGAGGAGGGAGGGGGAGAGGGGAGAGGGGGAGTGGGGGAATGGTGACATGTTTGGCACGAGGAAAAGAAGTGAAAGGGGTGGTGACGGGGGTGGGGGGAGGAGGAGGAGGAAGAGGAGGGGAAGAGAAGGGGAGGAGGGGTGACGGGGGAAGGTAGGGAAAGGTGTCATTAGGAGGGGGAGAGAGGGGAGGGGGAGGAGGGGAGGGGGAGGAGGGGAGGGGGAGGAGGAGGAGGGGAGGGGAGGGTGACACATCTGAGAGGAGAGGAAGAGGGGGGGCGTGGGAGGGGTGACAGGAGTGAAAGAGGGAGAGAAGAGGGGGAGGAGGAGGAGGAAGAGGAGGAGGAAGAAGCCAAGGAAGAGGACGTCAAGGACAAAGAGGAAGAGGAGGAGGAGGAGGAGGAGGAGGAAGTGAAGAAGAAAAATAAGAAGAAAAAGAAAGAGCAGAATGAGGAGGACGAGGAGGTGATATGGGATGAAGAGTGGGAGGAGGAGGAGGAAGAGGAAGAGGAGGAGAAGGAGGAGGAGAGGAAGAAGAAAGATTAGAGGTGAAGGTGGATCAGAAGATTGATAAGGAAGAGGAGGAGAACGAGGAGGAGGAGGAGGAGAGGAAAGAAAAAGAGAAGGAAGAGAGGAGGAAGAGAAGAATGAAACAGAGAAGGAGGAAAAAGAGGAGGAGGAGACGAAAGAAAAAGAGAAGGAAGAGAGGAGGAGGAGAAGAGGAAGGAGGAGGACAGAGGAGGGTAGTGTTGGTGAAGGCAGCGGAGGGAGGAGGGAGGAGGGAGGGAGGGAGGGAGGGAGGGATGGGTTATGAAAGAGGCTTATGGAGATAAAGTGTATAGACAAACAAAAATTTTGGAGGGGGGAGGGGATGGGAGAGGAGGGGAGAGGAAGGAGGAGAAGAGAAGGGAGGAGAGGTAGGAGGTAAAGGAAAGGTAGGAGATAGAAGTCGGGGCGAGGGAGGGAGGGAGGGGGGGAGGAAGGAGAGGTAAGAGGGAGGAAATTATATACATGATGGGGGAAGATGAGTTAACTAACTTGAAGAGACTTGAGGAAGGAGGGCAGTTGGCTTATGCAGTTCTGTTGATGCTGAGAGGGTAAAGTGATTGTTTAAGGTGGAGTTCGGGGGGAACGGGGGGGATAAGAAGATTTTGGGGGAGGGGAGGAGGAGGAGAGGAGAGGAGAAGGGGAGGAGAGGGATGAGAGGGAAGAGGTGTGGAAAAGGATAGGAAGAGGATAGGAAGTAGAGAGGAAGAAGATAGGAGGGAGAGGAAATGGAGGACAGGGGGTAAAAATGAGAGAGGAGGAGGTGAAGAAAGGGGAAGGGAGAGGAATGAAGAGGGGGAGAGAGAGAAAGAAAGAGAGAGAGAGAGAGAGAGAGAGAGAGAGAGAGAGAGAGAGAGAGAGAGAGAGAGAGAGAGAGAGAGAGAGAGAGAGAGAGAGAGTGAGAGAGAGAGAGAGAGAGAGAGAGAGAGAGAGAGAGAGAGAGAGAGAGAGAGAGAGAGAGAGAGAGAGAGAGAGAGAGAGAGAGAGAGAGAGAAGGAG
>NC_134783.1:55003356-55005856 GCF_046742065.1 Oratosquilla oratoria | reverse complement strand
TATTGCTATTGTTGTAGGGGATGAGGAGAAGGAGAAGGAGGAGGAGTTGGAGGAGGAGTTGGAGGAGGAGGAGGAGGAAAGGAGTGGCCCCTCTGGCTAGTGGCTGGCTGGTCTCCTATAGCACCATCAACTTACGGGTACCCGCTTGCACTGACCCCCTTCCCTCCCCTCCTCTCTCTCTTTCTCTCTCTCTGTTTATATATATATATATATATATATATATGTATATATATATATATATATATATATGTATATACTGTATGTATGTACATACATACATATACCAAGGCTTTTTCCCCCTTCCAAGGGAGGTAGCCAAAAAGGGAAAGGCATAAAAACACTCCCACCCATTTCATCCCTAAAAACACTCCACACCCCTCCCACCCTTCCTCTCATCTGAGCACCTCCTGGATGACGGGTCATCCCTGCACCCTGCCCACCGCCCTGGGTCAGAAGCAGTGTCGCAAGACACAGTACATCCACAGCAAGGCCGCTTCATTTAATCGGCGACCCCCCCTCTCCGTCCCCCTTTGCATATAAGGCGAGGACGGGGAGAAATCCCTTCGGGCTGCGTCAAAATTTACTCACACATACTACCCCCCACCCCCCGCCCATTCCTCCTCATGCAGTCACAACATCATCCATATACAACCATTCTCCACTCACCTCTGTCTTCCGTCCTCTCCCTTCCTTCCTCAACAGACATTCCCCTCTTCACCAAAGCCCCCTTCACCCCATCCATCCACCTCATTCTAGGACGTCCCCTCATGTTCACTCCCTCCACATCTGCCTTCCATACCTCTTTTACTAGTCTTTCTTCACTCATTCTTTCCATGTGTCCAAACCATCCTAATACTCTTTCATCAACCCTATCTCCCAAATCCTTTTTCACCCCTGTTCTCCTCCTCACCTCCTCATTTCTCACTCTATCCAGCCTAGTAACCCCCGCCATACTTCTCAGACACCTCATCTCAAACACATTCAAACTCCTTCTCTCTTCTTCTCTTATGTTCCACGCTTCTGCCCCATACAGTGCTGCTGGCACAATCACTCCTTCATACAGTCTCCTCTTCGCATCCATTCTCAAATGTCTATTCCTCATTACACTCTTTAAACCACCAAGGCATTTACTCGCTTCTCTCAATCTACATTCTACCTCCACCTTCACTCCACCTTTTCCTGCTACACTTGCACCCACGTATCTAAAACTATCCACTTCCTCCAGTCGCTCTCCCTTAATGTTCACTTCCAGTCTACTGCCACTTTCACCCCTTGTACATCTCATCACCTTACTTTTACCCACATTTATCTTTAGCTTTCTTCTATCACATACTCTCCCAAACTCTGCCACCAGCTTCCTCAATCCCTCCTCTGACCCTGCCACAAGCGCAGTGTCGTCCGCAAACAACAGCTGGCTCACCTCCCACTTTTCTCCATTTTCTTTAACCATCTCCAATCCCTGACTCACTACCCTAGCATTCACCTCTCGCACCACCCCATCCATGTATGAATTGAACAGCCAGGGCGACATAACGCATCCTTGACGAAGTCCCACCTTTACTTCAAACCACTCACTCTCTCCATTTCTAATCCTAACACATGCTCTACTACTCTCATAAAAACTCTTGACAGCTCCCAAAAGCTTTCCTCCTATCCCATAAATCTGCATAACCTCCCACAGTGCCTTTCTGTCTACCCTATCATAAGCCTTTTCCAGATCCATAAAAGCCCAAAAAACATCCTTCCCCTTACCTATAGCTTTCTCACATATCTGTCTTACCACAAAGATCTGATCTACACAACCTCTACCCGTCCTAAATCCACACTGTTCCTCACCAATTACTCCTTCTGTTCCTCTCCTAATCCTCTCAATTAAGATCCTCCCATAAGCCTTCCCTACTACACTCAACAGGCTAATCCCTCTGAAACTACTACATTCACACTTGTCCCCTTTTCCCTTGTAAAGAGGAACTATACAGGCACTACTCCAGTCGTCCGGTACTCTACCCTCTCTCCAGCAAACATTAAAAAACCTCACCAACCAGTCCACCATCACTGAACCTCCCTTTTTCAGACATTCTGCATGACATCCATCCAGACCAGGTGCCTTACCTGCTTTCATCATCTTTACAACTGCCTTCACCTCATCCTTCCTTATTTCTCCTCCATTCTCCTCACTCATCACTCTCATTTTCTTCGCATTTCCCACTGCAGCTATCTTTCCTTCCCTATCCTCCTTCACATTCAGCAACTCCCTAAAATATTCTGCCCATCTTCCCCTCACTGCCATCTCTTCCATTATCATCTCTCCATCTGTACCTTTTACCTTTTCTTCCCTACTTGATTCGCCTCCTCTTCCTCTCTTAATTTCTTTCCAAAACATCTTTTTATTACTTTCAAAATTTTCTGTCATACTCCTACCCCATTTCACATCTGCTCTCCTCTTTGCCTCCTTTACCTTTTGCTTTACTTCTCTTTTCTTTTCTTTGTACGTCTCATA
>NC_134783.1:54975856-54998356 GCF_046742065.1 Oratosquilla oratoria | reverse complement strand
AGAGAGAGAGAGAGAGAGAGAGAGAGAGAGAGAGAGAGAGAGAGAGAGAGAGAGAGAGAGAGAGAGAGAGAGAGAGAGAGAGAGAGAGAGAGAGAGAGAGAGAGAGAGAGAGAGAGAGAGAGAGAGAGAGAGAGAGAGAGAGAGAGAGAGAGAGAGAGAGAGAGCGAGAGAGAGAGAGAAAGAGAGAGAGAGAGAGAAAACAAAACTTGGAGACTGAGCGCTGTGCAGAAACTATTACGAGAGTCGGGTAAAAAAAAAGTGAAGGAAGAATTAATCAACAAATGCAACGATGATGGACGGAATGGGATGGTTGGTTCTTACGAAGACGAGTTTTGAGAAGGGATCAGATGCTGTCGGGAGATCACAAGATTGGGTAAGGACAAAATCAAATGAATTCTGGAATCACCAATATATTTGCACGTAACCGAAAATGCCCGTGCTTACATGCGTATGAACGTAAACACACACACGTACATACACGCACACACACACACACACACACACACACACACACACACACACACACACACACACACACACACACACACACACACACACACACACACACACACACACACACACTCACGACTCGATGGCGCAGTGGTAGCGTTCGCAACCGCTGCTACAGCGGTCTGAGCTCGAATCCCGCCCAGGATTGAAATAACTTCAGTATCGCTGCGCTGCGAGTCGTCACTCCAACTCTCGTGGGCGGGGAGTTAGGGGTGTGGATGTGTGTAAGGTTCCAGCATTACCCATAGATCGGTCATATAATTATGAGCTCTGAGGTCTCTTCCGGGAGGGTAATTGGTGTCGATCACGAGTCCAACACGATATCTAAGACCATGATGAATCACACATAAAATGCCGTACTCAAAAGTTAAAGTAATTTGATCACTGCTAGCAAAAAAAAAAAAAATAAATAAATAATAAATAAAATAAAATAAAATAAAATAAATAAATAAATAAATAAATAAAATAAAATGAAATAAAATAAATTAATAAATAAAATAAAATAGAAAAAAGAAAAGAAAAAAAAGTTAAAATAATTTGATCACTGCTAGAAAAAAAAAAAAAAAAAAAAAAAAAAAAAAAAAATCTTGTTCCAGTATCGCTCTAGGAGTTCACTTGGGTATGTATACATACGCAGCTCTCCCTGCCTTCTTCTTCTATGATTCCAGGCATCCCTGGAAGACTTCCAGCGTGTCCTTCTTGAGCACCTCCAGCGGATTTTTTTTCTCGATTTCTCAGACGTGAATAATGTGAAGCGTGCTGTTTCCTATTGGCTTAGTTGTGGGTGCGAATCCCGCACTCCCCTGCGATGACCAGCAATAACCCAACAACCCGAGCGTATAGGGAAAAGATTGACGGCGTCGGCCGCAGCTGCTCAGCGCCTCCTGGCGTATTAGGCCCCTCACCAGCTGTCTGTGCGTTCTTGTTTTGTTTACTAAAACCAACCAGACTTTTCGATCATCATCATCATCGTGGTTTACACAAAAACTTATCAATGGTTTTCCTTCTTCTAACCAAACTTTACGTCTACGAAGCGACATCCCTACGGACCGGAGTCACGCATAATTCTTTCGTGAACAGAATAGCTTAGTTAGCAAAGTGACTTAAAAGTGGCCAGTGCATATTAGCTTAACTAGCAAAAATAGTTTAGTTATCAAAGTATATCAGGTTAAAAAAAAAGAGCTAAAAGCGGGTGTGAGCAAAGCAGGTTATCCAGCAAACGTTGCTTAGTTAGCAAACGTATCTTAGTTAGCAAACGTGGCTTAGTTAGCAAACGTAGCTTAGTTAGCAAACGTAGCTTACTTAGCAAACGTAGCTTAGTTAGCAAACGTAGCTTAGTTAGCAAACGTAGCTTATTGAGCAAACGTAACTTAGTAAACGTAGCTTAGTTAGCAAACGTAACTTAGTTAGCAAACGTAGCTTCGTTAGCAAACGTAGCTTCGTTAGCAAACGTAGCTTAGTTAGCAAACGTAGCTTAGTTAGCAGACGTAACTTTGCAAACGTAGCTTAGTTAGCAAACGTGTATACGCCTCATATACATGACGAGTAATATAACCCCAGTCATATAACCCACTTCCTCACTCACTGTCCACCACAAGCATCAAACGCTGACCTAGACACTCCTCTCAAACAAAAACCGACTCAACATTACGAGCTCATGTGAACAGCACTGTCGACCACCAAACGACACACACACACAGACGAACACACGCGATCAATCTAGTAGCCACCCAGTACTGACGGTCCTCCCCTGGATATATAATTAACATGTATGATAGTAGACATCAATACGTAATTAATGCAGTTGCCCCACCCATGTGGGACAACAAAATAATAAGAAATGAATGTTAAGATCACGATTAAAGGCAACTCAAGAACTTGTCCACTCATCACTTCCGTTGAAGAAAAAGTAGATACACCAGAGAGCAGACAGTCGGTTCTAGTGACGTGCCCTAGTGATAAGACTGTGTAATAGTGTGTAAACTAAGTTGCTTAAAGTGTGACAAATAAAGAACAAAAACTTAAAGGTGTGTGTGGAAGTAACCCCTTTCTGCAGATGATGTAACGACCCCGTTACATCTTGTGTCTACAAGTAACGTTGGATGGAGATGATGTAACGATACATCACTGGTGGCAGCAACTCCCGCAACCCATCTTCTCCGAAGAGACTACGGTGTTTTATAAAAAAAAAAAAAAAAAAAAAACCGCTCTCCACGAACAAGAACTTAGTTCACACTACACAATCACGGGCAATCGTCACAACCGATTTCACACTACTAAAATCAACATTATAAAGGTAACATAAAATCCTTCCACTTAATACCAATATATTCCGTAATAATAACCATACATTACCCATTCAAACCATCCCTGATACTCGCCTTGTCTCCCTTTCCATAACATGCGAGCATAATTCATCCGCCCCAGAGGATTCACACCGGCTGCGCACAGACCCGCGTAACAGCCACCTCATCCCCCAAGACAGCATACCCACCTTCCACATCAACCACCCAACTGCTTTCACCGAACGTTTCCTTCGACTACTACAATCGAAACGTCAGCAACACCACCCCCCGCCGGACATTGACATACCACTCGATTCAGCTCAAGGTATCAAGGTAACCATTATACCTACAGATACCCACGTGCCCAACGCACGTAAACCTTACTCTAAACCATCTATATATATATATAATATATATTAATTCCACATTTATTAAAAATTATAAATATTTGTTTTCTATCCATATAGAAACTTTATGTACACCTTTTTCTTTTGGTTATCATACCTTTCTCATACTTTAACCAGTAGCTCTCATAATTACATGTTTCAACACTAATTATAATTTGCCTAATTTTTAAAACAACATATATTTATATATGCAATAACTTTTACTAGATTTGACTATTACATAATATCACATTCATATGCATTCTTACAGTTAAGTAATTCTTGTCTAAACTATATATATATTTATATATACAATAACCTTTAATTGCTTTCACTACGCATTACCCATTTATATTTACATAGAACTTATACATTTTTATCAATGTAACCTATTTTACTGCTGTAAAAATTTTTTTATAACCATAATTAATTCTATTATAATCATAATATCATTATAATTAACTCCTTACTATATCATATTATTTCCACATTTTAATATTATTATATGTATATACATATTTTTATGATTTTACATATGTAATCCCATTATACTGTATAACCGTTGACACCCTATACCCCCCCTCCCCTATCTAAGCATAACATATTACCCCTTAGCTACTGTATACCAATTATTTCAATCTTAACTATTTTAAACTAGACCACCCATCTCACCTAACTATTAAGTAATACATGCCTCGCTAGTTACCACTAACATGGCAACAGGGACGAGAAGCAAATTCAAAAAAGCGCTAGAAACCATCCTCTCTAAATCTCAAGAGGAAAACCCATCAAGCAACTCAAAAATAGACAAAGACAATCCAGACCCTCATCAAATAAATCCACGGATTGCCATTGCCATCCAACAGTTAGAAAATGAACACTCACATCTCTCTGACAAAGCTGCTCCCACGGCAGGTACCCCTACAATCCCTCTTTATGAGAATGATATCTTAGCCTTTTTTAACCAACCCCCTCAAATAGACCCCTTTCACCCCTCACAACTACAACCACCCATTCCTCCCATCCAGCCAAATATGCAAACTACACCTCCTATAAACCATAATCAGTCCAACCCCCCATATCCCAACACACAATAACCCCCCTCCCATTCAGCCACAGTACCAAAACTTCCCCTTTCCTTCTCCCCATACCCCAGCTGGTCAAGCCACCTCCACACCATACCACCAACCACCACCTAACCCTCCTCCAAGCCCACAATATTATCCTTACCCACAACCTCAACCAACAATAATTAACAACTATCAAACCATTACCCCCCTCACAGAAATCCCAACCTTTTGCCAAAATAGTGGATTATCCATAAGTGACTTCTTGACAGCATGTGACCTGTTTTTCTCAAAAAAAAAAAAAAAAAAAAAAAAAAACTCTGACACAGATAAAATAAATTTGCCGTTCAAAGGCAAGGATGCTAGACAGTTTAGTTGCATGTGGAATCAAATATCAGGAATATAAACACCACCTTCTTAATGTCTTTCATAACAAACAAGCTAACAACAGCTCCTTCCTTCTCACTTTCCTCAATAACACTAGAGTCCAACCACATTCCGTTACGAACATTATGGATTTCGTAGCAAATGAAATGAAAGAAGTCAGAGAGGACCTGGAGAATAACTCTCCTTGGATCCACACTGACCAATTTGGTCAAAAGGTCATGACCACAAAAAACTTACTAACATTCTTTGAGATAGGTTTCTATCTCTCCCAACTCCCTCCAAAGTGTTTAAAGGAAGCCTCCAAAAGGGAACTAAACACTAGAAACCCTCTAGCTTATACCTATATCCTAGACATCATCAATGCTTGCAATGTATCTTTAGACACCCCCCATTATCTCCCCAGACTAAATAACCTTCAGTCACAGCAGCCCCCTCCCACCAATCAAGGACAACCTTCTAAATGGTGCTCTTACCATTCATCACCCAGTCACAACACTAGAGACTGCATACAAAAACAACAAATGCAAACACAGGCACCACGCCACCCTATCCCTTGCTCAGTTCATGGAACCATTTCCCACACCGATGCCCAATGTCGAACACAGCAACAACAATACCCGCAGGTACAACACCACCCCATCCCTTGCTCAGTTCATGGTACTACCTCCCATACGGATGCGCAATGCAAGGTGCAATATCAAACCATACAAGTTCCACCCCCCTCTAAACCTCCACTCCTACCTACACCAACACATCCAAACAAATACTGCAGCCTACACAAAACAACAACTCACTCCAACGAAGAGTGTTACCTACAGAAATCACAACCACAACCTCATCAGAGAACTAACCAACCATTCACCACCCCTCGACAAACAGCTCCCTCCCACACAACACGCACAACTCAACACCGATTGGGGGAACGTGTACCAGCCTCACGCACCAAACCACCATAGGAATATCTCACACACAACACAACTACGTCACCCTAAAAGTGACTTTAGATCAACTCACAGTTGACATGATGGTTGATACAGGAACAAACCTGAACATCATCCCAAGAGCTCTCTATGAAGCATTAAATGACCCACCCCAAATTCAATTTTCCAATATGGAAGGACTCCTTATAGAAGGGAGCACCATTTCTCTACACGACACCATAGACTTAAACATAGAAGTCAACAACTTCCAAGTAGGTTTCACACCTTTCCACATAGCTGACGAATGGAGTCTCGATCAACAAGGTATAATAGGATTAAAATCATTGAGGACATGGAAAACTATTATAGACCTAGACAAAAATAACATCTTCTCAGATGTGAATGATGAGCCAACTGTCACTGAGACACCCGACTCAGACACACAACCTCTCTCATGTCTCCCTTCCTCAAATACTCCAATTCCAACTAACAACTATTCCTTCCAACCACCCCCTTATGTCACCTCAAAGGCATTGATGTATAACACAGTCATCATTCCCCCTAGACATTCCATGACTGTCCCACTATTCATACCCAGAGCAATCGGACAACAGGACGCCATAATTGACTCAGAAACGTCTAGACTTACCAATATCTCAATTGAACACTCTTGGGACATAATCCAGGAAAATAGAACGGCCTTAGCCATGTTAACTAACCTCTCAGACCAAAACCGTAAAATCAAGAAGAATACTAACATTTGCACAGTCCACCTCCATAATTCCCCTATCCAGGAACCACTCCCTCAACACATCAACCCAGTAAGACCAACACAACCCCTCACCCCTATCAATCCAGACCAAATCATAACATCAGCTGACGGAGAAATTCATAACGAGCTATTAGCTCTCCTACAGAGGAATAGATCAGCTGTCGCCTTAGAAGGTGAACCATTAGGCAAATGTGATATAATCAAACATCACATCAAAATTCCCCCTAACACTCCCCCTTCATACACCCCCGCTTACCGCATTCCTCACAGTAGGAAATCCCAAGTCAATAGCAATGTACAAGAGATGATACACCAAGGCGTAATTTCCCATTCAGACTCCCCATGGAACAGTCCCCTCTTTTTGGTCCCTAAGAAAGACGGAACCTTACGCCCTGTGGTGGACTTTAGGAAAGTCAACCATCTCACTCAATCTGACCCCCACCCACTACCTGCCATGCAGGACGTCCTCCAATCAATAGGGAACAATAACACAGTTTTTTCCACTATCGACCTTAAGTCTGCCTTCTGGCAAGTGGAATTATCTGAGGAATCTAAACCCATAACTGCATTCTCCACTGACAAAGGACACTTTCATTTTGAACGTATGCCCTTTGGCCTTAAAAACGCCCCCTCAACCCAACAACGGTTGATGACCCGCATATTCAGTGACATGATAGGAGTCTCATTATTCGTCTATTTAGACGACCTCATTATATATAGTCCCACAGAAAGAGACCACCTTAACACTTTAGAGATTGTCATCAAACGTCTCAAACATACGGGGTTAAAGATTCAATTAAAGAAATGTAGATTCCTCATGAAGGAACTCACCTTCCTAGGCCATAAAGTGAATGCAAAGGGGATCCATACAAACACAGACAAAATAGATGCCATAAACAGCTTCCCAATCCCCAGAAACACAAATGAAACACGAAGTTTCATAGGGCTAGCCTCATACTACAGACACTTTATTTACAATTTTGCACACATAGCTTCCCCTCTGACCAAATTCACAAGGAAAGGCGAACCATTTCAATGGTCAGAAACAGAACAACAAAGTTTCGACCACAGCCCCTGTACTAGCCTTCCCTGACATGAAGAAAGAATTCTTTCTTTACACAGACGCCTCCTCTAAAGGAATAGACGCAGTCCTACAACAGAAAGATGACAATGGCAAAGAGCACCCCATAGCCTACGCAAGTAGAGTCCTTAATAAGGCTGAGAGTAACTATTCTACTACTCACAAAGAAGGGTTAGCTATAGTTTGGGCACTTAAACATTTCAATACCTCATTTTAGGCTACAAGATTACCATACTAACAGATCACCAACCCCTAGTCTATCTTTTTAACTCCAAAGACTTACATGGGAGAGTTGCTAGATGGAAAGCAACTCTCCTTGATTACGATCCCAAGATCGTATACTTAGCTGGGAAAGCTAACGTAGTGGCAGATAGCCTGAGCAGACAAACCTACATCACCCCCATAACCCAAACCACATGCATACCTATGCAAGAACTCACAGAGGAAACTGAAAGAGACCCTATATGGTCTCCAATAAAACAGCATCTCCTTTCACAAACCCCCTTACACTCCCGACCACCTGTCCCTATTGAGGAACTCAAACTGGTCGACGGAGTCATAAGGAGAACCATTAACACAAGAGAGGTTACTGTTATCCCCAGAGCTATAGTCCCCAAGGTCCTACACATATTGCACGACAGTGCAATGGGAGGCCACTCGGGCAGAGATAAGACACTAAACACTGCTAGGCACACATATTACTGGCCTAACATGAAAAGAGATATAACCACACACATAGATTCTTGTATAACTTGTAACCAATTCAGAGGCCCTGACCCGAAAGAAATCAACATTAAAGACATCCCACTCCCTGCTGAGCCATGGGAAACACTTGGCATTGACCTACTAAAAATGCCAACGAGCCATCAAGGTTCCAATTTTGTACTCACAGCAGTAGAATATTTCTCTAAATACACAATCTTAATACCACTCCAAGACAAAACAGCAGAGACTGTAGCCAAAGCCCTAGTTAACAATATCTTTTGTAGATACAACATACCACACACAATGTTATCTGACAATGGCTCAGAATTTAAAAACCAGGTGATGCGCGAAATAGCACACCTGTACAACATTGACCAAACATTTGCCACTGCATACCACCCACAGGGAAATGGTCTGACTGAGCGAACAAATCGCAAGGTCCTAGAGATTCTCAGACCCTTGGTCAACGACCTCATGGACAGTTGGGAAGATTAGCTACCACAGGTACAAGCCAGTATCAATAGCACAGTCAATTCCGCAACAAAGATGTCCCCACATGAGATCATTTTCGGCCAACCAATGCGCCTACCCTACCAAATATTCAACCAACCACCCCCACCCTTATACAACCTAGATAACCTCACACACTGCATCAAAAGAGGTATGCAAACCATTTACAAACAAGTTAGAGCAAACTTGAAAGAAGCCCAGGAAAAGACAAAGACAAAACAACACAAACGCTCAATTCCACTTGACATAACGCTTGGTGACACTGTCATGGTCAAAGACTCAACCAGGACTAACAAACTCAGACCCAAGTTCTTAGGTCCCTTCACAGTCACAAGCTCACTCCCTAACAATGTTTTTCTACTAACAGATCCTTCCGATCACACAACCGTGACCATACATGGAGAGAAGCTGAGAAAGGTCAAACTCAACCTCGACCCAATCCCACTTCCCATCAACAACCCACCTACCACGACCACACATAACTCACCCAAACGCAAGTCTCATCCCATGACTCTGCGTCGACGCAACTAAACATGCACTCTAGCTCTCGCCCCTGAAGATGCAGGACGTCATGTATCTATCAGTGGAGGTTAAAATGGCCCATTTCCAATAAGAACTCCTTTCCACATATCTAATGAAACTTCTCCACTTCCTTCCGACCAATATAACCTTAGCGAGAGTCAGATAAACATATCCTCATTCACTGAGACATAACCTTCATCCTCCAAAATGAAATACATCATTAATTACCCACCTTAAACATCAACTATCTTTAAAAAAAAAATTATTCTTAGCAACATACCTATAGACCCGATCAAGAGATTCTCCCCTTCGGAAATCTACCCCTACCCACCCATACCTAAGGTCCCCGCTACCATCCTTCCAAGTAAAATAGACATGGTACACCTACTGAATAAATCGACTACTCTTGACATGGACTCACTTGACCTACACTACAAGGTACTGCCATATACCTCCACAGCCCTTTCACTCTTAATCATTCTCTTTATACTGGTAATATTGACAAAATTCTGTTGCACGAAGTAAAAACTTCCAAAACCTTTCAACCCCCATTCCCGAATTACTGTAAACCTAGATTAAGTTTATTCTTGTGTCTCACCCAATATCTTAAATAACATAATAATTCTTACGAGAAACTATATACATACTATGAAATAAAACAAGTGCGATGTGACACACCAAACTGACCGTAGAACAGTGTTTAGAAAATGACACTCCCTACAGTGATAGTGTTAAACACATGAACGCCATAACATTTAGAAAGTGATTTCAACAGTGTTATCAAATATATAGTGAAACCTTTCATATGATATTTAATATAACATGTAATCTGGTGAGACACAACGTTACTCTTCTGAGACAGAACATCGCTACCCTTATTTACAGTTCATGATCCCCCTTGGGACCTCAGATTCACTTCAGCAACAACCCCCCATCTCCACATATAATCACCCAGGATTTTGTGTCTCTGAACCTTTTCTCGATGTATTACCCATATGAATACTTTTGTAAACCATGTAACCTAGGTGCCGGGAGCCACCTAACCCCAGGGGGAGAGCGATATGTATACGCCTCATATACATGACGAGTAATATAACCCCAGTCATATAACCCACTTTCTCACTCACTGTCCACCACAAGCATCAAACGCTGACCTAGGCACTCCTCTCAAACAAACACCGACTCAACATTACGAGCTCATGTGAACAGCACTGTCGACCACCAAACGACACACACACACAGACGAACACACGCGATCAATCTAGTAGCCACCCAGTACTGACATACGATATTACGTATACTGACGGTCCTCCCCTGGATATATAATTAACATGTATGATAGTAGACATCAATACGTAATTAATGCAGTTGCCCCACCCATGTGGGACAACAAAATAATAAGAAATAAATGTTAAGATCACGATTAAAGGCAACTCAAGAACTTGTCCACTCATCACTTCCGTTGAAGAAAAAGTAGATGCACCAGAGAGCAGACAGTCGGTTCTAGTGACGTGCCCTAGTGATAAGACTGTGTAATAGTGTGTAAACTAAGTTGCTTAAAGTGTGACAAATAAAGAACAAAAACTTAAAGGTGTGTGTGGAAGTAACCCCTTTCTGCAGATGATGTAACGACCCCGTTACATCTTGTGTCTACAAGTAACGTTGGATGGAGATGATGTAACGATACCGTTACACCCGTCCCGTTACAAACGTAACTTAGCAAACGTAGCTTAGTTAGCAAACGTAACTTAGTTAGCAAATGTAGCTTAGTTAGCAAACGTAGTTTAATTAGCAAACGTAGCTTAGTTAGCAAACGTAGCTTAGTCAGCAAACGTAGCTTAGTTAGCAAACGTAGCTTAGTTAGCAAACGTAGCTTAGTTAGCAAACGTAGCTTAGCAAACGTAACTAAGTTAGCAAACGTAGCTTAGTTAGCAAACGTAACTTAGTTAGCAAACGAAGCTTAGTTAGCAAACGTAGCTTAGTTAGCAAACGTAGCTTAGTTAGCAAACGTAGCTTATTTAGCAAACGTAACTTAGTTAGCAAAGGTTGCTTAACTATCACAGGAACATCCCAGAACTCTGTTTCGCTGAAGAAGAAGGATTTCTCGACAGGTTCTATTTTGTTATGAATCCAAAGGTTTACGATCAATAAAACCTCCACAGTCACTTTACTGGAGAGTTAGGAGGGAGGGAGGGAGGGAAGGAGGGGAGGGAGGGGGAGGACGTGACATAGGGATGGCGCTTGTCTGTCTTTTCCTTGCGATGTATGGATGTGACAAATGGACCAAACGAGCCAAGAGTAAGAGAATACAATTTTCAAAAAAAAAAAAAAAAAAAAAAAAAAAAAAATCTAAAGTGTCAGTGGTATTGATACAATATATTGATTCAATAATATTGCGCTAATATTATTAGGACAATATAGTCATGTAATATATTTACTTAAAATTATTGCGGCCATACTATCCATATACTAGCAATAGTATTGTGTAATAGCAGTTACTATAGAATAGTATTGATTGTGTAAGGTGTGCTTTACTCTTCGTATATTTTGAGTTGGCGGAGGATCACAAATGTTGCCATATCGGTGATTTGTGATTATTGGGTTCAATTGAATTACAAAATTTTGCTCTTTGATATTCTATTGCCGATAAGTATTTCTGTTTAAAGTTTGAAGCTTTGAAAGGGTCACTGAGATAGTATTTTGAACGTAGAAAGCAAAACCTGTTGATTATTTTTTCTTTTGATCGAAACAAACTGGTTTAGGAAAAGCATCGAGTGACAGAAAAAGTATTGGATTCCCTTTAGTGGCATCCGAAACCTTTTACGATGCCCCTCGTTCCTTATTGTCAACCTTGACATACTTTCTGTCCCCCTCTCTCTTCCTCCCTCGATGAATGAGCATTTTATTTTTGTTCCATTCCTCGGTATTTCACTCGTTATCGTTTTTCTTTTTCTTTGGTCTTTATCATCTCGTCGTATCTCACTTTTTCATCCTCTCTCATGTCATATAGCTTCTTTCGTCTTTTCAATTTATGTTTTTTTTTCTATTTTTTTTTAATCTTTTTCTCGCAATGTCTCAGGTGTTTGGGTTCTGCTTACCAGGGAGCTTATTGTGCTCACTCTCCGTTCTCTATACCTGCTTCGTTTTTTTACGTAGTGATAGTGATAGTAGTGACAGTGAAGGTAAAAGTGATCGATAATAATGGTAGTAGTAATAGACAGTGATAGTAATCGTGATAGTGATTGTGATGATGATGATGATGATGATGATGATGATGATGATGATGATGATGATGATGATGATGATGATGATAATAATGATGATGATGATAATGATGATATTAACGAATGATAAGGATAACTGATATTAGTAACAACCACATTGATAAAAAAATAAGATAATAACGTCAATAAAAATGATCATTACCAATCTCATTATTGCAAATGCCTCACAGCCAGTCTATCAGCTAAGAAGCCCAGTGGATACTGTGACGAACTAATGAGCGGACGGTCGTGAGTACGATCCTTGGAACACTCTGCGTCTCCGACAGCTATAGCCTAAAAAAAAAAAAAAAAAAAAAAAAAAGCGGCTTACAGCAACTGGCAGGGCTTGCCCTACCATTGGTTTCTAACCAATATACCTTGGGTGAGATTCTATGTCCATAAGAGTACATGCCCAACCCTGGTATTCTCAAACCTCACTTAAGTTTTGGAGAACCATAAACTCACGACAAGGGATCAACGTCTCTCATTACTTTAATAACTAGATTATATCTAACTGCCATATCAAACTAAATTTACCTAAATTCACAGTGTAAAGCAACTCCAGAACCTGTCAGGGTTGAAAATCCAGCCACAAAGTTAGCGTAGAAGAAAAATCCTCCTCCAACGCATTAATACAGTGGTTAATTATGGAACACCAGAAAAGATCGTTCAGGAGACCAACGGGTCTATTGGTAAACACAGTGATTAATTATGGGATACCAGAAAAGAGCGTTCAGAAGATCAGCAGGTCTATAGCTAATCAGAATAAAATAATATATCTAAAAAAGGCATAATGATGAAATGATAACAGAGAATAGAATAATAAAAATACATACTTACAATACATACATACATATATACATACATACATACATATACATAAATACACACATACAAATATACATATATAGATACATGCATACATACACGCATGTATACATACACAGACACATACAGACATACATATGTAATATGAATACCAAAAGGCCGTTTCGCCATTATATAATGGAGGGTGGCATAGCCGAAATATACAGCCATCCCAAATCCATTTCTCAGCACCTTATGGATGAAGGCTCATCCCTGACGCCACACTGCTCGGGTCAAAGGGGAATGCAGCGAGGCAGAGCACTTCCATATCAGGTTCTTTAGATTTAAGAAGGAAATAGATAAGAATTGATTTACCAATACGGTGGTCAACGAATGGAATAGACTTAGTAACCATGTAGTGAGCGCTGAAACTATCAGTTGTTTTAAGAAACGGTTAGACAACTTTATGGATGGGGATGACAGATGATAATGGACATGGAACTGCCTAGTGTAGGCCTTATGGTCACTTGCAGTCTCCTTCATTCTTATCTTCTTATGTCCGATATCCGAAGCTGGGCTACCCCCACAGCTTCACTGCATGGTGACCGCGCCCTCGCTTCATTCACTTGAGAAATTCATGCAGTCAAGAAGAATACTCCTTCGGGAATAATGCAATTGCAACAACTCTCCATTCACTCTTATACTTTACACTCTCTCCTCACTGCTCGACAGGCATTTCTCTTACACTTTATGCTCCCTTCACTCCTATCCTTTGTGCTCTCTCTTCACAGCTCGACAGGTATTCTTCTTACACTTCATGCTCCCTTCATTCCTATACTTTATTCTCTCTTCACTGCTCGACAGACATTCCTCTTACACTTCATGCTCCCTTCATTCCAATTATTCATCTCATTCCTGGTCTTCCTCTTGAACTGATTTCACCCACATAAGTTTTTCGCTTTTTATTTATTCATTTATTCATTTATTTATTTATTTTGTTTAGTTTTCCTCTTGTATTCTTTTCCTATGCCATTTCGGCACTCTTTGATCAATCCTATCTGCTGGGACTCTTCCCATTCCCGATCTCCGCTTGAATCCTACAATTCTCTCCCTGTTCATCCCTCGAACTCCCAACATAACGTATCCAAAACGAAATCGTCCTCCTCCATCACGTCGCCACCAATACATAACTCCTTCGTTTCCTCCCCGTATGAGCTACTGACTACCTAAGCTTTATGTAGTCAATACCTCATGGACTTTGGTGAGAACTTTACGGACCAGAGTAGCGCAGCGCTCTTTAATGACTAAAGACTCATCTCCACCACCATCACCACAAAAAAAAAAAAAAAAAAAAAAAAAAAAAAAAAAAAAATATATATATATATATATATATATATATATATATATATATATATATATATATATATATATATATATATCAATGTAACTTAAAAAATAGTCTTTCCAGTTTTTCCCGTTTTTCAATCCGTGGTATTTTGGGGACATCGGGTGGGTGTAAGGTTGTCCAATAGGAAGAAGAAGAAGAAGAAGAAGAAGTCGGGGTCAGGTGGTATTCTTCCTCTTCTTCTTCTTCTTCTTCTTCTTCTTCTTCTTCTTCTTCTTCTTCTTCTTCTTCTTCTTCTTCTTCTTCTTCTTCGCGTTCTTCTTCGCGTTCTTCTTCTTCTTCGCGTTCTTCTTCGCGTTCTTCTTCTTCGCGTTCTTCTTCTTCTTCTTCGCGTTCTTCTTCTTCTTCGCGTTCTTCTTCGCGTTCTTTTTCTTCTTCGCGTTCTTCTTCTTCCTCCTCTTCTTCGCGTTCTTCTTCGTCTTCGCGTTCTTCTTCTTCTTCTTCGTCTTCGCGTTCTTCTTCTTCTTCTTCTTCTTCTTCTTCTTCTTCTTCTTCTTCTTCTTCTTCTTCTTCTTCTTCTTCGTCTTCTTCTTCTTCTTCTTCTTCTTCTCCTTCGGATCTAGAGGACTCGAGCGGATCTTTGAGACTCGAGTGGATCTAGAGGACTCGAGCGGATCTTTGGGACTCGAGCGGATCTAGAGGACTTGAGTAGATCTTTGGGACTCGAGCGGATCTTTGGGACTCGAGCAGATCTTGGGCGTAACTTAAAAAATAAAGTCTTTCCAGTTTTTCCCGTTTTTCAATCCGTGGTATTTTGGGGACATCGGGTGGGTGTAAGGTTGTCCAATAGGAAGAAGAAGAAGAAGAAGAAGAAGTCGGGGTCAGGTGGTATTCTTCCTCTTCTTCTTCTTCTTCTTCTTCTTCTTCTTCTTCTTCTTCTTCTTCTTCTTCTTCTTCTTCTTCTTCTTCTTCGCGTTCTTCTTCTTCTTCTTCGCGTTCTTCTTCTTCTTCGCGTTCTTTTTCTTCTTCGCGTTCTTCTTCTTCCTCCTCTTCATCGCGTTCTTCTTCGTCTTCGCATTCTTCTTCTTCTTCTTCTTCGTCTTCGCGTTCTTCTTCTTCGTCTTCTTCTTCTTCTTCTTCTTCTTCTTCTTCTTCTTCTTCGTCTTCTTCTTCTTCTTCTTCTTCTTCTTCTTCTTCTTCTTCTTCTTCTTCTTCTCCTTCGGATCTAGAGGACTCGAGCGGATCTTTGAGACTCGAGTGGATCTAGAGGACTCGAGCGGATCTTTGGGACTCGAGCGGATCTAGAGGACTTGAGTAGATCTTTGGGACTCGAGCGGATCTTGAGGGCTCGAGCGGATCTTTGGGACTCGAGCGGATCTTGGGCGTAAGTCTAAATAAAAATATTTTTCTAAAAAACAAAAATGACGAAAATAAAAGAGGTGAATAATTTACAGTTGCTTATTTTATAGCCTTTGCTTGAAGGTGGGGCGTAGCCCTCCGCGAGCGAAGCGAGGTGCGCCGCAGGCCAAGCCCCCCGGCGCAGCCGGGCTGGCGAAGCCAGGGGCTTGTATATATATATATATATAAATAAAAATAAATAAATAAATAAATAAATAAATAATAAATAAATAAAGATAAATAAATAAATAGAATAGATAAATAAATACATAAAATAAATAAATACATAAAAATAAACAAATAGAAATGAACAAAGAAATTAATAAAAACAGAAATACATGAATAGATAAATAAATAAACAGATGAATAAATAGACATATAAAACAAACAAGTAAATAAATAAACAAATAAATGAAGATAGATAAATGAATACTAATCACTTTTGATTTCTTCCTTCGTTATGCTGTCGTAAGATTTTTCCTTGACCTCTTCTTCCACGACTCCTTCGGCCCCGGAAGGTTGGAAACGCCGCTTATTCCCAACAAAATACTTCTTGACTAAAACGCATCAACGACTGCAACAGCACTGCATAGAAAGAGGCCAAAGGGAGAGTATGGGGATCAAGTATATCTAACGTTTCGCCGAGCAATTCTTGAAAAAACAAGTTGTGTTTACATCAAATTCATGTTCGTTACTCACAGCAAGCTCGGACTATAGAAGGAGTCAGATGTTTGTCTAAAATTTTTTTTTTTTTTTTTTTTTTTTTTTTAAGAATCCCTGCTGGTCGAAACGTTAAGTATACTGAATCCCATACTCTTCGTTTGGCCTCTTTCTTAAAATACTTCTTCTTCCCCCCGCACAGATGGCAGCAGCAAAAGCCACGGGGGTTACACGCAAGGACTAATATCCATAAATGTCGTAGTGCTTTATACAAACTACCGTACTGGATGGGCCGGCAGCAACACCAAGAACCTTCCAACGCCTTCACTCTACAACACATTTATACCCCCACCCCCCCGGCCTCTCTCCCGCCCCCTCTCTCCCTCACCCTCCCTCCCCCACTTTCTCCCCCACCCTCTTTCCCTCTCCTCCTCTCCTCCTCCTCTCTCTTTTTTCACCCTAACACTCCCTACCTCCCTAACCCTTCTCCTCCCCCACTTTCTTCCCCACACT
This sequence comes from Oratosquilla oratoria, assembly GCF_046742065.1. Classification (NCBI taxonomy): domain Eukaryota; kingdom Metazoa; phylum Arthropoda; class Malacostraca; order Stomatopoda; family Squillidae; genus Oratosquilla; species Oratosquilla oratoria. Next base: position 54,981,225 of record NC_134783.1, on the reverse strand, counting down.
CTCTTCCTCCTCTCTCTCTCTCTCTCTCTCTCTCTCACTCTCTCCTACCCTCTCTCTCTCTCTTCTCCTCTATCCCCCCTCTCTCTCCCACCCTCTCTCCTTCTTTATTCATCCTCTCTCTCTCTCTCTCTCTCTGTCTCTCTCTCTCTCTCTCTCTCTCTCTCTCTCTCTCTCTCTGTCTCTCTCTCACTCTCTCTCTCTCTCTCTCCTACTCTCTCTCTCTCTCTCTTCTCCTCTATCCCCCTCTCTCTTCCACCCTCTCTCCTTCTTTATTCATCCTCTCTCTGTCTCTCTCTCTCTCTCTCTCTCTCTCTTTTCCCCCCTCTCTTTTCCACCCCCTCTCTCTTTTCCACCCCCTCTCTCTTTCATTCCACAATACAAACTTAGAAAATCAAAAGAACCAAAGGTGTTACTATGGATACTATATAGAGGCACAAAAGAGAAAGAAATTATATTTTCAAATGAAAAGAAATTAAAATGCTATATACTTAAAAGAAACTATTATAAACACCATAGAACTGTTTTCTAGAAATTAAGGCCGAGTATTCTAGGAACATAGTGTACAATGCTCCCTGGCAACCTTCTCTTATTACTAATAAGCTCCTAGTACGTGGCGGCACACTATGCAATTCTCGCTAGCATGCTACTTGCTTTTGTTCCTTCGTTTGAGTAGAAACGACTTTGGTTACGATCTTTTGTTTTTCAATTTTCCAAATGTCATATTGATTTCTATAGTGAGAAACTGAATAACGAACTAAGAGAAGTTAAACCTGAAATACGAATGTTAAACACATTTTTGAGAAAACTCTTTTGATGGTTACTTGCTGAGTCGGAATTGGTTGGGCAATGTTAGGTTAGAACAGGTTAGAGGAGGTAAGGTTAGATCAAGTTAGGTTAGGTTAAACTAGAGTTGCAACGGGTTATGCTTGGTTACAAATACTGCTAGTATATATATATATATATATATATATATATATATATATATATATATGTATATATATATATATATACCTACCTACATACCTACATACACACACACACACACACACACACACACACACACACACACACACACACACACACACACACACACACATATATATATATATATATGTGTGTGTGTGTGTGTGTGTGTGTGTGTGTGTATGTGTGTGTGTGTGTGTGTGTGTGTGTGTGTGTGTGTTAGTGTGGGTGTGTGTGTGTGTGTGTGTGTGTGTGTGTGTGTGTGTGTGTGTGTGTGTGTGTGTGTGTATGTGTGTGTGTGTGTGTGTGTGTGAGCAACACAGAGGTCTTGCTATGGGTAGTCCTTTAAGTATAGTGATGGGGTCTCTATCCATGGAGTTACTAGAAAAAGAAAAATTATTAGAATTAATAGTAGATGGTCGCACTGATTCAGATATATAGACGGCGTCATCGCTATCATCCCCGAAAACACTAATGTAAATAATAAAGTGAGAATGCTTGACGCGGTCAACAGCGACATTCAGTTTAGATACTTGGGTGCGAATGTGGCAGGGAAGGGAGGAGTGGGGTGGAGGTAGAATGTAGATTGAGAGAAGCGAGTAAATGCCTTGGGGGATTAAAATGTGTGATGAAAAATAGACATTTGGAAATGGATGCTAAGAGGAGGTTGTGCCGACAGTACTGTATAGGCAGAAACATGGAACATAAGGAAGAGAGGAGAAGTTTGAATGTGTTTGAGATGAGGTGCCTGAGAAGTATGATGGGGGTTACTTGGCTGGATAGAGTAAGAAATAAGGAGGTGAGGAGGAAAACAGGGGTGGAAAGGGAGTTGGGAGATAGGGTTGATGAAAGAGTATTGGGATGGCTTTGACACATGGAAAGAATGAGTGAAGAAAGACTAGTAAAAGAGGTGTGGAAGGCAGAGGTGGAAGGAGTGAACATGAGGGTCGACCTAGGATGAGATGGATGGATGGGGTAAAAGGGGCATTGGGAAAGAGGGGAATGTCTGTTGAGAAAGGACGGGAGAGGACAGAAGATAGGGGTGAATGGAGAATGGTTGTGTATGGATGATGCTGTGATGCATGAGGGGGAATGGGTGGGGGATGGGGGTGAGGGAGTATGTATGAGAAATAAATTGACGCAGGTCGAAGGGATTTCTCTCCGTCTTCTCCTTTGCTGCATGAGGGACGGAGAGGGGGGGTCGCCGATTTAATGAAGCGGCCTTGCTGTGGATGTGCTGTGTCTTGCGGCACTGTTTCTGACCCAGGGCAGTGGACAAGATGCAGGGATGACCCGTCATCCAGGAGGTGCCAAGATAAGAAGGAGTGAAGAGGGTAGAGGGGAGTGGAGTATGTAGGGGATGGAATGTGTGGGAGTGGTTTCTATGCCTTTATTTTTTTGACTACCTCCATTGTATGGAGGAAAAATCCTTTGGTATATGTATATTGGTGAAGCGTGGCAGGAGATTCTCTCTGAGGCATATTCTGTTAAAAATGACAGCAAAAGAATTATTAATTAACTTTTTCCGTGAGCTCTCAAGCTTGCGAAAAGTAGATTTTTGGTAGGGGGAAAAGGAGTAAATCAAATTTCCAAAACTCATAGGAAACACAAAAGTTATAATGAACACAAAAATACAGTATACAGTAAATAACACGGTGACTTCTCCCCGTGCTTTTCATTTCATTTAAAATATGCTCCCTTTTCCATTCTTATTCACTTCAACTGAGGATGCAGAAAGATCTGCGAAACGTCTTGAAATCTAATTTGTTCTGCTTGTATTTTGTTTTTTGCTGTATTTTTTGTACTCATTTCTTGTATTTTGTTTACTGTGTACTGTATTTTTGTGTTCATTATAACTTTTGTGTTTCCTATGAGTTTTGGAAATTTGATTTACTCCCTTTCCCCCTACCAAAAATCTACTTTTCGCAAGCTTGAGAGCTCACGGAAAAAGTTAATTAATAATTCTTTTGCTGTCGTTTTTAACAGTATATGTATATGTATATGTATATGTATATGTATATGTATATGTATATATATATATATATTTATATATATATATATATATATATATATTTATATATATATATATATATATATATATATACACACACGTAAAAAAAATAATGTGATTTGCTGAGTAACCTGTGATTAACTGCAGTTATCTCATGTAATATAATCCTGTATTTTAAGGACTTTAGATCCCTATGGACCAGAGTCGCACAGCATTATTTTCTCATGAGAGACAAACTTGTGCCCAAAAAACGAATGTCGAAAATGTCGATCTTATCTCTCCGTTCTGCCGCTCTTCTTAAATCTCTCCTCCTCCTCCTCCTCCTCCTCCTCCTCTTCCTCCTCCTCCCCCCAAGTCTAGAAGCGCTGGTTAGTGTTGACAAAACAACAGTTCTTTGGGTTTATGTGTTCCAAACCTGAGCAATTCTTCTGCTGACTCTATTGCTGATTACACAACGTAACATTTTTTTTTCAAAAGTTTTGTTTATTGTATTTTTTTTAGAGTTTATTAATCCATTTTTCCTGCTGATTTCAAATATGCAATTATTTTTTCTATATCATCGACCGTTATAGAAATACATATAATTTCAATGTTACCATGTATATTTTGGAATTGTTATGTGGTCTGCTACTAAATGTTTATCTAATTTTCTCTTTCAGATCAATGACTGAACTATTTACCTGTTAAGATGGCTACTAGAGGATGTGAAAATTCTCCTGATACATTTTGCTATGTGTGTGGTTATTATATTGGGAAAAAACAAGTACTACATAAGATCGTGAGAGGTGCTAAAGTGTGGATAGCGTACAGACTCTATTTCGGAATGCCCATGGGTGACCAGGACAAGCCATGGGCACCTCATGTGATATGTGGAAGCTGCCGATCTACTCTAGAAGGATGGCTGAGAGATACAGGAAGGGCAATGCCTTTTGCCATTCCTAGAATATGGAGAGAGCCGAAGAACCATCACGACGACTGCTACTTTTGTATGATTGATGTGACGAAGTACAGGAAAGTGAAAGGAAGACAAGCTCTGCAGTATCCAGACATACCATCATCTAGAGCACCTGTCCCACATGATGATAGCTTACCAGTACCACAACCACCAGAAAATGCAAGTTTATTTTTATCATACTCTCTTTACTTTTAATTAAATTCAATATTAAGTACTTAATATACATTCACTTTCCTAAAGATATATGGAATACTAATGCTATTCGTGTTTGTTGAAGTTGCTATATTTAGTTATTTCTTTCTTTCCAGATGGAAGATGCAATGGAAATTTCATCTGAAGGGTCAGCAGGTAGCAGCAGCCATGAAATGGGAGACGAAGATTTCGCACCAAGAACGACTTCGGAGCCTCACTTTCCAAGTCAGAGTGAGCTAGATGACTTAATCAGAGACTTAGGTCTTACTAAGTCAGGAGCTGAGCTTCTTACATCAAGGATGAAAGAATGGAATCTACTAGGAGAAGACTGCAGGACATCTGTGTACCGGAAACGACATGAAGAATTTAAAATTTACTATGACTTTAGTGATGATATGTGTTATTGTAAGGATGTTACTGTTTTGTTTACAGCCCTTGGACTCGAACATGATCCTGCAGAATGGCGACTGTTCATAGATAGCTCAACACGAAGTCTCAAAGCAGTATTGCTCCACAATGGAAATAAAAACCCATCTTTGCCTCTTGCACACTCAGTACAGAAGAAAGAAAACTATCATAATGTCAAACAGCTTCTTGAAAAAATCAATTATGCTGAATTCAAATGGGATGTTTGTGGTGATTTCAAGATGCTAGCCTTTTTGCTTGGCTTACAAGGGGGATACACAAAGTATTCCTGTTTTCTTTGTTTATGGGACAGCAGGGCTGATGATGATCATTATAATAAAGTTCATTGGCCCCCAAGAGTTAAACTGCAGCCAGGAATGTAAAAATGTTCTCAGACAGCCTCTAGTAGATTCGAAAAAATGTTTTATTACCCCCACTTCATATCAAGCTAGGGTTAATTAAACAGTTTGTGAAGGCTTTGGATTTTGGAGGCGAAACTTTCCAAGAAATTTGTCTCATGTTTCCCAAGCTATCTGAGGCTAAGCTCAAGGGTGGTATATTTGTCGGACCCCAGGTAAACAAAATGTTGAAGTCGGAGAAACTGGAAAGAGCGATGACGAAAGTTGAAAGAGAAGCTTGGTGTTCATTTCGTGATGTAGTTCGTGGATTCAGGAAACTTGGTTGTCGTATGTCCTTGAAGATACATTTCTTGCATTCTCACCTAGATTTCTTCCCCGAAAACTTGGGGGCTGTCAGTGAGGAGCATGGCGAGAGATTTCATCAGGATATCGCAACTATGGAAAGAAGATATCAAGGACGATGGAATACTGCTATGATGGGAGA
>NC_134783.1:54965856-54970856 GCF_046742065.1 Oratosquilla oratoria | reverse complement strand
TAATAATAGTAACATTAGTAACATAGTAACTAACATAGTAATAGTAACATTAGTAACATAGTAACTAACATAGTAATAGTAACATTAATTACAAAGGATTACAAAGGCGGAGCATGCCGACAGGATACATTTTGGTCCATATCTAGGTCGGATGCGAAAAAAATCACAATAATAATAAAATAATAGATAAAAAACTATAATAATGTAAATAACAAATAAAATACATAAATAAATGCATAGGTATAGTTAAATAATAAACAAACAGGTAAATAGTAAATAATAATAAATTGACATATAACTAATAATAATTGAAAACCAGACAGACAAATGATAACAAAACAAAAACAAATAATATAAAATAGATTATAATCATTAATGAAAATACTATCATGGGCAATGAAAAGACTTTCAGGAAAAGCAATCTATAGAATGCTTATTCCATTCACTGACCATCAGCTTAAAAGAATAAACATATAAATGAAAATAAAATGATAGACATATACCTACATAAATGAATAAAAAAGATTCATAAAAACATACAAGTACATTTATAAAAAGACAAATAAACAGATATATAATAAATGAATTAATAATTAATGGCCAAATTAATAAATGAATTGATAATCAAATAAACATATATATAAAAGAATACAGAGATAAGTAAATACACTGATAAATAAACAAGTAAATACATAACGCACAAAGAACCATATACATAAATCTGTACATAAAAAACCCGCGGCCGGAAATACAAACAAACCCAATGACAGACAGACAGATAAACATAAACAAACAGAACGAAAAAGAGGGAACAATAAAAGTTGAAAAAAGGGGACGTGAGGGGATTGGCTAAGTGGCATCCAAGGGTCAACGACTGTGAATGAGGGAGACGTGAATTAGTAGAGGACGAGGAGAAGAGAGGGGGGGGGGAGAGGACGAGGGGAAAAGAGGGGTGAGAGGATGAGGGGAGGATGGGGGAGAAGTTGGATGGGAATGGAAGCAGAAGAGAAAAAAAAAGGGGAGAATTAGGAAGGAGAGGGGGAAAGGAGAAGGGGGAAGGAAGGAGAAAGGGGAAGGAAGGAGAGGGGGAGAGAAAGGAGAGGGGGAGAAAAGGAGAAGGGAAAGGAGGGGGGAATGAAGAGGAGGGGAATAGGAAAGGGGGGGTGAAGGGAGTGGAGGGAGAGTGGAGAAAATAGATACCTGAAAATAGGGACAAAGGAAAATTGGGGAAGGAAAATGTGGTTGGGGGGGAAAGGGGAGAGGGGAAAGGAAAGAAATTTCTGGATGGAAGATGAAGGGAAATGAGGGAATTCTTGAAGGAAGGGGAAGGAAATGAGGTAAATGGAAATGGAAGGAAAGGAGAAGGAAAGAAAGGGACTGGGAAGGAGTTCTTGTCAGAAGAGTAGAAATTAGGAGGAAGGGAGGGAGGGGGCGTGTGTATACACACACACACACACACACACACACACACACACACACACACACACACACACACACACACACACACACACACACACACACACACACACACACACACACACACACACACACACACACACACACACACACACACACACACACACACACACACACACACACACACACACACACACACACACACACACACACACACACACACACACACACACACACACACACACATATATATATATATGTATATATATATATATATATATATGTATATATATACATATATATAATATATATATATACATATATATATATATATATATATATATATATAAATGTTATATTAATATATCAATAGAGAAGAGATAACTGAAAGAATATCAAAGTACAGTAGAGGTGTCTGTGCCTTGTACCCTATCCTAAAAGATATAAATGTACCTACGGAGGCAAAGAAAACTATTTTTGAATCAGTTTTGGTACCGATTTTAATGTATGCTGCTGAAAGCTGGACATTAACATCAAGAGACTGGAGCAGAATTCAGTCGGCAGAAATGAAAACGTTAAGAGCAATAGTAAATAAAACCAAAAGAGATCGAATTAGAAATGATGAAATAAGAGAAATGATTGGAGTAACATCAATTAGAAGCAAAATAGAAAAGGCACAACTAAGGTGGCTTGGGCACGTGGAGAGAATGGATGAAGAGAGAATTGCAAAGAAAAGATGGAACTGGAGACCAGAAGGTAGCAGATCTAGAGGTAGACCGAAGAAAAGATGGAAAGATGGAGTTGAAGAAATCCTAGAGGCAAATGGATTAGGAAAAATAGAGGATTTGAGGGAAGAAGGAAGCTTTAAGAGGACAATCTGGAGATGTGTGCTGGTCCGGCTGACAGGCTGAAAGCCTATCTGGGAGCAGAAGTGATTAATATATATTATGTTAAGTATATATATATATAATATACATATATATACATATATAGTTATATATATATGAATATATATACATATATAAATGTATATATATATACATATATATATATATATGTATATATATATACATATACAGAAAGAGAGAGAGAGAGAAAACAAACAGATAGATAGATAGGTAGAGAGAGAGAGATAGGGGGAGAGAGAGAGAGAGGGGGAAGGTAAGGTAAAGGTAAGAATGAAGAGTGGGAAGATAGGGCCAATAGTGAGAGCAAGGACAAAGGGAGAGGAAGGTATGGAGGGAGGGAGGGAGGGAGGGAGGGAGGGAGGGAGGGAAGAGGGAAGGAAACTGTGAGGGAAACGAGGGGAAAAGGCAGGAGTGAAGACCGGGAAAGTAGTGGAAGTAATGATGGGAGGGTGGAAGAGGGATAGAGAGAGAGAGAGAGAGAGAGAGAGAGAGAGAGAGAGAGAGAGAGAGAGAGAGAGAGAGAGAGAGAGAGAGAGAGAGAGAGAGAGAGAGAGAGAGAGAGAGAGAGAGAGAGAAAAAGAGAAAAAAGAGAGAAAGATATATATATATATATATATATATATATATATATATATAGAGAGAGAGAGAGAGAGAGAGATAGAGAAACAGAGTAAGAAATAGAGAGAGATAGAGAGAGAGAGGAGAGAAACAGAGAGAGAGAGAGGAGAGAAACAGAGAGAGAGAGAGGAGAGAAACAGAGAGAGAGAGAGGAGAGAAACAGAGAGAGAGAGAGGAGAGAAACAGAGAGAGAGAGAAAGATAGAGAGAGAGATAGGAAGCGAGCTGTGAAGGCGAATTAACGTGTTTTGGTCGCCAATTGCCTCTGAACCCGGGGAAGCGTCGTCGAGTTGGACTGTCGGCGACCAGTCGGTCGGTCGGTCGGCGACCAGTCGGTCGGTCGGTCGGCGACCAGCCGGTCGGTTGGTCGGCGACCAGTCGGCGACCAGTCGGTTGGTCTCTCTTGGTCGTTGTCATGGCTGATTTATCTGTTTGTCCATTTTTTTTCATATTGTTTCCTTATTTTCTTAGTTATTGTTATTCATTTATCCGTTTATTTATCTAATTATTCGTCTATTCTATTTATCTAGTTTGATTGATCTTTATTTATTATTATTGTTTATTTGTTGGTGTATGTTTATTTTTACTTCGTATCTTGTTTGCCTAATTCGTTTATTCCTTATTTCATTTCTCTATTTTTTGTTTAATTTTCATTTCGATGTGTTCGCTTAGTACTAACTTCTTGTTTATTTTTCGCCTTAATTATTTTTTATTTATTGGTTATCTAATGTTCAATTTATTGGTTAATTCAATTTATCTTCCAACAAATTTTTTCGTTCTTTCATATGTTTCTTTTTTGTACATTTTACAATCAGCTTTCATAATTGGTTTATTTCTTTTGATTTTTAATTTTTCGTTCAACATTTCTCTCTATTATTTCCTAATTATTTGTGAATTTTCACAGTACTGTATGCGTCTATTCATCTATTTCTTCTATTCGTTTCCTCTATTTATTCATATCTTCACTTAATCTATTTCTGTCCATTTGTTCATTTAAACTCGTTTCCCCTCTATTCTGTCTACCGATGTCACTCATATCTTTAGGTTTTCTTGAAAAGAGAAAAATTTCTCTTTATCCTGATGAGCCTCATTGCCAGGAAGAGCTCTCGCGATATGGGGGGGGGAGGGGGGCAGGGAGAGAGAGAGAGAGAGAGAGAGAGAGAGAGAGAGAGAGAGAGAGAGAGAGAGAGAGAGAGAGAGAGAGAGAGAGAGAGAGAGAGAGAGAGAGAGAGAGAGAGAGAGAGAGAGAGAGAGGGATTTTATATTATTTGTTTTTGTTTTGTTATTATTTGTCTGTGATTCTCGTTTATTATTAGTTATATGTCAATTTATTATTATTTACTATTTGCACGTTTGTTTATTATTTAACTATACCTATGTATTTATTTATGTATTAATTTTTTTATTTACATTATTATATTTTTCATTTATTGATTTATTATTATTATGATTTTTTCTCATCCGACATAGATATAGACCAAAAGGTCTCCTGTCGGCATGCTCCGCCTTTGCAATCCTTTGAGAGAGAGAGAGAGAGAGAGAGAGAGAGAGAGAGAGAGAGAGAGAGAGAGAGAGAGAGAGAGAGAGAGAGAGAGAGAGAGAGAGAGAGAGAGAGAGAGAGAGAGAGAGAGAGAGAGAGAGAGAGAGAGAGAGAGAGAGAGAGAGAGAGAGAGAGAGAGAGAGAGGGAGAGAGAGAGACAGAGACAGACAGACAGACAGAGACAGACAGACAGACAGACAGACAGACAGACAGACAGACAGACAGACAGACAGACAGACAGACAGAGAGCACTAAGACTCCTCACTTCGAGTTAGTGTCCTTTTTTTTTATGGAGTAGCTGTCTGTAGGCGCTACCGTTATTTTCTTTTTGACTTTTCATCCTTACCCGAAATATATAGACAAAAGAAACATTTTTTACTTTAAGTACCTTTATCTAGTTGCTTAAGAAAAAAAATCAAGAAAAACAAAAAGACAATTTGACTTTGAACTGATAATTTCTATGTTTCTTTCCAGAAGACATTTGGCACATGTTCCCTTGTCTATTCTTTTCGTTGTTCT
>NC_134783.1:54940856-54958356 GCF_046742065.1 Oratosquilla oratoria | reverse complement strand
AGGGGCGGGATCAACGACGTGACGTCATTGGAAAGGGGCGGGATCAACGACGTGACGTTACCGAAAAGGGTTGGGATCGACGACGTGACGTCACTGAAAAGGGGCGGGATCAACGACGTGACGTCAATGAAAAAGGGCAGAATCAACGACGTGACGTCACCAGAAAGGGGCGGGATCAACTACGTGACATCACTGAAAAAGCGGCGGGATCAACGACGTGACGTCACTAAAAGGGGGCGGGATGAACGACGTGACGTCACTAAAAAGGGGCGGGACAAACGACGTGATGTCACTGAAAAGGGGGCGAGATCAACGACGTGGCGTCATCGAAAAGAGTCGGGAAGGACATGACCTCATCGTAAAGTGGCAGGATCAACGATCTGACGTCACTGAAAAGGGTTGGGATCAACGACGTGACGTCACCGAAAAGGGGCGGGATCAACGTGACGTCACTGAAGAAGGGGGCGGGATCAATGACGTGACGTCACTGAAAAGGGGCGGAATCAACGACGTGACGTCACTGAAAAGGGGCGTGGTCAACGAGAAGTCGTAAGATGAAAGAGGAGAGAAGGACCTTTTCTGAACGAAAAAAACAACAACAACTAATCAAATAGAAAATAACTTAGATCACTACTGGAAAGCATCGATGACGTCACAAGAAAGCGGCGAGGACGGCATGACGTCACGAGGTCGATATAACGTAATCACAGATTTTATGATATAATTAAAAAAATAAAAACACGCGAAAAGAAAACGGGTCAGAATAAACGAGATGACGATATCAGAAGGAATAGGTCGACGATACGATACCACTGAGAAGAGAAATAAAGATTAAAGAGAGAGAGAGAGAGAGAGAGAGAGAGAGAGAGATAGATAGATAGATAGATAGATAGATAGAGAGAGAGAGAGAGAGAGAGAGAGAGAGAAAGAGTAGACGAAGAGGATGAAGGACAGAAGAAAATGACAAGAGGAACATGATCAGAAAATGGATAAAAAAAAAAAAACGAAAACTCTTGGAGAACAATGCATAAAGTAAAAGAAAGAGAAAAGAAGACAAGAGCAGGAGAGAAATGAAACGGACGGAAAAAGGTGAAGAAAAATGATAAGAGAGAGGGAGAGATATATAAAAAAAAAAAAAAAAGAGGAAAAGAATGATGGAGAGTGGGCCCGCCGGATCATTATCATCACCTCTTTTCAGATCACAAAGATGAGGAGGAGGAGGAGGAGGAAGAGGACGAGGAGAAGGAAGAGGAGGAAGAAGAGGAGGAAGACGAAGAGGAGGAGGAGGAGGAAGAGGAGGAGGAGGAGGAGGTGGAGTGTGCAGAGAAAGAGTATGATGATGATCATGCAGAAGAAGATGAGGAGAAAGAAGAAGAGGAGGAGATGAGAAGGAGGTGGAGGAGGAGGAGATGGAGGGGGTAGAGAAAGAGTTTGATGATGATCATGCAGAAGAAGATGAGGAGAAAGAAGAGGAGGAGATGAGGAGGTGGAGGAGGAAGAGAACAACGCCGACGACGACGACGACGACGATGATGATGATGATGATGATGATGATGATGATGATGATGATGATGATGATGATGATGATGATGATGATGATGATGATGACAATGACGATGACTACGATATTGATGATGATGATGATGATGATGATGATGATGATGATGATGATGATGATGATGATGATGATGATGATGATGATGATGATGATGATGACAATGACGATGACGATGACGACGATATTGATGATGATGATGATGATGATGATGATGATGATGATGATGATGATGATGATGATGATGATGATGATGATGATGATGATGATGATGATGATGATGACGACGACGACGACGAGGAGGAGGAGGAAGAGGAGGAGGAGGAGGAGAAGCATAACTGCACCTTAAACTGTCACCTTTACCTTAAGTGCACGGAGAGCAAATAGAGGGTAAATGGTAATTACTGACCAAGAGAACAGCACAGACAGACAGACAGACAGACAGACAGACAGACAGACAGACAGACAGACAGACAGACAGACAGACAGACAGACAGACAGACAGACAAAGACATACAGACACACTGATAAGCGAAGAAGCAGACATAGGGTTAATAGATAGACATACGGTAAGGATGGACAAGACATTTTGACTAGTAAACATAAAGACATTATGGCTGGTAGATAGTTATTAAGGCTAGTAGATATACATTCTGACGAGTACAGACAGACACTAAGGCTAAAACAGACACAGACACTATGAACATTGCTCACAGATTCTATTTTCAATGGGCAGGTGGACGGACAGACAGAGAGAGAGAGAGAGAGAGAGAGAGAGAGAGAGAGAGAGAGAGAGAGAGAGAGAGAGAGAGAGAGAGAGAGAGAGAGAGAGAGAGAGGCAGACATACACCACACACACACACACACACACACACACACACACACACACACACACACACACACACACACACACACACACACACACACACACACACACACACACACACACACACACACACACACACACACACACACACACACACACACACACACACACACACACACACACACACACACACACACACACACACACACACAGAATATGGTTACCAGACTGGTAGACACACTCTCTTTTAGAAGAGGTAAGAGAGAGAGAGAGAGAGAGAGAGAGAGAGAAAGAGAGAGAGAGAGAGAGAGAGAGAGAGAGAGAGAGAGAGAGAGAGAGAGAGAGAGAGAGAGAGAGAGAGAGAGAGCGAGAGCGAGAGAGAGCGAGAGAGCGAGAGAGAGAGAGAGCGAGAGAGAGAGAGAGAGAAAGAGAGAAAGAGAGAGAAGAGAAGAGTGCACACCGGAGAAAATGCGCCCTCTGGGCAAGAGAGAAAGGGCCCCAGAAGGCGGGAGGGGAAAATATTCGGTCGAAAAATGACTCTAATTGCTTAAATACGGCGACGCACTTAATGGATGCCCCCCCCCTCGCCTCAAACAAAAGACAGACTACTCTATTCAGCTGACGGGGCGGACCCCCAGTTGAAGGAGGGTCTGAATCGGTCCAGACCCTTTCTCTTCCCCGCAGGAACTGAGGTCCACTCCTGCTGGTGCCTGAGTTTGCATGATTGAAGTCTGAAGGGCATTCGGTCATGCGCGTCGCCGTGTTGAAGCAGACAAAGGACGCCTCCGTCGTTAAATCAAGAGTTCTTCCGCCGAAGACTTTTTTATTTATTTTGTAACGTAATATTAGATATTACGTCATATGTGTAATTATGTTATAGAATTGTGTTCCTTTGTATTACATAACTATGTTCATATTTCTTGTCTATGTATGTATTGTAACAATGTTAAGCAGTAACGCCCGTCCACTATATGTAATCTTGCCTACGTGCGGAGAGGTGTGCACTCTTGTAGAACAAACAGACAAGCGAAATCCTGAATAGTTCGGAGCGCACAGATTTGACAGTTACTAAATAAATAGATTGTTCAAGCGAGTCGAGGGTCCTAAAACTACCCATGTTGACGTGTTAACTTACCCTCCTCCTCACCCGCACCCTTAACCGGAAGTATCCTGCTTCCGGTCCAATGGTATATAAGCGGTGGTATTCGCTGACTCCTTGTCATATTCCCACATATTGATCTCTTGATAAAAACTAGAAGGTTTAGATTCATGAGACGATTGGTGTGAAGTGATCACCCTTTTTGCCTACATTACGTGTCTGATATACATTGCATTACTTCACTTATATTTGTACTTATTACTTATTCTGATGCATGTTCCTGATCTCTTTGTACTTAGATAGTACCATATTGTATACTTATCTTGTGTTTCTTATTTGAACGATAATTTCCATATTCTCATAATCATGTACGGTCCCATTGACCCTACTGCCCATTCTCTTTTGTGTTGATTGCCTGTAAATATTTTCCATTAATAATTTCGTTTACTAGTTTTATCGCTAGTTTAATATTCCTTTCCTGGAATCTTCTTTGTTACCTTTACTTCTAGTCTTACGAATTATCTAGGCCCTGACCAGATAGTTCAGTCCTACAGTGGCTTCTAGAAGTGCGCTGGTTCTTAAGCACTTAGACGTTATACGTAACGTCTCTTCACATACCAGCAGCCCGTAACAAAGTGGCGACCTTGCCAGGATATTGGATCAGGTATTTAACACATTCTTATAGAGATGGATGATATAGTTCAAGAATTCGTTCAAAATCCCAAGGTAAGTTTCTTAAAGAAACAAACTAAAGACACTTTGATAGAAATAGGCAAGCACTTTGGAGTAGACATTGATACAAGTTTACGAAAGAAAAAATACTTCAGGAACTCGTTGAAAATCTGATCGAAGATGAGATATTATCTCCAGAAGAGATTACAGCTATACAAATTCCTTCAAATAGGTTAGAAATGGAGGCACGACTAACCGAACTTAAGATTAAGGAGATTGAATTAAAGGTCAGGAGAGTAGATTTTGAGGAGGAAGCTAAATTGAAACAAATGCAAATTGAGGCAGAATTTAAAGCTAAAGAGGAGGAAACTAAACTGAAACAAATGCAAATTGAGGCAGAATTTAAAGCTAAAGAGGAGGAAACTAAACTGAAACAAATGCAAATTGAGGCAGAATTTAGAGCTAGAGAAGAGGAAGCTAAAGCGAAACGAGTAGCTAAAGAGGAGGAAACTAAACTAAAACAAATGCAAATTGAGGCAGAATTTAGAGCTAGAGAAGAGGAAGCTAAAGTGAAACAAATAGAAAGAGAGAACGAAACTAAAGTCAAATTGGCAGAGTTAGAATTAAAGAAGGCAGAAGTAGAAGCTAGGATTGTTGATAGACGACCCGTAGTTCAGGAAGGTCATATAGATATTTCCAAGTATGTAAAACTTCTACCCCAATTTTCAGAAGGAGAGCCAGAAATTTTCTTTCTTCAGTGGGAAAAATTGGCGCAACAGTTACAAATCCCTAAAGAAAATTGGCCATTAATCATTCAAACACAATTTAAGGGTAAGGCTCAGCAAATTTATACTTCTCTTTCAGAAGCAGAAAGCGAGTATGATAATATGAAAGCTTGTATTTTAAAAGCGTATGAACTAATACCAGAGGCCTATAGACAGAAATTCCGTAATTATAGGAAGACACCTCAGTTAACATACGTAGAATATGCGGCTCAACAAGAGAGGTTATTCAATAGGTGGTGTTTGGCTAGTGAAACGGACACCTTAGATAGACTTAAACAGTTGATTTTATTGGAGCAGTTTAAGAATACCTTAGAGACAGATCTTAGGATTTTTATAGATGATCATGTTCCCGAAACTTTAACTAAAGCTGCTGTATTGGCTGATGAGTTCACACTAAATCATAAACCTAAGTCAAGACAAATGGAATCCCAAAAGTCAAAGTCATATATTCCAAATTCAACAAAATACTCTGATCCTTGGTCCCCAAAGAAACACTTTGAAAATCAGTCTAGCCCATCACATTTCAGTTACAGGTCTGATTTCAATCAATATCCTCCAAACCAACCTTGGCAAAGAATGGAAAGGTTTAAGACTAATCCCCCTGTAACTTGTTCATATTGTAAACAGGTTGGCCATCACATTTCTAATTGCAGAAAGAGACTGACACCCTCATTCTCCAATCAGACACCAACTCTTGTAAGTAATATAAAATCAGATGATTCAAAATCCTCTATTCAGGATAAACTACCAAAGAAGCCGGTATTGTCAAGTAATGTAGAACCCCCCTCATCAAATCATGATCCTTGTTTCAAACCATTTGTATCTTCAGGAACTATATCTCATAGTAGTAGTTCACAACAATATCCTATTTCCATACTCCGAGACACAGGAGCAAAGCAAAGTCTGATTTTAAATTCTGTCTTGCAGAATCTGGGTGAGTCATATACAGGTTATGATATATTGATAGAAGGAGTTGGAGGAATTGTAAAATGTCCATTACATAATGTTTTCTTGCGGTCTGATTTAACAACCGGAATGGTTAAAGTAGCAGTAGTAGACTCTCTTCCCATAGTAGGAATATCCTTATTGTTGGCCAATGACATCGCTGGAAGCAAAGTCATTTCTCCCTTAATAACAAATAACCCTAAGACCTCAGTAGAACCTTCAGATAACTTACAGTTGTTTCCCGCTTGTGCTGTAACCAGATCTCAGTACAAGAAATCTGAAGAGGAGACCTATAATTTAGAATCCCTATTCTCCCAAACTGACCCATCTTCTTCTTCACCAGTTTCTCTATCTAGAGCAGAATTAATCAAAGAACAGAAGTCAGATCATTCTCTTAAAAATTTGTACGAGATTGTTTCTTCTCCAGGAGAAGTTGAAAATATGTCACGAGGTTTCTATATAGAAAACGGAGTCCTAATGCGAAAATGGAGAGCATCCACCGCAACCGCTGACCAGCCATGGCAAGTAAGGAATCAAATAGTCCTCCCTCTTGGTTTCAGGAATAATGTTCTAAGATTGGCTCATGATACTCCCTTAGCAGGTCACTTAGGGGTAAGAAAGACCTTGTTCAACATAACCCAACATTTCCATTGGCCCACGGTTGTCAAAGATGTTGCCCAATATTGTAAAACATGTCATACATGTCAGCTTGTAGGTAAGCCCAACCAGAAAATTGTAGAAGCTCCACTCCATCCCATTCCTGTAATGGAAGAGCCATTTAAAAAAGTTCTTATTGACTGTGTAGGACCTTTACCTCATTCAAGTAAAGGAAATCAGTACATTCTCACAATCATGTGTATGAGCACTCGTTTTCCAGAAGCAATTCCTTTGAAAAATATTAAAGCTCAAAACATAATCAGAGAAATGTTGAAATATTTCACTATGGTAGGATTTCCCAAGAACATTCAAAGTGATCAAGGAAGTAATTTTCTTTCCAACAAGTTTAGAGAAACTCTTGTAACACTAGGTATAAATCATGTAACTTCCTCCGCCTATCATCCTCAATCACAAGGTGCTCTAGAGCGCTTTCACCAAACGCTCAAGACAATGTTAAGAATCTTCTGTGCTGAGAACACTCGAAATTGGGAAGACGGACTCCCCTTTTTGTTGTTCGCCACCCGAACAACAATTCAAGAAAGCCTTGGATTCAGCCCGTCAGAATTAGTCTTCGGTCATGAAGTCCGTGGTCCCCTGAAGATACTTCATGAACAATGGATGAAAGAAGAACCACCTGTTCCTTCTTTGAAATACGTGTCCCAGGTCACCGAGAAGTTGTTAGAAGCTTGGAAGTTGGCAAGAGAGAACTTGGCGAATGCTCAACGAGTAATGAAAGGTCGGTATGATAAAGATTCTAAACTTAGAACTTTCTCTCCAGGAGATCAAGTGTTACTTTATCTTCCCATACCAGGAGATCCATTGCAGGCTAAATACAAAGGACCCTATGAAGTCTTGTCCAGAGCCATTGATCTCAACTACATAATCAAAACTCCAGACAGAAGAAAGAGTTCCCGTCTCTGTCACATAAATACCTTAAAACCTTATCATTCCCGAGATCCAATTCCAGCTTGCAGCTCTACCACAATAGAATCCGAAGAGCCTCCTGATAACCTGCCTAATCCTCCTGAGATTCCCTTGGAAAACTCTCAGATACTACAAAATCTTCAGATAAAAGTAGGACACTTATCTGAGAAACAAGGTAGAGACATTCTTTCTCTCTTAAGAAGTTTTCAAAAATTATTTCTAGATTCCCCAAGATTCACTTCTTTGATAGAACACGAAATAATTCTAGACTCGCCAAGGGCTATCAAACAAGCCCCTTATAGAGTCAATCCAAAAAAGAAGGAGTTCATAAAAGCAGAAATAAACACTCTGCTTCAACAGGGAATAATTGAACCCTCCAGTAGTCCTTGGGCATCTCCTTGCATTCTTGTCCCTAAATCTGACAATTCTTATCGCCTGTGCATTGACTACAGGAAAATCAATGCCCATACTAAGGCCGATGCTTTTCCTATCCCTAGGATAGATGATATCATAGACAGTCTAGGAACTGCCAAGTATGTATCCAAGTTGGATATGTTAAGGGGATACTATCAAATCCCTGTACACCCTCGCTCAAGAGAAGTTACCGCTTTCATTACGGAAGAGGGATTGTTCCAATTCAGAGCAATGCCATTTGGGCTTAAAATGCCCCTGCCACTTACCAAAGAATGATAAGTAATCTTGTTGCAGGATTGCCAGGAGTAAAAACTTATCTAGATGATGTGATAATATTTAGTCAGTCTTGGACAGAACACATTGAACACCTAAATAATTTCTTTTATAGAGCAGACCAAGCAAACCTTACCATCAATTTGTCCAAATGTGATTTCGGACATACACAGGTCCCCTATTTGGGATTTAAAGTTGGAAATTCCCAAGTGTTTCCAATAGACGCCAAGATAAAAGCCATCAATGATGTACCAACACCCACTAATCGTAGAGAGGTACGTCGATTCCTCGGAATGAGTGGCTATTATCGCCGTTTTTGTCCAAATTTTTCAGATGTAGCAGAACCATTGACTGACCTGTTGAGAAAAGACCACGACTTCGTGTGGACACCTACCTGTGAGACGGCCTTCAAAAACCTGAAGTCCCTTCTCACTAACGCACCAGTTCTAAGGGCACCCGATTTCCAACGACCCTTTCTTCTGCAAGTCGACGCCAGCGACACCGGTATCGGTGCCGCCCTCTTGCAAGAACACAATGAAGTTCTTCACGCTATCGCCTACTACAGCAAGAAGCTGTCCCCTGCGCAGAAGAACTACTCAACAATTGAGAAGGAGACGCTCGCTTTGGTCCAGGCCCTTATCCACTTCGAAGTCTACCTGGGTTCCTCAACTACCATTCAAGTATATTCGGATCACAACCCCTTAAAGTTCCTACAGACTATGAAAAACAAGAATCCGAGACTTACACGTTGGAGTTTATTTCTCCAACCCTTTAATCTCACAATTCATCATATAAAAGGCGTCTTTAATGTTTTAGCCGACGTCCTTTCTAGAACATAGCTTTTCAACAGAAAGTGAAAAGCTTTCCCAAACGGTGGAGGTGTAACGTAATATTAGATATTACGTCATATGTGTAATTATGTTATAGAATTGTGTTCCTTTGTATTACATAACTATGTTCATATTTCTTGTCTATGTATGTATTGTAACAATGTTAAGCAGTAACGCCCGTCCACTATATGTAATCTTGCCTACGTGCGGAGAGGTGTGCACTCTTGTAGAACAAACAGACAAGCGAAATCCTGAATAGTTCGGAGCGCACAGATTTGACAGTTACTAAATAAATAGATTGTTCAAGCGAGTCGAGGGTCCTAAAACTACCCATGTTGACGTGTTAACTTACCCTCCTCCTCACCCGCACCCTTAACCGGAAGTATCCGGCTTCCGGTCCAATGGTATATAAGCTTGTCATATTCCCACATATTGATCTCTTGATAAAAACTAGAAGGTTTAGATTCATGAGACGATTGGTGTGAAGTGATCACCCTTTTTGCCTACATTACGTGTCTGATATACATTGCATTACTTCACTTATATTTGTACTTATTACTTATTCTGATGCATGTTCCTGATCTCTTTGTACTTAGATAGTACCATATTGTATACTTATCTTGTGTTTCTTATTTGAACGATAATTTCCATATTCTCATAATCATGTACGGTCCCATTGACCCTACTGCCCATTCTCTTTTGTGTTGATTGCCTGTAAATATTTTCCATTAATAATTTCGTTTACTAGTTTTATCGCTAGTTTAATATTCCTTTCCTGGAATCTTCTTTGTTACCTTTACTTCTAGTCTTACGAATTATCTAGGTCCTGACCAGATAGTTCAGTCCTACAGTGGCTTCTAGAAGTGCGTGGTTCTTAAGCACTTAGACGTTATACGTAACGTCTCTTCACATACCAGCAGCCCGTAACAATTTATTTATCTATTTTTTTTTTTTGAGTGGAGGAAAAGGCTAAACAGACCCGCGATTTGGGTCCGGTGGACTTCCCACCCCCCCTCCGTAATCTAAACTAATCAGTAGTACCAACGTATCCAAACTAATCAGTATTACCAACCTATCCAAACTAATCAGTATTACCAATCTATCCAAACTAATCAGTATTACCAACCTATCCAAACTAATCAGTATTACCAACCTTTCCAAACTAATCAGTATTACCAGCCTATCCAAACTAATCAGTATTACCAACCTATTCAAACTAATCAGTATTACCAACCTATCCAAACTAATCAGTATTACCAACCTTTCCAAACTAATCAGTAGTACGAACCTATCCAAACTAATCAGTATTACCAACCTATCCAAACTAATCAGTATTACCAACCTATCTAAACTAATCAGTAGTACGAACCTATCCAAACTAATCAGTAGTACCAACCTATCCAAACTGATCAGTTGAACCATCTTATCCTAGCTAACCCCTGGTACCAACCTTTCCGAATGAGCTAACCAGTGATACTTACTTACTCGAATGAGATAATCAGGGGTACCAATTCATTCTAACTGGACAGGGGTACCACCTCATCCGGGTTAAACCATAATACCAACATATCCAAACTAACCAGTGTTACCAACCTATCCGTTCCAATTCGCGAGAATATACCAAGTAAAGAAAAGATAATAGTAAATAAATGATAATAGTAATGAGTAGACAAATATATAAAACAATAAATGAATAGATAAATGAATGAACAAATAATGAATAAATTACACTGGGGAACACTCATTTTGTTGCATTTAAAAAAATAATTTTCTATAGTCAACTTGAGTGTGCTGATTTCAAATCTGAAGTCGGGTTTTGTCTGCAAGCTACAGATTTTATGCAATTTGACATTTTTATTTATTTTTTAAATTTTCGTTATTATAGGAAATTGCAATATCAGCCACAATTCTTTTGTTCACTTGAATCTTAAAACAGTATGAAAGCCATTTCTGTACATTTATTAAGGCAAAAGAAACAGAACATTAACAGAACATCTATCCCAAAGTTAGATTAGCATCCTTCAGAACATCACCACAGCTGATGGAAGCTTATCAATTTCTTTGTGTATTTTTTTCAGGCAGGAATTTGCGTTTGTAACTTTTGCGTTTGTACATTTCATCTGGGCAATTTCGTTTAATGCTCCAGCAGTAGTCAGCCATCATACTTTTGTCCCAGCGCCCTTGGTAGCGTTCTTCCATGATCTTTAGTTCTTGGTGGAATCGTTCTCCTTGTTCGTCACTCACAGCCCCCAGGTTGTCAGGGAACTGATCAAGGTGGCTGTTCAAAAAATGAAGCTTGATGCTCATGTTGCACCCGAGATCACGAAAAGCGAGGAGCATTCTGTTCACAAGTTCACTGTAGTTCTCCGCCTTATTGTTTCCAAGGAAGTTCTGAACGACTGCCACAAAGGATAACCATGCTGCCCTTTCTAAAGCGGTCATCTTAGCAACAAACTGATCATCACGAATTAGGGTTCGAATCTGTGGGCCATCAAACACGCCTGCTTTGATCTTCTCAAATGATAACCCTGGTAAAGCTGTGATGATGTGTTGGAAACATTCACCTTCGGTTTCCAGTGCCTTGACAAATTGTTTCATCAAACCTAATTTGATGTGAAGAGGAGGAAAGATGATCTTATCTCTGTTTACAATTGGGTCTTGTATGATATTTGGCATGCCTGCTTCAAGGGTGTCACGAATAGGCCAGTCCTTCTGGACCCAATGTCTGTCTCGTGCTCGGCTGTCCCACATACAGAGGAAACATGGAAGCTTGGTGAAACCTTTCTGTTGTCCAAGAAGAAAGTTGACCATCTTTAAGTCTACACAAATTATCCAATTGTGCTCATGATACTTTAATAAGTCCATGACCATTCTCATATCATCATAGTCTTCCCGCAAATGCACTGAGTGACCGACAGGTACTGCTCCATAAACATTGCCATTATGTAAAAGAACACACTTTAGACTGCGTTTTGAACTGTCTAAAAAGAGTCTCTATTCAGCAGGACTATAGTAAGGTACACCCAGTTCTTTGAGAAGCCCTGGGATGTCATTGCAGTAAACAAACTGTCTGTCTTTTGAAAAGAAGGTCACAAAAAGCTGGTCACGCTTTCTGAAATATGATACTTTAACAGAGTGATCAACAAGATTTCTGCCTTGTAATCTTGATGCCAAAAGCTCTGCTGCTTTCTTTGAAAGACCTAAATCCCGCACTAAATCATTCAGTTCAGCCTGGGGAAGAGGCTTAGGGACGGGGAAAGGTTCAGTGTCTGAAGAACAGTCCTCCGATTGTGAACACTTTTCTGACAATTCACTGTCACAACTGTCTTGCTGGCTTGTATCATGTCCAATGTCTTTATCGTCCAATGAAGGCAAGCCTTTGAAAACTGGAACAGGTACTTCTTCAGAGTGCGGAACAGGCCGAATAGCTGAGGGAATGTTCGGATACGTAATCTTATGTCGGTTTTTCTTCCCAACACCCGTTGTGTTTACCATGCAGAAATAACAGTCAGTTACATGGTTGGTGGGTTCGCGCCAAATCATTGGAACTCCAAAAGGCAGACCTTTGCGTTTTCCTTTGGTCCAGTCTCGAAGCATTTCCTCACAATTGTGGCACACAACATGAGGAGCCCATTGCTTGTCTTGATCACCAAGATGAACTTCAAAATATGCCTTGTAGGCACGCTTGATGAACGAGGATATGTTACGTCTCTGACGATTGAGTGTGTAGCATCCACATATGTAGCAGAAGGCATCAGGCTTGTTTCTGCAATGATGTCTCATTCTGGAAGCCATGTTTGAACTGAAACAAAAGAAGAATGATCAAAATATTAGAAGCTATCTATATATATGGACGTTAAAATGCTTATACATGGTTTACGCAAGTTCACATATGTACAATTTTATTAACCTCAAATTGCATACAAACTAGAGCTTGTAGAGAAAAACTAATTTCAGATTTGAGATCAGCGCCTAAAACTCTTTCACAATCCGTTAAAATATCCAATGGAACTCAAAGTTACTGAAAAAGTGTTCCCCTGTGTTATGATGATGATATTGTTTAACGTCACAAACTCCCCCCATCGGAAGGCTAGCACGGTGCCCCTCACAGAAGACTTTGTAGCTTGAAATTTAATAAACCGTGTCCTTGGTTCAACTTCGTCGGTAGCAGGGTTCAAACCGCCACCCCCTCGACCCTCGCCACAAGTAAATATATATGAAAAAAAATCGCCCACTCTGACAATTTCCTTTACACATTTCATTGTAGCGTCGAATGAAATTCTTTAGCTGAGGAAATGAAGCAAAAAATAAAATGGAAGAACAAAAATCTTTTCAAGTCTTCTATGTTTAACAGGATAACTAAAATCTCTCTCTCTCTCTCTCTCTCTCTCTCTCTCTCTCTCTCTCTCTCTATATATATATATATATATTTTTTTTTTCTTCTATATATCTATATTACTGTATATATGCGTGTATATATATATATATACATATATATATATATATATAAATATGTGTGTGTGTGTGTATGTGTGTGTATTCACTTGGTCTTTGGATCACGTGTTGGACTCGTGATCGACAGCTATTTCCCTCCTGGAAGAGAGCTCAGAGCTCGTAGGTCCGATCTATGGGTAATGCTATGACCTTGCACACACACACACACACAACTCCCCGCCCACGAGAGTCAGAGTAACGACCCGAGGCACAGCGATACCGAAATAATTTCGGCCCTGGGCAGGATTCGAACTGGGTGCTGGGAGCATTTCTGCTTCCCAGTCCAGCGCTCTACCAACTATGCCACCGAGTGTGTGTGTGTGTGTGTGTGTGTGTGTGTGTGTATGTGATTTGGATTAGATAAACAATTTGTATTTAATGGCAAATGTACAACGAATTTTATGTGGATCTTTATTCTCACAGACTCCTGTAGTTTCCCCAGCGTTTCTATCCTTGTGGACAATCCATCTAGCGCCTCCACAGTCTTTGGTGAGCTTCTCCTTTCTGTGCCACTTCTTACTTTATTCTGGCTGCCGCCGGGCGATTTTATTCACATCCACGTGACACCCCATGAGTGAGGAGCCAAGCGTTATAAAAAAAAACAAAAAAAAAAACGAGTTCATGGTCGTTCCGGACACAAAATGACTGTTGATATTGCCGATCTGACACGCGGGTGACACAGATTGATACAGAGTGACACAAAGGGACACAGTGACACGCCGACCATCGGTGTCAAGTCGGGCGGACGGACGGCAAATCCTCTTTCGCCTCCTCCTCCTCCTCCTCCTCCTCCTCCTCCTCCTCCTCCTCCTCTTCCTCCTCCTCCTTTTCCCTCCTTTCCAGTTTCCTCCAAACTTTTTCACTCCAATATAATAAGAATAGTAACAATAATGATGATGATGAAGATAGTAATGATGATGATGATGATGATGATGATGATGATGATGATGATGATGATGATGATGATGATGATGATGATGATGATGAAGATGATGAAGATGACGACGGCGGCGATGATTATGATGATGATATTGATGATGATGATAGTGATGATGATGATGATGAAGATGACGACGACGACAGCGATGATTATGATGATGATGGTGATGATGATGATGATAACGATTATTAACATTAACAACAATAATAACAATAGCGATAAACAACAACGGTAAAGAACCTGAGAAAGGTCGCCACTTAGGATCTCCGCAGCCAAGGCGACGATCATGACGTCATTGGCAGTGCCAAACACGCACGCGCTCACACACACACACACACACACACACACACACACACACACACACACACACACACACACACACACACACACACATATATATATATATATTTATATATATATATATATATATATATATATATATATATATATATATATATATATACATGCACATACACAGACACACATACAAGGACACACACACACACACACACACACACACACACACACACACACACACACACACACACACACACAGCACACACAGAGCGAACAAGCGAGCGAGCGAGAGAGAGAGAGAGAGAGAGAGAGAGAGAGAGAGAGAGAGAGAGAGAGAGAGAGAGAGAGAGAGAGAGAGAGAGAGAGAGAGAGAGAGAGAGAGAGAGAGGAAGCACAATTTATCCTGACAGAAGGACACAGAGAAAGAGACATTTAAATCACCAGAGCGGGATCTGAGCTCGAGGGTGAAAAAAAGTCGTCCCCCCCCTTAAAAAAAAAAAGAATTACGTTCAAAATGAATCTAAGAAGAATGCACGGGGAGGAAAGATATAAAATACTTTGCGAGTCAACGAAGAGAGAGAGAGAGAGGAAGAAAAAGAGAGAGAAATAGAAACAGAGAGAAAAGTTGAAAAAAAGGTTAAAAAAAGGTAAGAGGAATCCAATAAGAGGCGAGAAGGGTTGAAAGATCAAACAAACAAATGGAGGAAGGAAGAACACTCCAATAAAAGCAGAGAATAAAAAAAAAGAAAAAAAAATGGCGTACAACGGAGATAAAATGGAAACTGTGAATTTCGATCTTTGAAGCATTTAAGCGAATTATTCTAAATTTCCTTGCAGGTGACAGCCATAACAAACATAAGAATAAAGGAGACTGGAAGAGACCATAGGGCCTACACTAGGCAGTTCCGTGTCCATTACCATCTATCAACCTCGTCCATTAATTTTTCTAACCTTTTCTTAAAACAGTCGATAGTTTCAGCGTTAACTACGTGGTTACCATTTCTATTCCATTTGTTAACCACTCTATGGGCAAACCAATTCTTGCCTATGTTGCATTTTAGAAATATTTTTCCAGATCCCGTCAGACGATTTTATTAAACTCATGGGACCAACTCCGGGCGAGAAGGACTTATAAGGACACCCCAACCGACCAATCAGCGTTCACGTCGCACTTCAGACATATTATTCTGGCTAATGTAAGTCGAGTTCGTTCGCCGTCGGTCGGAAGTGGATATGCTCGGCCCGGACATCGTATAATGTATTAAGACAGTCGTCACACGATTTTATTAAGCTGTGGCAGAGTCCCTTATCCTAAGGGAGTGATCCCTAACTAGGTATTGGCTCCCGAAACCCCTTGAGGGTTAATAAAATCGTTTGCCGGCATTAAGAGAAAATACCCATAAAGTACCACTACCAAAGAAAAAATCAGATTACACACACACACACACACACACACACACACACACACACACACACACACACACACACACACACACACACACACACACACACACACACACACACACACACACACACACACACACACATATACGATATTTACTGGAAACCGGGTAGCCAAGCATTTTGATAAGATAAAAAAAAAAAAAAAAAAGTTGAGGGTCCCTCTGCCCTTGAGTGACGTCAGTACCTGTGGGAGAATGGGGCCGTCCAAAGACCCTAATAAAATCACCTGGCGATAGTGGAAGGGGCTTCCTCCATAGAGGGTTGCTCTTTTGGCCCCGGTGGCGTCTCTTAAGTGTTTTATTCTGTTGAGCGGGAGGTGATTTTATTCACCACAAAGAAAGTCCCCTTATGGTGGAGGCTCTTTATATATTCTATTTTAGTTATCAACAAATGTCATACCACAGGAGATTAAAGAGTCCTAAGAGCAGAGGGACCCAACCCAGGGAGTGGGAAGCCAGGGGACCGCCCAGGGACAGGGGCCAGTCCCATAGGACGAACCCAGGGAGTAGGGACACCGGCGCACAGGGAATGGAGACGGGAAGAGGAGAAGAATGAGATTTCGACCCTTGAATAGGAGGGGTGAGGGGCCCCTGAGTGAGGATATAGGGGGTGAGGGGCCCCTGAGTGAGGATATAGGGCAAAGGGGCGGGGCCTCTTCAGTGTATGGCGAAAAGGCCCTTGGCAAAGGTAAGGGCCATTGTGTGAGATTGAAGAGGCCCCGCAATGTGTATATTAGGTCATTGTGGGTAATGGCAGGTCCCCTGAGTGAGGATAGGGATCAATGTCAACAAGGGTAGAGCCCCTTAGTGTGGATATAAATCATTATATGCAAGGAAGTCAGAAACGGGAGGGAGGGAGGGAGGTGAATAATTGTCAAAAAATTATTGTTATTATTAATGTTATTTTTTCAGGGGCAGAAGAAGGGCCCCTTAGTGAGTATATGCTTATTCGTGAGCAGAGAAAAAGCTCCTTATAGAGGATATTTTTTTTATGGAGGAAGGGAGTTTTCCTAGACGATAAAATAGTTTTGATGATATACAGATCGTTAAGTCCTTATTCAATGGTCCCACCGAATTTCCCTTTTCTTTTCCCTGAGAGAGAGAGAGAGAGAGAGAGAGAGAGAGAGAGAGAGAGAGAGAGAGAGAGAGAGAGAGAGAGAGAGAGAGAGAAAGACAGAGAGTGATAGACAAAGATAGGCAGAGAGAGAGAGAGACAGAGAGAGACAGAGAAAGACAGAAAGACAGAGATAGATAGGTAGATAGATAGATAGATAGATAGATAGATAGATAGAGAGAGAGAGAGAGAGAGAGAGAGAGAGAGAGAGA
>NC_134783.1:54923356-54930856 GCF_046742065.1 Oratosquilla oratoria | reverse complement strand
AAAAAAAAAAAAAAAAAAAAAAAAAAAAATAGCGGCTTGCCGCAACTAACAGGGCTTTGCTGTATTAGGGGTTTCTCACTTCCCACTGATTGGATGGTGAATTTTGAGTTTTCTTTTTGCGAGAGGTGAATTAAGGCGGCAATTAAGGAAAAAATGTAGGGGAGGAAGACTATCCAGATAGACTAGGTAGGCCAACAAGTTGATTTTTGGGGAGATAAAGTAGGGCAGAAGGACCATGTAGGGCAGGGTATGCTATGTAGGGCAAATAACCCAAGTAGGGCACATTTGGAAGGTAACAAAAAACTCTATGACGAAAGGAAGGCTAATTAGAAAACCGAGACAAAGTAGGCCAATTGCATAAGTAGGCCAAATAGGGCTTGAAAAATAATAGGGTTCTAAACAACAAGTAGGCTGGGGGAGATTAAGTAGGCCTGGGAGAATAAATAGTGCAAGAAAAAGGGAGTATTTCGAGAAGAATAAGTAGGTGAGGAAGAGTATATATGCCAGGGAGACTAAGGATGGAAGAGAGATTAAGTAGAAATGCATAAAGGATACATACAACAGCAAAACAATCCATACACATACACACACATACACACATACACACAAACAAACACACACACACACACACACACACACACACACACACACACACACACACACACACACACACACACACACACACACACACACGACTCGGTGGCGCGGTTGGTAGAGTCTCAGACTGTCAGTACGGGGGTGCCGGTGGTACCTGGTTCGAATCCTGCCCAGGGTTGAAATTATTTCAGTATCGCTGCGCTTCGAGTCGTTACTCCAATTTTCGTGGGCGGGGAGTTGGGGGTGTGTGTGCGTGTAAGGTTATATCATTACCCATAGATCGGTCATACGAGCTCTGAGCTCTCTTTCGGGAGGGAAATAGATGTCAATCACGAGTCCATGACGTGATCCAAAGACCAAGGTGAATCACACACACACACACACACACACACACACACACACACACACACACACGCGCGCGCGCGCGCGCGCGCGCACGCATACATGCAACGTAGCATAGCAAGCAGTCTGGAAATCTACGTTTTATTGTTTAATAAAAATGTTATCTGATGTTCCGAAACCCAAAGCTTGGCAAGCTCAAGGTAGCTTTGCATATCCGTTTGGCAAGATTTCTGTCTGGTCCACCCACACGTGACATGTGGCAGCGTCGCTTGCGCGGTGCTGAGAAAGATGACAATGTGAGATATTCGTTTTCGTGTTTGTGTGTGGACATATGCAGAAGGATGCGATGTTGCCACGTTGCAAGTTTCGTAGGAGTTGGTGGAGCTCAATGATCAGTATGTTGTGGGTACTTAATCGTCATCTATTTTGAAAAGCGTCCATGCATCACACACACACACACACACACACACACACACACACACACACACACACACACACACACACACACACACACACACACACACACACACACACACACACACACACACACACACACACACAGACATACACACACACACACACACACACACACACACACACACACACACACACACACACACACACACACACACACATATCTATCTATCTATATATATATATGTATATATATACATATGATGTAAGCGGAATAGGAAACAGGAGTCTTGGTCTTGAGTTTATTCCTGACTAGTTTCGCAGGTATGCTTTGAAAAGCATACCTGCGAAACTATCAGGAATAAACTCAAGACCAAGACTCCTGTGTTTCCTATTCAGCTTACATCAACATGTCAGAATGTCTAAATATATAAATATATATACATATATTTATATATATTTTTATGTATTTATATATATATGTATATATATGTGTATATATATGTATATATATATGTGTATATATATATATATATGTATATATACATATATATATATATATATATATACATTTATATACATACATGTATATATATATATATATATATTATATATATATATGTATGTATGTGTGTGTGTGTGTGTGTGTATGTATATATATATAATATATATATGTATATATGATATATATATATATATATATGTATATATATATGTATATATATATATATATATATATATATGTATATATATATATATATATATATAAGATTATTTCAGACAAATGAGAGAGAATGTGGGTGGGGAAGGGCAAACGAAGATGTGTTAGGAATAGAGTTTATTGCCCTAACGTTGCGACCAACTTGGTCTTCTTCAGAGGACTACAGCATTACAAACGGATCACAATTCTTATACTCGTAGTGAGAGGGAACCCGCCAAGGTATGAGCGTCATGTTTTCCCTTTGGCTAACGATTTAATTATTAGGACACTTGCTGCTTTCGAGAGGCATTTAAATCCGTCTCTGTCGTTGTTGTTCTTGTTGGCGGCGATATGTGCAGCTTCCACAGTTTTTCTCATTTTCTTCTCAAATCCCTCGTGTAGAATTTCTGCGTTGTTCCAATCAGGTAGATGTCCACATTTGTCCAGGTGACGAACCAGGGAGTTAGATGTTCTATGAGCCCTGAGATCGTTTTTGTGCTCATTCAAGCGTTTATTGAACCCTCGACCTGACTCACCGAAATAAGATGATGGACAACCGTTGCATGGAATACGGTAAATGACACTGAGATTATTACGCATATTATTATGTTTCTTAAATATTTTTCCTATTTTATTGGAAGATATTTTTGCTATATTTATTCCACCTTTTGACAAATAATCATCAATAGCTATGGTGTTTATAGAATTAGGGACAGAAATAAAATGAGACTTATCCTTTCCCGTGGTTCGGACGTTTGAGCCATCGTAGATCTTCTTGGCTTTCCTCGTTGTCCTGGTGATCAAACCTCCGGGGTATTTCAGCTTCCTAAAGGTATTCTTGATGTAAGTAAGTTCATCCTCTAGGAATTCTTCACTGCAGATACGAAAAGCTCTGAGAAAGAAACCTATTAGAACACCCGTTTTAACACGTCTGCTGTGTGCTGAAAAATAATGGACAAAGTCGTCCCTATTGGTGGGTTTCCTGTACACCGAGAAACTTACCTGTTGAGAACCTCTGTGTATCAACGTGTCTAAAAATGGTAAATTACACTCTTTTTCTAGTTCAACTGTGAATTGAATGTCTTTATTCACAGCGTTGAATAAGTTGAGAAAATGAGAAAATAAGTTGAGAAAATAAGTTGAGAAAATAAGTTGAGAAAATAAGTTGAGAAGACTCAACGCTGTGAATAAAGACATTCAATTCACAGTTGAACTAGAAAAAGAGTGTAATTTACCATTTTTAGACACGTTGATACACAGAGGTTCTCAACAGGTAAGTTTCTCGGTGTACAGGAAACCCACCAATAGGGACGACTTTGTCCATTATTTTTCAGCACACAGCAGACGTGTTAAAACGGGTGTTCTAATAGGTTTCTTTCTCAGAGCTTTTCGTATCTGCAGTGAAGAATTCCTAGAGGATGAACTTACTTACATCAAGAATACCTTTAGGAAGCTGAAATACCCCGGAGGTTTGATCACCAGGACAACGAGGGAAAGCCAAGAAGATCTACGATGGCTCAAACGTCCGAACCACGGGAAAGGATAAGTCTCATTTTATTTCTGTCCCTAATTCTATAAACACCATAGCTATTGATGATTATTTGTTCAAAAGGTGGAATAAATATAGCAAAAATATCTTCCAATAAAATAGGAAAAATATTTAAGAAACATAATAATATGCGTAATAATCTCAGTGTCATTTACCGTATTCCATGCAACGGTTGTCCATCATCTTATTTCGGTGAGTCAGGTCGAGGGTTCAATAAACGCTTGAATGAGCACAAAAACGATCTCAGGGCTCATAGAACATCTAACTCCCTGGTTCGTCACCTGGACAAATGTGGACATCTACCTGATTGGAACAACGCAGAAATTCTACACGAGGGATTTGAGAAGAAAATGAGAAAAACTGTGGAAGCTGCACATATCGCCGCCAACAAGAACAACAACGACAGAGACGGATTTAAATGCCTCTCGAAAGCAGCAAGTGTCCTAATAATTAAATCGTTAGCCAAAGGGAAAACATGACGCTCATACCTTGGCGGGTTCCCTCTCACTACGAGTATAAGAATTGTGATCCGTTTGTAATGCTGTAGTCCTCTGAAGAAGACCAAGTTGGTCGCAACGTTAGGGCAATAAACTCTATTCCTAACACATCTTCGTTTGCCCTTCCCCACCCACATTCTCTCTCATATATATATATATATATATATATATATATATAAGGAAGAGAAAGAGGAGAAAAAAGAAGAAGAGGAAGAAGAGGAGGAGGAGAAAGAGGAGGAGGAGGAGGAGGAGGAAGAGGAGGAGGACATGCGGGTCGTTTGCATCTACGCGTATGCATCTCGTCTACGGTGCTATCCGTCAATGTCTCGGAGGAGGAGGAAGATGAAGAGGAGGAGGAGGAGGAGCATGAAGAGGAGAAGGACCCGCACATGGACGAAAGGGAGGGGAGGGAAGGAGGAGGGAGTGAGGGAGGGAGAGAAAGAGAGAAGGAGGATAGAAAGGAGGAGGGAGGGAGAGAAAGAGAGAAGGAGGATAGAAAGGAAGAGGGAGGGAGAGAAAGAGAGAAGGAGGATAGAAAGGAAGAGGAAGGGAGGAGATAGAAACGGTGATGGAGGGAGGGAGATAGAAAAGGAGAACATAAGAACATAAGAATAAAGAAGACTGCAAGAGACCATAAGGCCTACACTAGGCAGTTCCATATCCTACCCTGGGCAGTTTAATGCCTATCACTCCCTGTCATCCCCATCCATAACGTTTTCTAACCGTTTCTTAAAACAACCGATAGTTTCAGCGCTCACTACATAGATACTAAGTCTATTCCATTCGTTGACCACCCTATTAATAAACCAATTCTTTCTTATTTCCTTCTTAAATCTAAATTCGCCCATTTAAATTCAATACTGCGAGCCCTGCCCTGTTGTCTTAATATGATGATTTTTTTTACGTCACCCTTGTTAAAGCTTTTGATCCACTTGAACACCTCTATTAGATCACCCCGTACTCTGCGTCTTTCCAGAGAGTGTAAGTTAAGGTGCCTAAGCCTCTCTTCATAAGGTAAATTTCTGAGCCCTGGTCATTCTCCTCTGTACTGATTCTAGTGAATTGAAGTTCTTCTTATAAGACGGAGACCAAAACTGTACCGCATAGTCAAGGATGAGTCTAACTAACGCTAGATAGAATGTGATAATGACCTCTGCCCTTCTATTCGTAACCGTGCTAGCAATGAAACCTAATGCTCTGTTAGCTTTATTCCTGGCACTAATGCACCGTTTCCTGGATTTAAGCTCAGGACTCACTTGAATTCTAAGTCTCTCTCGCACACAGTTTTCTCTAAAAACATGTTATCTAAGCTATATCTGTTTTCTGGGTTGTGTAGCTCTACGTTTAACACGATGCATGATCACTAGAGCCTAGGCTATCTCCCACTTTTACGTTTCTCGTTAAATGCTCATTGTTAGTTAGAATTGTTAGTTAAAAGCAAGTCCAGAGTAATCTCTTCCCTCGTAGGATCGGTAATCTTTTGTTTTGGGAAATTATCCTGCACCACATCTATGAAATTTTGCACTTCCTGATCTCCTAATAAAAATTTGAAGTCAATATTTCTGTAATTAAAATCTCCCATAATCACAACGTTTTTGTACTGGGACGCCCTGCAAGTTTTATGACTCAGGGGATCAGTCTTCTCAATGCTCAGGTTAGAGGTCTATATAGGACGCCAATAATAATTTTCTTATTCTTGCCTATAATCTCCATCCAAATGGATTCCGTACTTTCCTCTTCCTTTATTGAATTGTTGATAATATGGTTTATTGTATCTTTAATGAAAAGTGCTACTCCTCCCTTATTCCTGCCAACCCTGTCCTTGTGAAAAACTTATATCCTTCTATCTCGATTTCCGGAAGGAAATGTCTATCAGCCATATTGATCCAGGATTCAGTAATAGTTATGATATCAACTCTCTCTACGCATGCTTTACCTCGCAGCAAATATTTTTTTTTATCACGCTTCTGCTGTTTGTATAGTAAACTTCTAGTTTATCATCCCTCCACCTGACTAGGTGATTCTTTTCACAATCCCTCTCTGAACTGTTTCTATTACCTTAACTATATGCTGATTTAATGAAGCGGCCTTGCTGTGGATGTGCTGTGTCTTGCGACACTGCTTCTGACCCAGGGCAGTGGACAAGGTGCAGGGATGACCCGTCATCCAAGAAGTGCTAAGATGAGAGGGAGGGTGGAGGGATGTGGAGTGTATTCAGGGAGGGAATGGGTGGGAATGATTTTATGCTTTATGCCTTTCACTTTTTGGCTACCTCCCTTGTAAGAGGGAAAAAGCCTTGGTATATATATGTATGTATGTATATTCCGATACTCCCCCCCCCTGACTCCCACGTAATCTACCCGAAAAAAACCTGCAGGATACTTATTTCTCTCAGTAAAAGCAACCCCTTTGTCAACAAATGCCCATACATTGGCCTTACAATGTTTCGCCAGCCTGAAATTCATTGCAATAGCCATGGAATGCCACATGCCTCCAACTCTACGCCCCGGAGGGATTCCACATACAAAAGGAACTCCTCCCTTATTCCTAATCTTATCTAACGCATCCCGGAATTGCGCAAACAATTCCCCCCCAGCACTTAAGCAAACTATGGGTTTCACTCCTTCCACGACTATACACTCTTCAATCCTGTCTCTAACATCACTTATCTCAGCCTCAGGGAAACACACCTGGGTCCTATGTTTCCTGCCTTTGTCGCGGAAGGCCCTATCTAAATGCCTCACCTGGCTATCCCCTACAACCAAAATCTTACTTGTGGGCAGGGATCTAGCGACTGCCCTACCCTTCTTCTCTTGCATCTTCTTCGTTTCTTCTTCTTGTAGACCCGCGAGAGCTTGAAAAGAGTTTCTGCATTCAAGCGGGATTGGCGAGGGCTTTTTACCATCTCCCCGTGTTTTGTTTCTCACCGTTTTCCACCCAGGTTCCAAAAATGGTTTGTCGTCCGTGTTTTGGACCTTCGAGTGAAGAACTTGATTCTCTTTTTTTAACACCTCAACAGTCTTCCCTAAGGCTACAATTCTACTACGTAGAGATTGTACCTCTTCGTCGCTGATCACTGAAACACAACCATACACCATCTCACTGTAAGGATAGAAAGGAAGAGGGAGGGACGAGAGAGAGACAGTGATGGAGGGAGAGAGGGAGGAAGAGGTTGATAGAGGGAGGGAAGGAAACAGTGACGGAGGGAGGGAGGGAGGGAGTGAGGAAGCATGGCGGAGAAAGGGAAAGAGGAAGAGAGGAAAAGGTTGATCGATGGAAAAAGAGAAGAAGTAGGAAGGAAGGAAGGAAGTAGGAAGTAAAGGGAAAAGGGGAAGAAGAAGAGGGAGAGAAGGAAGGAGAAAGGGAAATATATAGTTTCCATTTAGTGAGAAGAAGATGAA
>NC_134783.1:54905856-54913356 GCF_046742065.1 Oratosquilla oratoria | reverse complement strand
ATCTTATGTCACAAAAAATACTTCGCGACTTAAGGGGATACTACAGTAGTGGCGTGTTTCCAAACCATAAACCTCCTAACTTAAACCATTAATCCTAGCCATTTTTTTTAAATGAAATATTATCCAAGTACCTGGAGTGATAGGGCATCAGAATATATATGGTTATTGGGGTCTATCTCTAAAACCCTTGGAGGAGTTCGTGTAAAAACAAACGAACAAATAAACAAACAAACAGACAGACAGACAGAGGCTACTACTTTATTATAATATATATATATATACATATATATATATATTATGTATAGACATATACATATATATATATATATATATATATATACATGTATACATATACATATGTATATCAATACGAGTATATATATATATATATATATTATATATATATATATACACACATACATATTTATATTCATACGAGTGTACATATATATATATATATATATATATATATATATATATATATATATATATATATATCTCAATTCAAGTAACGTAGGTGTCGTAACACACGAATAAAAGAAAACTTAAACCCACTCTCGGAGAAAGATAAACTGAGATGCGGTTTACTCTGTATCTCAGCTTATCTTTCTTCGAGAGTGGGTTTAAGTTATATATATATATATATATATATATATATATATACACTGTATATGTATATACATATATATATATATATATATGTATAAATACTGTATATGTATATACATATATATATGTATATATATATATATATATATAGTCTCATCGAGACATATGAGAAATAATCCCACCAATGGTGGGATTATGTCCATTCCTCTCGCGTCACCTACGGCCCCGACCCCCCCTACTCCTCCCTCTCCCGTCCCCCTCTCCTTAGGCAATCTAGTCGGGTCAGGTCATCAAGGTCATCAAGCCAAACTCCACTGTAAGTCTTTCCATGTATATGGAAAGACGTCGCACTGTTCAGTCCGAGAAAAAAATGTAATTGTTCTGTGTTCTGTGTAATTGTGTTGTGATAAATGTAATTATTTTGAAAATGACTCCTTGAAGTCGAAACGTCAATTTTTTTATTAAAATGGAGAACTTTGGACAATTGATTTTCGATCACCCTCCCAAAGTCAGAACTATAGTGAGAAGAATTGAAAATATTAGGAAGAAGATAAATAATTGTGACAATGCTGTGGTGTTTAACTCAGTGTATATATATATATATTTATGTTCTCCATCATCCAAATATATATATATATATATATATATATATATATGTATATATATATATATATGTATATACATACATACATATATATACATATATATATATATACATACATATGCATATTAATACGAGTATATATATATATATATATATGTATATATATACATACATACATACAAACATATGTATATTAATACGAGTATGTATATATATATACAGGACAAAAGCCACCCAGACAAAATCCCACAGGACATTAACGCCAAAAACCTGATTAAAATTTACTAGAAGTCCTTCTTCTCCACAGCCTACAAAGAAGATGAAAGGGTTATGCAACAAATCATTAAAAGAAATATTAAACCTAAAGAAGAAAACTCTAAAGTACAACTGATTATATATTATCAAAATAAAAAGACATCTCAACTGCTACTAAAGAATAATATAAGAGAAAGTAAAAGTGACCTTCAGAGAACTCACGTCATATATAGGTACACGTGTAAACTTGGGAACTGTGCATCCCAACCTTCAAACTATATTGGCATGACAACAATGAAGCTCTCACGCCGGTTATCATACCACCTCTCTTCAGGAGCTCCCAGAAACCACCATCACTCTGCTCACAAAAGAAATTTAAATAAAGAAACTCTAATAGAAAACACAGAAGTGCTGGCAACAAATCAAGACCATAGAAGGCTACCTATCCTCGAAGCTCTCTTTATTAAAGAAACATCTCCCAATCTTAATATACAAACTAGGGATTTAGAAGCCCTCCCTAGCGTAAGGAGATCTAAGCCCACTGAAAGAAGGCACAATACTGATGACGTCACACAACAGCCGACCAATGAGGAAGTAGAATAGTGTGGGAGTCCCAGTCCAGCCCACTAGCCAATCAGAAGCCCCAAAATGTAATATCAGACCACCACCAACAATATATAAACACAATAATTCAATCAGATATTCACAGTCTAGCCACTGATGAAGCACTAAGTAGTGTGAAAACGCGTTCTGGCCAGTTTTTCACTTTGGTAAAGCCATGCCCAAAGTAACTTACAAAACAATGTCATATGGTGACATTATAAGACAACTTCCCGTGGAAGGGAAAAAGATTCTCAGAGAAAGAGAAAAGGCAGATAAAAAACTCTGCAATAATAATCTTGCCATTAAGTTTAACCATACATGCTTGAGAGAAAATCTCCTGCCCATATATACAATGAATATATATATATATGTATATATATATGTGTATATATATACATACATATACATATATATATATATATATACATATATTAATATATATATGTATATATATATGTATATATATATATACATATATATGTATATGTATATATGTCTATATCTATATATATATACATATACAGTATATATATATATATATATACATATACTGTGTATGTATATATATATATACATATATATACATATATATATATATATATATATGTGTATATATATACATACATATATATTAATACGAGTATATATATATATATATATATATGTATATACATATATATATTTATGCATATACATATATTAATACGAGTATACATATATATATATATATATATATATATATATATATATATATATATGTATATTACTGTTAAATTATAAAGCACTAGTGGGGTCAATGATTTTAAGAGAACATTTCTCTAACTCTTTGTATTTCCTTTTTTCTTCATAATTCAAACTCTATGGGAAATAGTAAAAGGCTGCAGAATGTTGATTCATTTTATCAACATTCTGAAGCGTTTCACTATTTCCTACAGAATTTTAATTATGAAGAAAAAAGTAAATACAAAGAGTTAGAATTTTTTTTGCTTAAAATCACTGATGCCACCTGTGCTTTAGCATTTAACAGAAATTGTTTACGAGAAAGACTTTGCCCAAAACATATATATATATATATATGTATATATATATATATATATATAAATATATACATATATATATGTATATATATATACATATATATATATGTATATATATATATATATATATATATATATATACTGTATATTTATATGTATATATATAAACATATATAAATATGTATGTATATAGTGTATATGTATATATCATACATATATATACATATATATATATATATATATATATATATATATATATATATGTATATATATATGTATATATATGTGAGAATAAACACCTTGTGAGATCGAAACCTTTATTAGTACTACGTTTCGCTTGTTACAGCTTTTTCAAGTACAGACATGACACACACTCTGAGCACATATAAGCCAACAGGGAAGGAACTGGGAGAGGTTATCAGGGAGGGGTGGGTGGTAGGTGGAGGGGGAGGAGGGGGACGGGTGGGACTTGGTGGAGACAAAGGAGGACATTTCGGACAGTTTGTTGAAGTGGACTAAGGGGGACATTTCATACATTTATTTAATGCGGGTAACAGATGGATTATAGGAGGGGCGATGTTAAACATGCCTCTGTTCTGCTCAGTGGTTTTGAAGCTTTGAATGGCGGCCGCTTCGAGGCATTTTCTCCTCATCCTATCTGGTTCACTAAACAGAAGTTCTGCGTTATCCCAATCCATCAGGTGGTCGTTGGTGTTCCGGTGGATAACACAGGCGTTGGTGGTGATGTTGTTCCGGGAATCGTAGCGATGCTCCCGGATCCGGGTCTTCAGGTCACGGGAAGTCTCGCCGATGTATACTTTATCACATCCAGCACAGGGTATGCGGTAGACACCAGCGTTTTTTCCCCACATCTCGTCCTGGCTGTCATTCCTTCTTGAAAGCTCTTTGATAGTTCTGCTGGACTGGCCCACTACCTGAATGTTGCAACGCCCAAGTGTCCGGGTGAGGGTGGCGGTGACGCTGCTGGCTGGAAGGATAAGCCTCCTAGCTGGATCTTTTGTTGGTTCCCGCCCTTCCATTATTTTGAGTGCCTTTTTCTTACACTGGTGGATGATGCACTCTGGATATTTTAATTTATGAAAAACCTCCTTTATGTGCCTAAACTCGTCCTCTAAGAATTCAGGGCTACAAATTCTGAGAGCTCTGAGGTAGAAACCTATGACTACACCTTTTTTAATACTGAGGTCATGGTGGGATAGGAAGTGAGTCAAATCGTCTTATTGGTTGGTTTCCTGTAGACTGTAAATTTTAAAAAATTATCATGTTTGATAATAAGGGTATCCAAAAATGGAAGGGAATCGTTAATTTCTTCCTCCAAGGTGAACTGGATGGATGACTCAACCTCGTTCAGAGCCGCTTGGAGTTTGGGGATGTCAAACCGTCTGGGGGAAATTAATAGTATGTCATCCACATAGCGAAGCCATACTACGTTGCCAGGAACGATATCTGAGAAAGGCCCTGCTTCTAAAAATTCCATGAACAGGTTGGCAAGGACAGCGCTCAAAGGAGAGCCCATGGCCATGCCAAAACTTTGGCAACGTAGTATGGCTTCGCTATGTGGATGACATACTATTAATTTCCCCCAGACGGTTTGACATCCCCAAACTCCAAGCGGCTCTGAACGAGGTTGAGTCATCCATCCAGTTCACCTTGGAGGAAGAAATTAACGATTCCCTTCCATTTTTGGATACCCTTATTATCAAACATGATAATTTTTTAAAATTTACAGTCTACAGGAAACCAACCAATAAGGACGATTTGACTCACTTCCTATCCCACCATGACCTCAGTATTAAAAAAGGTGTAGTCATAGGTTTCTACCTCAGAGCTCTCAGAATTTGTAGCCCTGAATTCTTAGAGGACGAGTTTAGGCACATAAAGGAGGTTTTTCATAAATTAAAATATACAGAGTGCATCATCCACCAGTGTAAGAAAAAGGCACTCAAAATAATGGAAGGGCGGGAACCAACAAAATATCCAGCTAGGAGGCTTATCCTTCCAGCCAGCAGCGTCACCGCCACCCTCACCCGGACACTTTGGCGTTGCATCATTAAGGTAGTGGGCCAGTCCAGCAGAACTATCAAAGAGCTTTCAAGAAGGAATGACAGCCAGGACGAGATGTGGGGAAAAAACGCTGGTGTCTACCGCATACCCTGTGCTGGATGTGATAAAGTATACATCGGCGAGACTTCCCGTGACCTGAAGACCCGGATCCGGGGAGCATCGCTACGATGTCCGGAACAACATCACCACCAACGCCTGTATTATCCACCGGACACCAACGACCACCTGATGGATTGGGATTAACGCAGAACTTCTGTTTAGTGAACCAGATAGGATGAGGAGAAAATGCCTCGAAAGCGGCCGCCATTCAAAGCTTCAAAACCATTGAGCAGAACAGAGGCATGTTTAACATCGCCCCTCCTATAATCCATCTGTTACCCGCATTAAATAAATGTATGAAATGTCCCCCTTAGTCCACTTCAACAAACTGTCCGAAATGTCCTCCTTTGTCTCCACCAAGTCCCACCAAGTCCCCCTCCTCCCCCTCCACCTACCACCCACCCCTCTCTGATAACCTCTCCCAGTTCCTTCCCTGTTGGCTTATATGTGCTCAGAGTGTGTGTCATGTCTGTACTTGAAAAAGCTGTAACAAGCGAAACGTAGTACTAATAAAGGTTTCGATCTCACAAGGTGTTTATTCTCACAGTCTTGTCGGCTTTTGCCATTGTGATTCATATATATATGTGTATATATATATATATTATATATATATACACATATATATATATGTGTGTGTGTGTGTGTGTGTGTGTGTGTGCATGTATATGGATTTCTCTGAATATGGATGTAACTGAACAAGCCAATGTACAGAAACACACATTTACATTTTCCCACTATGTTCCTTCTTTGAATAAATTCCTCAGTGACAGGATGAATGTTTAGGTGGGGACGAAAAAAAATCGACATAACTGTGTTCGAAATAAAATTATTTTGTTATTGGCTCGTAAACACAAGGTTCCGAGTTTTATTCCCAGTATTGGTGACTGCCACTTACCCCGGATATATTATGATTCTGTGTAATAATCATTCTATTCTTTCCATATCAATGACGCTCTTCCAGTTTCATCAAGAGGCATTTAGAGGCAAGGCAGAGTTCTGCCGCCTGGCGTCAGTCAACAGAAAGAGAAAAACAAGAGAGAGAGAGAGAGAGAGAGAGAGAGAGAGAGAGAGAGAGAGAGAGAGAGAGAGAGAGAGAGAGAGAGAGAGAGAGAGAGAGAGAGAGAGAGAGAGAGAGAGCAAGACAACCCAACATAAATCAAGACAAAAGAAGATAGAGCAAGAGAAAGAGAGAAAGATAGAGAGAGAGAGAGAGAACATGATAACAAGAGAGAGAGAGAGCAAAAGAGAGATTGCGAGAAAGAGAAAGAGAGAGAGCGAGATAACAAGAGAGAGAGAGAGAGAGCAAAAGAGATATTGCGAGCAAGAGAGAGAGAGAGAGAGAGAGAGAGAGAAAAAATAGGACCGAAAATTGTTTCTTCTTCTCCACCCTCCGCCGCAGCCGCCGCCGCGGGTCCGCCCGTGAGCGCCGCGGTTGGGAGAAGCGGAGGAGGCGGCCACGGCGCTGGTCCGTGGAGGGAGGCTACTATCGGTGTCCCCATCTGGCCGGCCCATGACGGCGGGAAATGAGCTTGCAAATGGAAAGCAAGATTACAGTTTTATCGTCCCTTCTTTGTGAACTGAGGCTCTGCTTCTGCCCCCTTTTCGAATATTCAATTATAATGTATATATTCTCACGTGAGGTTCGCCATGTGCCCTCCCGCCCCGCCTCGGGCCACTGGCTTCGGCTATTGCTTCTTATATGTTTCTTTAGGTGTTCATACGTGTTGTCCGTGTACATATGTACATGCATATACATACATGCATACACACACACACACACACACACACACACACACACACACACACACACACACACACACACACACACACACACTCACACACACATACACACACACACACACACACACACACACACACACACACACACACACACACACACACACACACACACACACACACACACACACACACACACACACACACACATATATATATATATATATATATATATATATGCAGAAAAACCATCAAGGAAAAAATAATAACATGACCGAGTGTTTTCGTCTAATTAGATATTTTCAGGGTATATATATATATATGTTTTTGCCTCGTCCAAATGTAGTTACAAAAGGAAAATAATTGAATCTTCCTTAATAAAACAATTCCCGAATT
Organism: Oratosquilla oratoria; assembly: GCF_046742065.1. NCBI lineage: Eukaryota > Metazoa > Arthropoda > Malacostraca > Stomatopoda > Squillidae > Oratosquilla > Oratosquilla oratoria. The sequence goes on along the minus strand of NC_134783.1, from coordinate 54,905,931 downwards.
TTAACATCTCAAAAGGCCAATGGTCACCAGATTACATAACCACCTTGGCAGTTGATAAATTATTTCCCCATATTA
>NC_134783.1:54895856-54900856 GCF_046742065.1 Oratosquilla oratoria | reverse complement strand
CTCATATGTATCAAAACTAGACATCTTTCTTCTCGAACAAATACGATATCATCTACAGCAAATTAACTTAATTGAACGGTGTAAATCTACACATTAGATACATCAAATGCAATCCACAAACAGATAACCAAATAAATGAATACATAGAAATAGATAAAAATAAATAGATGTATAAATAAACAGAAAATGAATAAATGAGTAAATGAACAAATTAAGAATAATTGATAAATGCTCTTTTTGTGTCCGTGTTTGCTGCTAGTTTCGACGTTCCCATTTTCTATGATCAATCCGCGTTTCTTCCCGTTTTCTGTTTCATTTGTTTTCTCAAATTCCTTGTTTTCCTTCATTGCCCCGTTCCCCTCTTCTCCATTCCCTCCATTCTTCCCTCAATTCAATTCCATTTGTGTTGCAAACGTCCCATTTTCTTTCACATTTACGTTTTCTTTAAGCAAATCCCATTTTCTTATTCATTTACGAGTTCCATTTCCCCTTTTCTTCTCTTTACATTTTCTTTAAGCACTTGAAAAGTTCCGATTTTGATCTAATTCTCCATTTTCTTTGGCCATCTCACGTTTTCTAAAAACATTTTCCATTTTCTTGAACTAATCGAGGGGTACCACTTTTCACCTGATATTTCTCTCCCTACTCTCCGTTTTCTTTTTCCGTTTTCTACTTATCATGAATTCCTCCTTCTCTTCCTTTCATTAAATTTCCCATCCAACATCCAAGAAAATGGATGTTTATTGAGATGGATGACTGGGTAGGTACATATAGTGAGCAAAGTTCATCCTCAAGGCAGTGCAGCTCAGAAATGAATAAAATCGCATGACGACAGAGAGCTGGTTTACAGGGAAAGGAACCAACCGGTACGTAAGGAATGAAGGTGACATGTATATATATATATATATATATTATATATATATATATATATATATATATATATATATATATATTATATATATATATGTTTTAAATTACCCACTGTCGGAGAAACAAAGCAAAAGAAACAGACGTCTGTCTCTTTTGCTTTGTTTCTCCGACAGTGGGTAATTTAAAACATTTTACTAAATGTGCTACTACATTTTCGTCTTGTGATACATATACATATATATACACATATATATATACATATATATATACATATATACATATATATACATATATATATACATATATATATTTTTATCCCAGAAGTCGACTACTGTTGTTGTTGTACTTGTTGTTAGGTAGGACGAGTACGGAAGAGAAAATATCAAAGAACTTGTTGCCCTGACTGTACTCACCATGTACGCATGCATGTGCGTATGTATGTATGTATGTATGCATGTATATATCTATGTTTATGTATGTATGCATATATTTTTGTATGTATGTATGCATGTATGCATGTATATATGTATGTATGTATGCATATGTATGTATGCATATTTATGCATGCATATGTATATATGTATATATGTATGTACAGTGTGTATGTATGTATGTATATATGTACTCGTATGTATGTATATATGTATGTATATATGTATGTATGTATGCATATGTATGTATGCATATGTATATATGTACACATGTATATATGTATGTACAGTATGTATGTATGTATGTATTGATATATGTATGTATTTGTGCATGTATGTATATATGTATGTATATACAGTATATGTATGGATATATGCATGTATGTATGCATATATTTATGAATGTATGTATGTATGCATATGTGTGTATGTATATATGTATGTATGCATTCATTCACGATTGTATGTATGTATGTATGTATATATGCATATGTATATGTGAATGTATGTATATATATGTATGTATGAATGTACGTATGTATGTATGTATGTATGTACGCATGAATGTGTGAATATATATATATATACATATATATGTATGTATGTATGTATGTATGTATGAATGTACATATGTAAGTATGCACGCATGAATGTATGTATGCACGAATGTACGTATGATTGTATGTACGTATGTACGTATGCATAGACAGTGGGAAATCTCATTTGCCTGTCCCTCTTTATGGTCCATTTCACTTGCTGTTAAGTGCCGCCACCTCTTCTCTCTAACTTCTCCTTTGCCTTTATCTCCACCTTATTCTCCTTCGTTTTCCTCTTCTTCTTCCTCCTCTAACGTGCACACACTTCTAACGTTTTCTATTCATCTTTTATCATTTAATTTTTACTTCTTATGTGAGCATCCTTTTCCCGTTTTCTTCTTTTTTATTTTTATTTTTTATTCTTTTCGTTTTTTTTTTCGTCTTTTCTTCCTCTTTTCTTTTTCTTTTTCTTTTTCTTCTTATTTTTTCTCGTTTTCTAACGTATATTTCTATTCTATTTTTTTGTGATTATCTTTACCTTGTTCTCCTTTTTCTTACGTAATAACAAGTCCTCTCTAATGTCGTTTTCTTTCTTTTCTAAATTACAGACACCTTTCCCCATTTTCTTTTTCAGATTTCACTCTCGTCTAAAGCTTTTTTTTTCCTTTTTAAAGCCCACACCTTTCTATCATTTTATTTTCTTTTTAAGTCGCTAACCTTCTACATTCCGTTCATCAATCTAGATGAGTTGCAAATCCCACATTTAAAGAAATGACATATTTTGACAATATCTCAATATTCTTTCAATAAAAATATTTCAGTGATATTATTATAAAAAACTTCCTTCCTGACAGCTCTATCTCTTCATAAGTTGAATAAAATCGTCTGGCGGCAGCCATAATAATTTCTTTTATAATAGTCACAATTTTCTTGCTAATAAAACGCCATTTTCAATAAACCGTTTAACCTCCGTGTTGTGGTGTATACGCATACAAATGGCATTGTACGGTTGTCATACATGCTTTCCCTTTTTGTATACAAATGACATGTAATTTATTTATATCAATTTATTGAAACTGCTGTGTTGATTAGGTTACACGTGCCAATTTGTGAAAGAACCATCATACGGTCGTGTCTGTTTTCCCGTGCGAAGCAATCTTGGCGTCAAAAGCAGTCTTGGTTCTGCCTCCACCAGAATGGCCGCACGCTAGTCTTTGTTGTGCTGATTATTTAAAATATTCCATTCAAATTCGTTTCATTAGCCACGCTATAACATCTGTCAAGATCTTTTATTTGGCTGAAGGGGATGTTTAGTCTACAAAGGAATTATAAAGGTTATTGTTATAATTGTTATTATTATTAATATTGTTATAATTATCATTATTGTTATTATAATTATTACTACTATCATCATCATCATCATCATCATCATCATCATCATCATCATCATCATCATCATCATCATCATCATTATTATTATTATTATTATTATTATTATTATTATTATTATTATTATTATTATTATTGTTGTTGACGTAAGGGGAGTAGGAAACACAGGAGTCTTAGTCTTGAGTTTATTCCTGACTAGTTTCGCAGATATGCTTTTTTAAAAGATACCTGCGAAACTAGTCAGGAATAAACTCAAAACTAAGACTCCTGTATTTCCTACTCCACTTACGTCAACCTGTCAGAATGTCTCAACATTATTATTATTATTACTTTTTGTTATTATTCTTATTTGCATTATTATTATTATTATCATTATTATTATTATTATTATTATTATTATTATTATTATTATTATTATTATTATTATTATTATTATTATTATTATCATTATTATTATTATTATTATTACTATCATTATTATTATTATTATTATTATTATTATTATTATTATTATTATTATTATTATTATTATTATTATTATTATTATTATTATTATTATTATTATTATTGTTGTTGTGCTTTTATTAATCATTATTATATTATTATTACTTATATTATCATTATTGTCATTATTATTATAATTTTTATCAATTATTTCTATTATTATCACCAGTGGTCATTATTATCAATTATTATCATTGTGGATTATTATTAGTATGGTTATCATTATAATTTACTATAATCTTAAATATCATTGTCATTTTATTATCATCATCATTAATCATTGTAATTATTAGTATCGTTATTCATTATATCGCTATTATTGATATTATTACCAATATTATTATTGCTATCATTACCAATACTATTTTGTTTTTTATATCATTATCATCGTTTTATTATTATCATCACCATTAATCATTATAATCATTAGTACAGTTATTCATTATATCAATATCATTATTATTAATATAGTTATTAGTATTATCATTACTATTATTATTATTACTAATGTCATCATTCCTTTTTTTCAATCTTTTCAATTCGACTGCGATTTTGGTAAATTTTTGTTCTAATTATGAAGAGAGAGGACGGCGGACCTTAGGCTGAAGATCACACTCATCCGTGACCCCCTTAAGGCCGTAATACACATAACCTTTTGCATGAAAATTGCCCTTATGACGATCATCACCTTGTGTCAGACAGATTCCGGGTCAGGTGATGACTAGGGCGCATTCTAACGCAAAAGTGATTTGCAAAATAAAAGACGAATAATATCAAGAAGAAAAGCGACGAAAAAAAAATAAAAATCAAGAGTTGACATGTCTTTCTTCTATAAGTATTATGATTTGCGAGTCGGGCCAGCCTACATACATACTGTGAATCGAACGAAAATAAACGGAAAAAATATAAAAATTAAGTTGAAAAAGGGAACAATACTATGAAATAATATAACGAATCAAACAAAAATGAAATATGAAAATTAAGCTGAAAAATGAAACGATATTATGAAATAATATAATGAAAAATAGATGCAATAAATGCGATAAGATACACAGCCATTAAGCTTAAAAAGGCATAAATCTACCAAAAATTCTTGATCAAATGTAACAACAATGAAAGAAAAAAGAAGTAATTGTGATTTATAACAGAACGTAACAAATAATAACGACAATTTAGAAAATATCTGACTTATGCTGCACTCTGTATAGCAACTGTACTTAATTTTCCACTTGGAATAAACAAATAAGCTACAATTGGATTTATAAATTAT
>NC_134783.1:54890856-54893356 GCF_046742065.1 Oratosquilla oratoria | reverse complement strand
GCTTAAGTATTTAAGAGCTGAGGTATTTCAGGGCCCGAGTATTTCAGAGCTGGGGTATTTCAGGGCTTAATTATTTCAGGAACCTACTATTTCAGGGCCAAATACTTCAGAGTTGAGCTATTTCATGGCTTAAGTATTTCAGGGCCCGAGTATTTTAGGGCCGAAGTATTTCAGAGCTTAGATATTTCAGAGCTTAAGTATTTCAGGGACCGAGTGTTTTAGGACCAAAGTATTTCAGAATTGAGGTATTTCAGGGCCTAATTATTTCAAGGTCAAGCTATTTCAGGGCCAAAGTATTTCAGAACTGAGATATTTTAGGGCTTAAGTATTTCAGGGTCCGAGTATTTTAGGGCCGAAGTATTTCAGAGATGAGGTATTTCAGGGCCTAAGAATTTCAAGGTCAAGCTATTTCAGAGCTGAGATATTTCAGGGCTTAAATATTTCTGGGTCCAAATATTTCAGGACCGAAGTATTTCAGAGTTGAAGTATTTCAGGGCCTAAGTATTTCAGGGTCAAAATATTTCAGGGCCAAAGTTTTTCGGAGCTGATGTATTTCAGGGCTTAAGTATTTCCGGCTCAAACTATTTCAGGGCCAAAGTATCTGAAGCGAAATTGAAGTGACATGAGTCTGGTGGGGACGTCGTAGTATATAAGTATGTAAATGCGGACATAACTCTCACGTTCCGACTATCATTTCGGATCCGGTCAAGTCAGGTTCAAATAAAATGTCTAATTTATCCAAAAGGGGCTCTGGGACACCCCCACCCCGTCCCTCACCCCCCCAAAAATATATATATGAGTTTGGTCGTTTTTGAGCAAGGCTCAAGTATATGCACTTACACGCATACTCACACGAACACGCATATGTATACACAAACAAGATCGGTTCAAATAAATGTCTAATTTATCCAAAAGGGGCTCTGGGACACCCCCCTCCCTTCCTCCCCCCCAAAAAAAATATATATGAGTTTGGTCGTTTTTGAGCAAGGCTCAAGTATATACACTTACACGCATACTCACACGAACACGCATATGTATACACAAACAAGATCGGTTCAAATAAAATGTCTTGTTTATCCAAAAGGGGCTCCAAATACCCTCACCCCCACCTCCCCACCCCCCCAAAAAAATATGAGTTTGGTCGTTTTATGAGCAAGGCTCAAGTATGTACACATACACGCATACACACGAACACACAGACTTATGCGTATACACAGACAAGATCGGTTCAAATAAAATATCTAATTTATCCAAAATGGAGTCCCCTCTCCCCCCCAAAAAATATTATGAGTTTAGTCGTTTTTGAGCAAGGCTCAAGTATATACACACACACGCATACACACACGTACACACATATTTATGTGCATACACAAACATGGCTGTGAATGGGTTTGATACGAGTGAAAGAATGTAGAATTATATATAAATTCGGGATAATTCCCAAAAAGGACTTTTCTACGATAAAACTGGGAAACAGAGGTAGTAAAAAAATTCGAAGTGATTATTTTTGGTCAATTTATTAAAACGATATTTGCACCTACTGTTCCATTTTTTGTATGTAAAAATGTTTAAAGAATACTACGTTATGAGATATTTGTATGATAATTATATACACACATATATACATGTATGTAGACAAAAGTAAAAAAAAAAAACTAAATTACGAGATATTTGCATAGGGATTATATACATACCATACATACATACATACCCTCATATATGCATACATACATACATACATACATACATACATACATACATACATACATACATACATACATACATACATACATACATACGTACGTACACACATGCAAAACAAGGTCAAATTTTACAATAAATCATGATATATTTCCATATGGATGATGTACATCGATACAGACACATACATACATACATACATACATACATACATAAATACATACATACATGCATATATACATGCATACATACAAATATATGCTTACATACATACGTACATACATACATACATACATACATACATACATACATATATACATACGTACATACATACATACATACATACATATATACATACATACATACATACATGCATACATACATACATACATACATATATACATACATACATGCATACATACATATATACATACATACATGTATACATACATACATACATACATACATAAATACATAATACATATATATCTACCTACCTACCTACCTACCTACCTACATACATACATACATACATACATACATACATACATGCATGTAGATAGAAATAAAAGATACATTGAATTATGCTATAGAAATGATATACGTACATACACTCAAACGCACATATATACGTACATATCTTGCAACAGACTGCCAAGCCCTCTTTACACTGATTACTACAGCGGCAGTCATACTGCAACAGAGTCAAGTAGCGTTCAAAACCGGGATTTATGGGCCTCTCATTCCTACACCGATGTTAGTGCGGAAATAGGTAACCATAGCTACGCTGGGATTAGCT
>NC_134783.1:54880856-54883356 GCF_046742065.1 Oratosquilla oratoria | reverse complement strand
CAGTGGAAGCAACAGGAAATCTATATACACTGGGTTAAATCACCCCGGTAACTGTTTGCATGTTTTAGTGTAAAGATTTTATTTGCTGTGCTATTTTTATACTAGTGTTGATATATGGATTATGGGACCATATGGAGTTATTTTCGGGTTATTCCATGCTCAATCTTTGTGACTGGGTGATCTACTTTTGTATTTTTCTGGAATGTAACGGTTACCGGCGTGACCTAACCCAGTGTACGAGGGAGACCCCGTTTTATATAGATTTCATTTTGCTTCTACTGTATTATCCTGAAGACGAACCCCAGACAGGAATCGAAACGTAGGAATAAACTTCAAACGACGAGTCCAGTGTGTACTTTCTAAAAAAAATAAAAAAAAATCGTTCCTGGACTCCAGCTCTTCACAAATATTGTATGCATGTGTATACACGTGAACATATTTATATGTATTTATGTGTGCATGTATTCATATTGGTGTGTATGATTATATTTCTATATCTATGTCTAGTACACTATATATGTATATATACATATATTTATATATGTATGTGTATATATTTATATATTTATGTGTGTATATATATATATACATATATACACACACACACACATATATATAAATATATATATATATATACATATATACACATATATATATACATATATATATATATATATATATACATATATATATAAAATTTGAAATATTAAACTTTTTCGTCTAATACGACATCTTCAGGGTACTCTGAAGCTGTAATAGACGAAAACGTTTAGTATTCCGAACTTTAATTATCCTGTGGTTTCTGAACGATGATTTAGTCACGTGGTTTTTTTTATTATTTTTGCAATATATTGATATATACATATATGTGACATATGCTTGATATATTGTATCACTTACATAAAATTTGTGCATTCAACTTTTATGAATTTTAATCACAGCCATAAGGACCATTCCCACAGCAATATTTTTTTATAACTGAAAACTATTCTCTACCCCACAAAAAAAAAAAAAAAAAAAATTGCTCACGGAAATATCAGATTGGTAAATAAATATAATTTTATCAACTCATTTATACTTTTTTATTTATCTTTTTATCTATTCAATCAATTTAATAAGTTTGATATTTTTATATCTATTTTTTATAATTTTACTCTACTTATTTGTTTATTAATCTATCTGATAATTTGTTGATTTATTTATTAGTTTATTGATATATACTACCATTCAATTATTTCTGTATTTTTATGGATTTGTCCACTCACATATTAATTTATATATATCTATATCAATATACATCCATAACTATTTATTTTCAATTAATCACTTAATATATGTATCTATATGCGAAGTGGACCACTTGGAAAAAGAAACTAACGAAGCAGAACGCTTTCGTATATTACATCTGCAGTGCAAAAAGTACTTTTTGCACTGAAGATGTAATATACGAAAGCGCTCTGCTCCGTTAGTTTCTTTTTCCAAGTGGTCTATTTTGCATAAGTGTATCTATATATTAACTGATAAATCTAGTAATGTCTAATTCAGTTTTAAAAGAAATATCAGGATAAAAAAGTGACATGTTTCCCTCAATTGTACATATCTATTATAAATATTATATATTTAATTGTGGACTTTTGTTGTTGTTGCTAAGATGTTCTCTCTTTCCTCTTACTGCGAGGCTCTGGAAATCTCTTCCTCAAGTCTCGAGATGTTTTCACTCTTCTTGCAATTTGCATAAGAACATAATAATAGAGGAGACAGCAAGAGACCTTAAGGCTTACACTAGGCAGTTCCATGTCCTTTACCACCTGTTATCTCTGTCCATTTTAGCTGTGGACATTTCACCTATTGACTCACCTATTCACTTACTTGCCTATTTGTCCATTTACTCAATCTATTGATTCATAAATGTATCTTTTAGGTTAAATTATTTGTTTTATTTGTTCATCTATGTATTTATTTAGCTTTTTGTACAACTATTGGCTTGTCTCTGTCTTCATTTATTTGTCTATGTAACATATTCTTTCCTTTGTTTATTCTCATATTTCCTCGTTCGTTCAATGGTATCTCTATTTTTCTCATTCATCTATCTATCTATCTATCGATCAATCAATCAATCAATCAATCAATCTATCTATCTATCTATCTATCTATCTATCTATCCATCTATCTATCTATCTATTCATTTATCTATTTACTATGTTCCCTTTTCCAGTGATCCTTTCATCCTCTTCTATGTTTTGCTTTTTCCTCCTCCTCCTCCTCCTCCTCTTTCTCTTCTTTTCTCTTTCCCCTCCTCTCCTTTCATTACTTGCATTTCGCCTTTCTCTTTTTCATATTTCCACACCCCCTCTCTCCCTCTCTCTCTCTCCCCCCCTCTCTCTCTCTCTCTCTCTTTCTCTCTCTCTCTCTCTCTCCCGTCCCTCTTGTTTTCTCTTTCTTCCTCCTCTTCCTTCCTTTTGTTATCTTTTATTTCTTCTTTTCGTTCTCTCTTTCTTAT
>NC_134783.1:54863356-54868356 GCF_046742065.1 Oratosquilla oratoria | reverse complement strand
AATTTATTTATCTGAATTATTTATCTATCTACTTATTTATGTTGAGACATTGTGACAAGTTGAAAAATGCGGAAAAAGAGAGTCACGGGCCTCGTTCCGAGGTTATTTTTGACCGGTTTCGCTTGTAGCTACAGGCGAAACCGATCAGGAATAAACTTGGAACGAGACCAGTGACTCTTTTTCCATCTTTTTCTACTTATTCATATAATCGGAGCCAACGTATTACTTGGCACAGTCCTTTGTGGAATTGATAGCAAGAATAGCTTAGCTGGGACCAAACCTAACACCTTTGCCCTAAGTACTAGGATAACACGAGTGCAGGTCAGATGTTTTTGAGAATCGAAACAGAGGTTCTTTTCCTAAAAGTGAAGATTGAATCCAACGCTCCACAACAGCAATAAAGAGAGTGAGGAAGAAAATGCGAGAGAGAAAAAAGAAGAGAAGAGAGACAGAGGGAGGGAGAGAGAGAGAGAACGAGAAAGAGAGAAAGTGAGGGAGGGAGGGAGGGAGAGAAAGAAAGAGAGAGAGAGAGAGAGAGAGAGAGAGAGAGAGAGAGAGAGAGAGAGAGAGAGAGAGAGAGAGAGAGAGAGAGAGAGAGAGAGAGAGAGAGAGGAGTGAGTGAGCTCTCCTAGTGGCACGTCATACCACCGTGTCAACGCCCCACGTGAAACAAGAACGTTCAACTATTCATTGATATTTGGAATAAACATGTGCACAGTAAGCAGCTGGGGATATTCTTTAAGAAATTTTGATTCCCCCGGGAGGTGAGGGGGATAAAGACAATTTTGAGTTAGTGGCAGCTTTTTTGTTATTTATTTATTCATTTATTTATTTCAACTTATTATTTCTTTACCTATGTTTTTATATTGAAATCTAAAGTACATGATTGTACTTACAATGATGTATTTAACAAATATTTTCTATAGGAACTGCAGATTAGAACAAAGTTTGGGTCAAATTCTTGTTCAAGACAAGACCCGTCTACCATCCCTGCCCTTATTCCTGATTGGTGGAAACACACACACACACACACACACACACACACACACACACACACACACACACACACACACACACACACACACACACACACACACACACACACACACACACACACACACACACACACATATGCACACAGAAGCAAACACACAAACACACACACACGACTCGGTGGCGCGGTGGCCCAGACTGTCACTACGGCGGTCCAGGTTCGAATCCTGCCCAGGGCTGAAAATTTCAGTATCGCTGCGCTTCGAGTCGTTACTCCAACTCTCGTGGGCGGGGAGTTGTGTGTGTGTGTGAGTGTAAGGTCAAAGTATTACCCATAAATTGGTCATACGAGCTCTGAGCTGTCGATCACGAGTCCAACACGTGTTCCAAAGAGCAAGGTGAATCACACACACACACACACACACACACACACACACACACACACACACACACACACACACACACACACACACACACACACACACACAGAAGCAAACATACACACACACCTGGCATCTCTGCCAATCAGCGGTTATCCCAAAGACGATTCCACCAATCAGGATTCACGGTGAAGAAAGTGGGAGGAGTTTCGTCTCTCCACCAATGAAGAAAGGACGCCCACTATTTACTCTAAGAATCCTAATTAGCGGAACAACGCTGAGCGTCTCCACTTCGGCCAATCAAAAGCCAGGAAAAGCGTGTAGGACTGGGCTTATTTGTAATACAAGCATTAGACAGTCTGTAGGCAAGGACATTCAACCTGTGACCATTTCAAGCAAAAACCGACTTTATACCCTTGGATTCCAAAGGTCATTTCCCCTTAGTTCTTGCTCCCGTAAGTTGATCTCTTCTCTTGGGCTTTTCTGACACTTTCCTCCTCCCGTCTCTTCTTCCTTGGTATCGAAGTGGGAAGGAAGAGCGACGTCACAAGCAAGAAAGGGAGGTCGCTACTGAAGGAGGGGGGAGGGGGGCATTAAGAAGCGAGACACGTCGAGGAGTCAAAGAAAAGAAAGGACTCCTGAGGACGTGTCTTCACCTTCGGGGTAGTCTTCGGGAGGAGGATCCTTCGAGGTTCCTCCGAGGTTCCTTCGAGGTTCCTTCGAGGTTCCTCCGAGGTTCCTTCGAAGTTCTGTAGCGGAGGTAAGGTGCTACGTGGTAATTCAATGTAGCGGGGTAAGGTGCTACGTGGTAATTCACTCTATTCCAATTTTTCTGCTTTATTAAAGTTCAACACATAATTATAACACTTCTGTACACAATTGATCTAGGGCACGTCACACACCGACTCGCTGCTCGACCCGTGCACTCTGGTTTTGTGTTCCGGAAATGCTGAGTCTGCTGAATTTTGAGGTGCTCTCAGTCACCTTGTCAAGATTTTTAGTCGGAGTGTTTGGCCCTTTACAAGTTTGTTCTTGGTTCATAATTACTACCTATATCCCATTCTACAATACATAATATATCCAGGGGGGAAGGGTTGATTACTATTGTGTTGCCGTGTGTTATTCCGAATTGGCGATTGACTGCATCTATTGGTGTGTGTTCGTGTGTCTGTGTGTGAGTCCGCCTCTGTGCGCTTGCTAAATTGCTGATTCGGCAGTCGCCGCACTGTCTATCGGAGCGGATGTGCGGTGGCACGATGTCTGGGCTCGATTGTGACACTGCCTGCATGGTGTATGGGAATGTGGTGATGTGGTTTATGTGGTGTATACATATCGCCCTCCCCCTGGGGTTAGGTGGCACCCGGCAACTAATGGTACATGGTTAACAAATATAATATTGATATATATATAATTATATAGTCAGAGACACAAAATCTTTGGGTGGTTATAAGTGGAGAAGGGGGTGTGTGATGTTGAATTGATTATGAGGGTTCCAAGAGGACATGTTGAACAAGAAATAATGGGTATGTGAATAATGGGGAATAAGGTTGTGTTTCACCAGTATTTATATATATTTTCAACTTTTATCTATGAGTTTGTATGACATTTATATATTATTTCTGAGAAACTCTTTATCTGTGAGTATGGCACTATCTGTGTTTTCTGAGAAATTCATATCTGTGAGTTTGTATGGCACTATAGTATGTTAAGATATTGGTGAGACACAAGGTAAAACTTATCCTAGGTTTACAGCAATTTGGGAAAACCTTTTTCAAGCACTTATTTCATGCAAAAGTACTTTGTTAGTATTATTATTATAAAAATGATGATTAAGGTTGAGAGGGCAGTGGAGGCATAGGGTAAGATTTTATAGTGTAGGTCTAAAGAGTCTATATCAAGGGTAGTTGATTTGTTTGGGAGACGTACCATGTCTATCTCACTTGGGAGGATGGTATCGGGGATCTTAGGGAGGGGTGGGAGTATTAGTTGGGTTATGGGACCTAGATTGTGGGTGGTGTTTAGAGTGCCTTGGTAGTGGAGTTGGTTAGGTAGGAGCATTGAGTCCATCATATAGATGTGACAGGTGTCTGGTAGGGTGATAGAGCCGTTGATCTTATGATGGGAGGGTGGTTTGTGTAGGCATATTACGGATACTATTGTGGGGTGGGGGAGAAATATGAAGTGTTTATTTCCTACGTGGATGTGGTGTATTTGAGTGTTGTCTCGGAAAGGTTGACTTTGGGTGTTGTGAGTTCTGAGAAGCAAGGTTGGGATTTGGTTAGTTGGAAATTGAATGGGTAAGCTGGGCAGATATAGAAGTTTGGACGTGCTGTCTTGCAGGTTGCCATGGTTTCTGGGGAGGTAAGGGTTATCCATTGTCCATCAGTTGATTTTAGGATGGTGGAGGTTGGCAGGTTGAGGGTCATGGTGCGGTTTTGGTAAGGGTAGGGAAAGGGGTAAATTTCCCAAAGGGAGAATCTCTTGATCGGTTCCATAGGTATGTGGATAAGGATATATTCTTGAAAGATAGTTGATGCTAGGATGGGGTAGTAATAGTGGTTGCATCCTGTGGATGGAGTTTTTGTTTTAGTGATTAAGGATATGTATATCTGACTCTCGCTAAGGTTATAGTGGTCGGAAGTAGAGAAGGTTTGATAGATATGCGGAAAGAAGTTCTTATTGTTATGTTGGCCATTTTAACCTCCACTGAGGAATGCATGACGTCCTGCATCTTCAGGGGCGAGAGCTAAAGTGTATGTTTTAGTTGCGTCGACGTAGTGTCATGTGATGGGAATTGCGCTTGGTTGGGTTATTTGTTAGTCTGGTGGGTGGGTTCTGGTTGGGAGGTGGGGTTGCGTTTAGGTTAAGTTTGACTTTTCTTAATTTCTCTCCGAGTATGGTTACGGTTGTGTGATCGGAAGGGTCCGTTAATAGGAAAACATTGTTGGGGAGTGAGGTTGTGACTGTGAAGGGGCCTAGGAACTTGGGTTTGAGTTTATTAGTTCTATTAGAGTCTCTGACCATGACTGTGTCTCCAAGTGTTATGTTGAGTGGAGATGATCGTTTGTGTTGTTTGGTTTTGGTTTTTTCTTGGGCTGCTTTGAGGTTTTCTCTGACCTGTTTGTATATACTTTGCATGCCTCTTTTTAGGCATTGTGTAAGGTTTTCTAGGTTGTATAAGGGGGGTGGGGGTTGGTTAAAGATTTGGTAGGGTAGCCGCATTCTTTGGCCAAATATGATCTCATGGGGGGACATCTTTGTTGCGGAGTTGACTGTGCTATTGATACTGGCTTGTACCTGGGGTAGCCAATCTTCCCAACTATCCGAAAGATCGTTGGCCAAAGGTCTGAGGATTTCAAGCACTTTTCTGTTAGTGCGTTCTACTAGTCCATTCCCTTGTGGATGGTAGGCAGTGGCGAAGGTTTGATTTATGTTGTATAAATGTGCTATTTCGCGCATTACTTCGTTCTTGAATTCAGAACCGTTATCAGACAGCATTTGTCTTGGTATATTATACCTGCAGAATATGTTAACCAATGCTTTGGCCACAGTCTCTGCTGTTTTGTCTTGTAGTGGAACTAGGATTGTGTATTTTGACAGATAGTCGACTGCCGTGAGTACATAATT
>NC_134783.1:54848356-54855856 GCF_046742065.1 Oratosquilla oratoria | reverse complement strand
AGGGCGTCATGGATTCACTCTCGCCCAAAGCATTGGCATCTCATCGACTATGTCATTGTCAGGGAAAAGGGAAAGGCAAGATGTGCCTGGGACGAGGACCGTGAGCGGCGTCGACATGTTTGACAGATCGTCTCTTCGTCGTCTCAAAGCTGAACACAGGAGAAGCCTACAGACCTTAAAACAACAACAACAACAACAACAACAACAACAACAACATCACCAGCATGAAAAAACTGATGATTCCAAAGGAAAGTGAACGTCATATGTATATATTTTGGCCATAGCCAGGCGTTTTTATTCGGCTGAGGGAAACCTAACACATGTGTGTATATGTATAAATTTAAGTGCGCTTGTATTGCGTGTGAGCTTATCTGTGACCATGTTTGTGTACATGGGTGGGGTTACTTGGAGTTAAGAGTGGCTTTCTCCGAGGTCTCTAGCTCTCTTCGAAGAACCTTCGATTCTATCAGAGTGTATTGGTCTGGGCTAATGAGACCCATATCCTATACAGACCAGCGTCCTCAGGCTGTCGAAGAAGTTTCCGACGGCCTGGTCTCGGTAAGGGCTCATGAGACCCTCTTCGGTAGCGGCACCAAACCAGGGGCCGAAGGATTCCTGTCCAACGGAGGCACTGCGGTCAGAGCTAATGAGACCCGTCTTCCGACAGTTGCACGGTGTTTTAGACAGAATGCTCTCCCCAGCCGGCAAAGAGATCCATTCTGGAAGAAGATAACCGAAAGTCAGGGCTAATGAGACCCATCTTCCAGCGTTGTAGCCGTTACCTCCATTGAAGAGGTTCTTCCTCCGGCGGTGCAGGCTAATAGGACCCGACGATCCACGGGGTACCTCGATCCAAACTTGTGTCGAAAGCCCTTTTCCAACCCGAAGACACAAGTGGAAGGGTCCCTGTGGAATTTCGTTTCCAGAGAAGTTCGCTAAACACGCGAGGACGAAGACCTCTCTCGCTCAGCGGCGACGTCCTCCGGAGGCCTCGGAGGAGCGCGGGTCGTCGGGGGAAAGCCCATCTAGTGGACACAGATTGCACGAGTGTAACCTCAGTTGACCCAGAAAGAGGTCACGACCAGATCACGGTGGATGGAGACCTTTTTGACAATGTGGAGTAGTTTATTTTCACGTTTATTATACGAATATAAACAAATATATAACTATAGATAACATAAGAACATAAGAATAAAGGAGACTGCAAGAGACCATAAGGCCTACACTAGGCAGCTCCGTATCCATCACCACTTGTCATCCCCATCCATAAAGTTGTCTAATAGTTTTTTATAACAACTGATAGTTTCAGCGCTTACTACATGGTTACTAAGTTTATTCCATTCATCGACCACCCTATTAGTAAACTAATTCTTGCCTATTTCCTTCTTAAATCTAAATTTGTCCAGTTTATACCCATTACTGCGAGTCCTGCCCTGTTGTTTTATTATGATGACCTTATTTGCATCTCCCTTGTTGTAGCCTTTGATCCACTTGAACACTTCTATTAGATCACCTCGCACTCTGCGTCTTTCCAGAGAGTGTAAGTTTAGGTGCCTAAGCCTCTCTTCGTAAGGCAAATTTCCGAGTCCATGTATCATTTTGGTCATTCTTCTCTGTACTGATTCTAGTGAACTTATGTCCATTCTGTAGGACGGAGACCAAAACTGTACCGCATAGTCAAGGATGGGTCTAACAATTGCTAGATAGAGTTTAATAATTACCTCTGCACTTCTACTCGTTACCATCCTAACAATGAAGCCTAATACTCTATTAGCTTTATTTCTGGCGCTAATACACTGCTTTCTGGTTTTAAGGTCCGGACTCACCAGAACTCCCAAGTCCCTCTCGCACTCGGATTTTTCTAAAAACGTGTTATCTAAGTTGTATCTATTTTACGTTTAACAAGCTACACTTAAGAGGTATTGAAGTTCATTTGCCATTTCACCGACCATGTTAATAATTAATTTATCAAGATCATCCTGCAGATAGATAAGTACACAAATAAATAGATAAATAAATTATAAATAAATGAATGAAAAAAGACAGGGAACACAAGGGACTTGAAGGTTCGAATCTTAGTCCTCATGCCATATACTCTAGTTGAGTGAGGTTATGACACTATGGTCATTGCTAATCCTGCCATATGCATTTATGTATGTATGTATGTATGTATGTATGTATGTATGTATGTATGTATGTATGTATGTATGTATGTATGCATGTATGTATGTATGTATGTATGTATGTATGCATGTACAAAGGATTACAAAGGCGGAGCATGCCGACAGGAGACCTTTTGGTCCATATCTAAGTCGGATGCGAAAAAAATCATAATGATAATAAAATAATAAATAAACACTATAATAATGTAAATAACAAATAAAATACATAAATAAATGCATATGTATAGTTAAATGATAAAAAAACAGGTAAAGAGTAAATAATAATAAATTGACGTATAACTAATAATAAATGAAAATCAAACAGATAAATGATAACAAAACAAAAACAAATAATATAAAATAGATTACAATCATTATGGCATCCTGCTTAGGTGTTTATCTAAATGATTCTTAAAGCTTCGAACTGAACTACATTGCACTACCTGTGCAGGAAGTTTATTCCATTCATTAACTACACGGTTGGCAAAATTGTTTCTACCTACTTCCAAATTGAATCTATTTCCGGACAATTTGAGACCATTGTTTCTTGTCTGATTCTCATTCAATGTGAAAATTTTGTCACTTTTGATGTTGTCAATTCCCTTTAGAATTTTAAAAACCTGTATCAAGTCACCTCTGAGTCTACGCTTTTTTAGGGAAAACAGATTCATATGTTTTAGTCGATTTTCGTATGATTTATTTTTAATATTTGGAATCAGTTTTGTGGCTCGCCGTTGTACTTTTTCCAGTCTGTCAATGTCTTTAATGAGATTCGGTGACCATACGGAAACAGCATATTCCAAATGTGGATGAACTAACGATTTATATAGCTTGTTAATGAGTGATGGACTTTTGAAATCAAAAGATCGCGCAATCAGTCCTAGAATCTTATTTGCTTTCTCAGAGGCTGAAATACACTGCTTGGATGATTTGAGGTCGTTACTGATAATTACGCCGAGATCTTTTTCACTATCCACTTTTGTTAACGAATTTCCAAATAACTTGTAATCGTGCTTACTGTTATTTTTACCTATGTGCATTACCTTGCATTTACTTGTGTGTATGTATGGATGGATGGATGTATGCATGTATTTATGTATGTATGTATGTATGTATGTATGTATGTATGTATGTATGTATGTATGTATGTATGTGTGCATGCATGTATGTATGGATGTATGTATGCATGCACACATGCATGTTTGTATGTATGTATGTATGTATGTATGTATGTATGCATGTATGTATGTATGAATGTATGCATTTATGAATGTATGCATGCATGTATGTATGTATATATATGTATGTATTTATGTATGTATGTATGTGTGCATTTATAAATATATGCATGTATGTATGTATGTATGTATGTATGTATGTATGTATGTACGTATGCATGTATGTATGTATGTATGCATGCATATATGTATGTATGTATGTATGTATGTACAGTATGTATGTATGTAAACCAATTTTGCTCTAGCGCGTTGGGCTTCAATCTCGCAATGGCTTCTGCCGCAGGTACAATCTCGCCGGGAGTCACCTATGGCAGAAAACTATCACTTTTGCCCTACGTGCTCGGAGTGCCGAGACAAGACACAACCACCTGAAACCGGTGACAGATTGAAACCAACACACCATAACACCATTACCGGCGTAGAGGGCGGGTTGGGGGACCAATTTCCTCTCTGCGTAGAAACTTCGTTCACAAAATTTCCATCCAAATCCCAACTAACTTTGGTAGGTTCCCAAACGCTTGTCCAACTTCTTTATTATGTTTGCGTCCTCTTCATAGAGCTGGGCGCGTTACTCGGTGCATTCCTGGGTGCGTTCCTCACTATCCGGAATATATATGTGTCAGTCAGGACACTGAAGAACGCACCGAGGAACGCATCGAGAAACGCGTCCAGCTCTGCCTCTTTAGGTGAATTAAATCGACTGGCCGCAGATAGGACGAAATGCTTGAGGTGATTCTGTTGCACGTTAGGGATTTTATTCTGGTTGAAACCAGATGATTTTATACTCTACTTTGTTGGTTGTCAAGCCGGACGGCCCTTCACCGCTTTCACTATGCCTTTCCAGATGGTTCTATCCTCTGCCAATTCCTTCCACTCCTCTCTTGCCGCCACCCTCTCCACGTCCTCCTCTACTCCATCCATCCATCTGTACCTGGTTCTCCCTAATGGTCGTCTACCCTGTACTCCTCCGTCCATCACCAGATTATTTCATTCAGCTGAACATTGGAACTCAGGGGAAGAAATGCACAAACAAAATATCAGATTATTTCTATTCGAGTAATAAGAAATAGATAAATTAGTGAATGAATTAATATATAGATAAATAAATATTGATATGTTCTGACAGATAAGCCCTCTCCTTTGAGAAAGGTCATCTGTGAAACTGGCCAGGAATGAGCTCAGACTAAGACTTCTGTGTTTCCTACTCCACTTACGTCAAACAAACGAATGGATGAATACGTAAATCAGGGAATGAAATAATAGATAAACAAAAAACAAACGAATAAACAAACAAATAAATGTATAAATAAATATATAAATACTTAAATAAACACATTGGTAAAATAATCAATAAAAGTAAAAATATGAATAGATATATAGATAAATGAAATAAAGGTTTCATAATCATTTACCTGTGAAAGTCAATTGAGTTTACCTTACTGCCATTAAAGTGATAATCTATGACCAGATTATTTAGAGAATAATAATAATAATAAAAAAATAAGTATAGATTTTGAGGTACAACTTAATTCTACTAAACTCAATTTTATTAAACAGGCACACACACACAGACAAACACAAACACACACACACACACACACACACACACACACACACACACACACACACACACACACACACACACACACACACACACACACATACGCGCGCGTGCGCGCTTGTTTGTTTGTTTGGCACCTGCACTCGCAAACTTGTTATATAAGGAGAGATTGGCTAAACTAGATTTACCGACTCTGGAGCAAAGAAGAGAGAGAGGTGACCTACTGAACATCTACAGAATCATGAAAGGCACAGAAATACTTGATAGAGAGGACTTGTTAAACTGGGACAGGAGAAGCACAAGAGGACATGAAAAAAAAAACATAGCTACAGAAGAGATCTGAAGAAAAGCAGTTTTCCACATAGAGTGGTAGACACTTGGAGCAAATTGGACAAGGAAATAGTGTGCGCAAAAACCATTCATGAGTTTAAAAGCAAACTAGACACTGCGAGATACAAAGGGGGGACACCACGAGCGTAGCTCCCTTTCCCGCAAAATACAACTAGGTAAATACAACTAGGTAAATACACACACATACACACACACACACACACACACACACACACACACACACACACACACACACACACACACACACACACACACACACACACACACACACATCTTAATGAGGATAGAATGTCTGGTCGAGTAATGTGTTGAGTGGAGTCCCACGGGGATCAATGTTGGCACCAATGATATTCTTGTAAATGATGACGTGATGGTGGATGGAACGAAAAGTTATTTCAATTTACTTGTTGGTGATACAGATATCAAGAAGTGAGGAACGTGAAGAGTTCCAGAATGTTCCAGGAGGAGCCTGGAATGGAAACGAATTTCTTTGGAAAGTGATGAAGAATGTTGAAGATGGGTGCAAGTAAGTGAAAGTTATCATTGATCTATATCATGGAAGACGAATGAATTAGAAAAATGAAGAAGAGAATCTGATGTTAATGGTTAAGGAACTATTTGTCAAAAAAAAGTCGTTACTCCAACTCTCGTGGGCGAGGAGTTGGTGTGTGTGTGCATGTAAGGTCACAGCATTACCTATAGATCGGTCATATGTGAGCTCTGAGGTCTCTTAAGGGAGGGATATAGCTATCGATCACGAGTCCAACACGTGATCCAAGACCATGGTGAAACACACACACACACACACACACACACACACACACACACACACACACACACACACACACACACACACATACACACACACGCACACACACATAAAATTTCTATATCAATTACAGCAAACCTGTCACAAAATAATTACGAAAATCGACACTGCAAAATGGACAATTACTACAACGAACTATCTCCTCAGATAAAAGAAGAAAAGTCCTTTACATTTGTGACCTATTTCTGTCTTCTATCACTTTCCTCTTTTCCTCTTCCTCCTCCCCTCTCTCCCTTTTTCGCCCCGGCTTCCCCTCCAGCCCCTCCTCCTCCATTCCAGTTCCTTTTCCGTCCAGCGAAGGACCCCTTCCAGGCTTGCAAAAGGTATGCAATAAAGGCGACTTTTCGCGTACCGGCCCTTTCCCGTCCCCGCCAATCAGAGTGCGTCAAACAGGGGGAAGGAGCTCCGCGGGCCAATCACAGGGCGCAAAATAGCAGGAGGGATCTCCAGGGTGTGTGTGGGGGAGGGAGGTCGTTTCGCTATTGAATTTTTGAAAGAGTTAGCGTACATGTATGTGCAAATGTCTGGATTAAGAGATACAATGCGAAAGGACATTCGTCGGTGATGTTAGATGTTATGTTACCTTGTATGAGAACATGCAAGGAAATGTACACACGCACACGCACACACACGCACACAAGCACACACACACACACACACACACACACACACACACACACAGGAATTCCCATATAAATTCATTTGTAGAAACAAAACTATATTCACATAATCTCTCTTTTTAAATTAATCTATATTTACCTGTATACCCACTTCCAAGCCATTCACCTATCTATATATCCCTCCATCTATCTATCTATCTATCTATTTATCTATATGTGTCTTACATTTGTATATCTATGCACGCATGAATACATTTACTATATGTACTCATCCAAGCTCTCTCTACCTTCTCTCTATTTTTTCTCTCTATCTCAGCCTTTCTCTCTATTTGTCTCTCCTCTCTTTCTCCCTCTTCCTCCCCTTTCTCTCTCCTCCTTGGCTTAAATGAAATCGTCTGGCGTTAGATGAACAAAATATCTAAAGATTTTCATCGTACATATTGAATTACTAAATGTGTCCGATTTCATCAACATTTTTTTTTTTAAATATTCACCTCCTCCCCATCATCCAGACAACAAGCGTTTCCTTTTGCCTCCTCAACCACTTATCAGACCTTTTTATTACTCACTCTAGCTGCCGCCGGCGATTTTATTCATTTCAGTGCCCATAAACCCCTTCTTAGGAACGACGGGGTTTAGGGGTTAACCTCCTTCTTCCTTCTTCTCGGGGGTTAGGCTCAAGTTTTGGTCGCCAACTGGGGGCTTTGTTAACTCAACTTGTGCAAAGAAAACGGTACTG
>NC_134783.1:54830856-54840856 GCF_046742065.1 Oratosquilla oratoria | reverse complement strand
TCTTCTTCTTCTTCGTCTTCGTCTTCTTCTTCTTCTTCCTCTTCTTCTTTTCCTCCTTTTTCTTCTTTTCCACCTTATACTCCTTCTTCTCCTTTTTCTTCTTCCTCCTCCTCTTGTTCTTGACCCATTCTCCTCTTCTCTCTCTTTCTCCTCTTCTCTCTCTCTCTCTCCTCTTTTTTATTCTTCCTCCTATGCCTACTCCTGACGCAAGTCTAGCTGTATCAGACCTCCCAAACCAGTTAACGAAAACAAAAAGAAAAAAGTAAAAAAGACACAATAAACCAAAACAAAATAAAGTAAAACTAAAGGAAATAAAATGAAAAAGAGTAAAAAAAGAATCAGCGAAATAACTATGATAATAACGAAAAGGGAAGAAGATCGATTCGCCACATTTATCATCATTGTCCATTTTTCTTTCATCCCTTCCCTACTCCTCGTTTATCGGCTCATTTTACTTTTCCTTTGATTTCTTCCTCTTCCCTCTGCCCTCCTCGCTTCCACAGATTCTTATTTCATGGTCTTCCTACTGAGGCCCCTTCCGTACCTTATGATCCTTTTATTGTCTGTCGCCAGGCGATTTTATTCATTTCGTGGCATTCCTTGATGCCAAAGGGGTTCTGGCATCTTTCACCCCCTCCGTACCGTATGACCCTTTCACTGTCTGTCGCCAGGCGATTTTATTCAACCCGTGGCATCCCTTGATGCCAAAGGGGCTTTGGCATCTTTCACCCCTTCCATACAGGGGGATCCTTTTCTTGATAATCTATCTGCCGTCAGGTGATTTTATTCGTCTTCTTAGTAACCCCCTTTGATGACGAAGGAGCTGATTTAATTTCATTACTGATATGTTCACCAGCTTTTTTTTTTAATACATGGTGACGTCATAGTATACTGGGTTATAGCCTCCACTTTCCGCTCCCCATCACCCTCCGTGATGCTAAACTCTTCGCTCAGATGTCTGAAGACTTCACTCCGTTTTGAACACAAAGGCGCTTTCTCGAACATACAATTTCTCTTTTATCTTCATCTCGCAATTTCCCCATAAATTTCTCCGATTCTCCTTCCGTTTTCTATGATTATTCAATTATTGCCATCTTGTTTTTTTATCGTCTTCTTCTTTTCTAATTCGCTTTTATTTCTTATTTCTTTCATCTCTTTGTTCCCGTCTCGTTTGGTCGTGTCCCTCTTCTTTACAAATCATCCTCCACTCCTTAAGATCACGTGACTCATACGTCACAAATACGTCATTAATGTCGTCAAACCTGCTTCGACATGTTACGACATAATGTCACATCTCCTCTGTTTATTTATTTATTCTTTTTAAATTCTCCCCCTTTCCTCTCCCTCTCTCCACTTTCTCTCCTTCTCCCTCATTCTCCCAACAGTCACTTGTATCATTCGTTTTCCTCCTCACGCATTTTGAATCAAATTATTTTTAATTTTTGATAACCTTTTTCTTGATTCCTGTGCGACATATTCTCGACTTTGGTTTTGGTGGATCATTCTTGAACTTTTCCTGATTTGTTATCACCCTTCGACTTTTATCTTCTCTTATCTGTTCATTCTTATTACTATTGATAAGGACGAGCGGTTTAGAGCGTCGCTTCTTGAGGAGGAGCTCGAAGTGACGCCAGTCTGAACCATGCCACCAGCGAGTTGGACCATGGGTATGCTTTATAAAATTCCACGCTACAAAGACCTCTGAGAGGGGTACCGTTCTAGCCTCCTGATAGGGTGGAGTTCGCTACGTTAAACCGAATCAATCATCGAATCATTTACGTTTCTTTTAGTTTAGTTGCTTCCCAATTCCGTGATACCCCCCCTCTCTCTCTCTCTCCCTCTCCATCTTTCTCTCTCTCTCTCTCACTCTCTCTCTCTTTCCCATCTCTCTTTCTCTCTCTCTCTCTCCCATCTCTCCCCCCCCTCTCTCTCTCTCTCTCCCTCTCTCTCTTTCTTTCTCTCTCTCTGTCCCATCTCTCTCCCCCTCGCTCCTATTCTTTGTCTCTCTCTTTCCCTTCTCTCTCCCATTCTCTCTCTCTCTCTCTCTCTCTCTCTCCCTTCTCTCTCTCTCTCTCTCTCTCTCTCTCTCTCTCTCTCTCTCTCTCTCTCATTCTCTTTTTCTCTCTCATTCCTCTCTCTCTCTCTCTCTCTCTCTCTCTTTCTTTCTCTCTCTCTCCTCCTTTTCGTCTCTCTCTCTCTCTCTCTCTTTCTGTTTTTCTTTCGTCGTGGCCATAACTCACTGAAACAATCTCTCAAGCTTCTTTTGTCATTAATCTTCTGAGCGATATTCCCAGGCTGCTTCCGTGTCATCACTGCTTTCTTAAGTCACAGTGCCACTTCCGTTGTCACAGAGCCATCGGGGGGGGGGGGAGATGTCCCCCGTGGGAGGGCGTTGGGGGGGGGGGCGTGGGGCCGCAGCCAGAGGGGGCGCAAAGCCCCCTAAAGCCAACGAGGGCGCCCCCATCAAAACTTTTCTTTATATCTCCTCAACCTCAAATGGGCAATTGAGCAATTTTCTCCCCATAAGTGCTCACTGGGAAGAATATCCCTCAAAAACGCTCCCTAGTCTGAATTTCAGTTTTTTTTTTTTTTTTTTTTTTCTACATCTATTTCTAACCTAACCTAACCTAATCTAACCTAACCTAACCCAATCTAGTCTGTAGCCTAACCTAACCCAATCTACTCTAATCTAACCTAACCTAACCCAATCTAGTCTACTGTAGCCTACCCTAACACAATCTAGTCTAATCTAACCTAACTTAATCTAACCTAACCTAACCCAGTCTAGTCTAATGTAGCCTAACCTAACCCAATCTAGTCTAATCTAACCTATCTTAATCTAACCTAACCTAACCCAATCTAGTCTAATCTAGCCTAACCTAACCCCATCTAGTCTTATCTAGCCCAACCTAACCCAATCTAGTCTAATCTAACCTATCTTAATCTAACCTAACCTAACCCAATCTAGTCTAATCTAGCCTAACCTAACCCTATCTAGTCTAATCTAGCCCAACCTAACCCAATCTAGTCTAATCTAACCTATCTTAATCTAACCTAACCTAACCCAATCTAGTCTAATCTAGCCTAACCTAACCCTATCTAGTCTAATCTAGCCTAACCTAACCCAATCTAGTCTAATCTAACCTATCTTAATCTAACCTAACCTAACCCAATCTAGTCTAATCTAGCCTAACCTAACCCTATCTAGTCTAATCTAGCCTAATCTAACCCTGTCTAGTCTAATCTAGCCTAGCCTAACCTGACTGGGCCTCATGTGATTTGACCTAATCTGGTCTAATTTAATCTGACCTGATCTAATTTCACCAAACCTAATCTAATCTAGCCTAACCTTACCCTACCTAGTCTAATCTAGCCTAATCTAACCTGACCGGGCCTCATCTGATTTGACCTAATCTGGTCGAATTTAATCTGACCTGACCTAATTTAATAAAACTTAATCTGATAAGCTAGCCTAACTTAACATGACCTAACCTGAACTGGCCTTATCTGACTTGACCTAGTTTGGTCTGATTCAATCTGACCTAACCTAATCTAAACTGACCTGACCTAATTTAATAAAACTTAATCTATTATAGCCTAACCTAAGCTATCTTAACTTAACATGACCTAACCTGAACTGGCCTTATCTGACTTGACCTAGTTTGGTCTGATTCAATCTGACCTGACCTAATATAAAGTGACCTGACCTGACCTAGACAGTTGAAGAGCCTCACAGGGATAATCCTCCCCGATTCGGGTGGTGGTGTTGCGGTGGTATGCGGTGGGGTGGTGGTATAATTTCCTTCATTTCCTTCTTTCTTTTCCTTCCTGAAATAGACAAAAATATATAAAATGTGTCGCAACGCTCACGGGCTGTGGTACTTCCGTGATTTTTTCCTTTTATCCCGTTTGTCGTCAGGCGATTTTATTCAATTCCGTGGCTCCCGAGACTAAGTAGCAATTTAATCCTTCCGTTACGGGTGGTACTATTCCTTTGATCGTGGCTGCCGGCAGGTGATTTTTAATCATACCCGTGTCAAGAGAGGTCAAACGAGAGTGGTGGAATCGAAGAATGGAACTGAGGTGACGGGCGAAAATCTGGATAAAAAAAAAAAAAAAAAAAAGAGAAAGGAAAAACTGAAAGAAAACATCCAAAACTTGCTTGTCTCACCCGGCGGAAAAAAAAGAGAGAAAAAGAGAAAAAAAGAAAAGAAAAGAAAATCAGCACCATGTCTCACTCGATGAAAGACGAAGAAGAAGAAAAAAAAAAAAACTACTAAGGGTCAAAAAATGGGTCGTGATTTGTGGAGTGAAGGCAAGACGGGCGTGAAAAGAGGGAGGTGGAGGGATGGAGGGGTGGGAGGAAGGTGGAGGACAGAATGGAAAGGTGGAAGAGGGAGGGTGAGAGGAGGGAGGATGTGGGAGGGAATAGGAGGGAAGAGAGAAAAAAGTGGAAGGGAGAAAACGAGAGGTTAGGAGGATGGAGGAGGGAGGGGAAGGGGTGGAAGGGGAGGGGATGGAGGGGGAGGAAGGGGGAGGAAAGGAGAGGGAGGGAGGGAGAGAGAGGATGGGAAGGGAGGGAGGGTGAGGAAGAGGAAGAGGGTAGAAGGATGTGAGGAGGGAGGATGGGAAGAGAGGAGGAGAGAAAAAGTGGAAGAGGCGAGAAAGTAAGGAAGAGGAAGAGAGAGGAGGAAAGGGAGTGAGGATGAAAAGAGAGTATAAGAGAGGAAGAGAGAGGGGCAGAGAGTAGAGAAGAGGATGTGGGAGGGAAAGAGAAGGGTAATGGAGAGAATGGATAGGGATGAAAGGAGAAGGACGATAGAGAGAAGAAAGGGTACAAAAATATGAGAGGAAGGGAGAGGAAATATGATGGAGAGGGAGGTTGGGGAAGGAAGAGAGGGAGAGCAGGAAGGAGAAGAGCTGAGAGGGTGGAGGATAAAGGGGAGAAGAGGTGAAGGAGGAAGAGAAAGGAGGACAGGAAGAGTCTGACGTAGAGATGAAGGTGTATAGTTGTGACAGGTGCGGGCTAAGTACAGCGACCTCAGGCACTGGGATCTATTGATTTCCTTCCATCGAATGATCCTTCTGGCAAAAAAGGGCCCCGCCAAGACTTCTGCCCAAGAAAAACCAAGAGGCTTCCAGTTTGTCGAAGAGTCTGGCCAAGAATGAAATTGAGTCTCGTGATCCTATGTGGTTCCTCAAACTGACTGAAATCGTCCTTCCATCGAATGATCCTTCTGGCAAAAAAGGGCCCCACCAAGACTTCTGCCCAAGAAAAACCAAGAGGCTTCCAGTTTGTCAAAGATTCTGGTCAAGAATGAAATTGAGTCTCGAGATCCTATGTGGTTCCTCAAACTGACTGAAGTCGTCCTTCCATCGAATGATCCTTCTGGCAAAAAAGGGCCCCGCCAAGACTTCTGCCCAAGAAAAACCAAGAGGCTTCCAGTTTGTCGAGGAGTCTGGCTAAGAATGAAATTGAGTCTCGAGGTCCTATGTGGTTCCTCAAACTGACTGAAATCGTCCTTCCATCGAATGATCCTTCTGGCAAAAAAGAGCCCCGCCAAGACTTCTGCCCAAGAAAAACCAAGAGGCTTCCATTTTGTTGAAGAGTCTGGCCAAGAATGAAATTGAGTCTCGAGATCCTATGTGGTTTCTCAAACTGATTGAAATCGTCCTTCCATCGAATGATCCTTCTGGCAAAAAAGGGCCACGCCAAGACTTCTGCCCAAGAAAAACCAAGAGGCTTCCAGTTTGTCAAAGAGTCTGGCCAAGAATGAAATTGAGTCTCGTGATCCTATGTGGTTCCTCAAACTGACTGAAATCGTCCTTCCATTGAATGATCCTTCTGGCAAAAAAGGGCCCGCCAAGACTTCTGCCCAAGAAAAACCAAGAGGCTTCCAGTTTGTCAAAGACTCTGGCAAAGAATGAAATTGAGTCACGAGATCCTATGTGGTTCCTCAAACTGACTGAAATCGTCCTTCCATCGAATGATCCTTCTGGCAAAAAAGGGGCCCAGCAAGACTTCTGCCCAAGAAAAACCAAGAGGCTTCCATTTTGTCAAAGACTCTGGCTAAGAATGAAATTGAGTCTCGAGGTCCTATGTGGTTCCTCAAACTGACTGAAATCGTCCTTCCATCGAATGATCCTTCTGGCAAAAAAGGGCCCCACCAGGAATTCTGCCCAAGAAAAACCAAGAGGCTTCCAGTTTGTCAAAGACTCTGGCCAAGAATGAAATTGAGTCTCGAGATCTTATGTGGTTCCTCAAACTGACTGAAGTCGTCCTTCCATCGAATGATCCTTCTGGCAAAAAAGGGCCCCGCCAAGACTTCTACCCAAGAAAAACCAAGAGGCTTCCAGTTTGTCGAAGAGTCTGGCCAAGAATGAAATTGAGTCTCGAGATCCTATGTGGTTCCTCAAACTGACTGAAGTCGTCTAAAATTAACCAGAATAACCCCCGTGGATGACGTCACCATGAGGCGAATGTTAGAAAGTTTTGTTCAGTTTGAAGAAGGGTTGACAGTCAATTCATTAACAATCATGACGGTCAATCTCTAACATTGAACAAACTAACTTATGTCGTTTGACTACCGCAGTCTACTTATATAATTCATTCTGTCACCAGTCGGGAAGAAGAGGGGAGAGGGAATAACATAACAAAGGGAATTACCTCAACGAAGTTAACCTTAATACCTTCCTTTATTAACCTCTTGTCCCCCTTAAATCATGACATATTTAATTCTATGACGTAATATATCCTTTGTTGTGAGATGTGCGGCCCCGATGTACCGGTACCTAGTCTCCGGACCGAACCCTTATCTCTTATCATCTTTGTTCATCTTAATGCAAGAGGAGCGTCAGGTAATTCTATTCATCTGAGAGATAAGCCCCGGCTGTGAACGGCGTCCCAACGCAATTATCTTGATAAAGTTATCAGTTCCAAACGTAAAACGAAGTCGTAAAGGATCCAACTTACCTTCTAAACATAATAAAGAATCAAACTTTCTCCATTCTGTCTGTGACAGACACTTGTCCTTTTGACTATAAACGGTCTGTTTGTAATCCTCTCTACTCTCTTTAATTTTTTCTCTCTCTCTTTCTCTCTGTCTATCCTCTCTTCCTCTGTCTTTTTTTCTCTTTCCGTATTTCACTTATGGTTTGGATTGTTAGATTTTATTTATTTCATAAATATTTACATTCAAATAATTGGGGAATTAAATTTTTGGTATGTAACATAGATGATCAATTCAAACACACACACACACACACACACACACACACACACACACACACACACACACACACACACACACTCTCTCTCTCTCTCTCTCTCTCTCTCTCTTTCTCTCTCGGTGGCGCGGTTGGTAGTCCTGGACTGTCACTTCGGCGATCCGGGTTCGAATCCTGCCCAGGGCTGAAATTATTTCAGTATCGCTGCGTTTCGAGTCGTTACTCTAACTCTCGTGGGCGGGAAGTTGGGTGTGTGTGTGCGCGTAAGGTTACAGTATTACCCATATATCGGTCATACAAGCTCTGAGCTCTCATCAGGGAGGTTAATAACTTTCGATTACGAGTCCAACACGTGATCGAAGACCATGGTGAATCTCTCACACACACACACATACACACACACACACACACACACACACACACACACACACACACACACACACACACACACACACACACACACACACACACACACACCGACTCGGTGGCACAATTGGTAGAGCGCTGAACTGAGAAGCAGAAGTGCTCCCAGTAACCAGTTCGAATCCTGCCCAGGGCCGAAATTATTTCGGTATCGCTGTGCCTCGGGTCGTTACTCTGACTCTCGTGGGCGGGGAGCTGTGTGTGTGTGTGTGTGCAAGGTCATAGCATTACCCATAGATCGGACCTACGAGCTCTGAGCTCTCTTCCAGGAGGGAAATAGCTGTCGATCACAAGTCCAACACGTGATCCAAAGACCAAGTGAATACACACACACACACACACACACACACACACACACACACACACACACACACACACACACACACACACACACACACACACACACACACACTACTTGTGACCAAGCATTCTATTACCTCTCCTCCACTCTTGTTCTGTTCCTCTACCTCCTAAAAGAAATTTTGACTTTGCCTCTGTAGAGTCTAAGTTGCGAGGCTTGGGAGCTTTTATTTCGTTCGGAAAAGAGAGGCTGGCTACACTTTTACCTCTTACGAGGCTCAATCCGACGTGAGGCTGGTAAAAGAGGCTACACCGAGCAGCCTCTGTTGAGCCTCATAAATGCAAGGAGAGGCTACTATCTTATCTCCTAAGAGGCTCGGTGAGACGAGAGGCTCGTGAGCGAGACTTGGAGGCGGCCGTGAGAGGCTCTCATCCTCATTAGCTTATTAGGAGGTAATGTGGCCCCAGATATATCAAAAACATGCGAAGCTTTGTGGAGAAACGAGGCGAGGACGAGTACATAACGGCGGATAGCGTTATTGTTGTTGTGGTTGATGGTAACGGTGTTAGTTTTGTTATTGTTGTTGTTGCAGTTGTTGTTGTTGGTGGTAATGGTGGTGTTGGTGGCGTTGATGTTGTTATTGTTGTCGCTGGTGAGGGTGTTGTAGTTTTCGTTGTTGTCAGTGTTGTGGTTGTTGGGGGTGGTGGTCGTTATTGTTGGTGCTATCATAGCTGTTGTTGTTGTTGTTGTCACTTCTGTAGATGTCATTGTTGTTAGTAGAGCTCCCGTTATTGTAACAATTGTTGTTACTGTTGGAGATTGTCTTATTGTTGTTGTGGTTGTTGACATTGTAGGTGTTGTCCTTGTTATTGTAGAGTTTGTTGCTGTTGGTGGTAGCGGTGTGGGTGATAGCGTCCTGTTGGCAATGATGATGATGATGATTATGATGATGATGATGATGATGATGATGATGATGATGATGATGATGATGATGATGATGATGATGATGATGATGATGATGATGATGATGATGATGATGATGATGATGGCTATGATGATGATGGTGATGATGATGATGATGATGATGATGATGATGGTGATGATGATGATGATGATGATGATGATGATGATGATGATGATGATGACGATGCTGCTGCTGCTGCCGATGATGATGATGATAACGATGACGATGATGATGATGACGATGCTGCTGCTGCTGCCGATGATGATGATGACGATGGCGATGACGATGATGGTGATGATAAAGATGATGACGATGAGGATGTTAATAAGGAAGAGGAAGAAGAGAAAGGAGGGAAAGAGAGAAAGAGAAATAGGAAAAGGGAGGAAAGGAAGACAAAAAAAAAAAAAAGGAAGAGAAGAGGAGCAGGAGGAGGAATAAGCGGAGGAGGAGGAAGAATAGGAGGAAGACGAGGAGGAAGGGGAAAAAGAGAAAAAAGGAAATGGAGAGGAGGAGAAAAAAGAAAAAGAAGAAGAGGAAGAAGAAGAGGAGGAAGAAGAGGAGGAGAAAGAGAGGACGAGGAGGAGAAAGAGGAAAAGATAAGGGAGAGGAGGAGGAAGAGGAAAAGATAAAGGGGAGGAGGAGGAAAAGAGGAGGGAGATGAGGAAAAGGAAAAGAAGTAGGAGGAGGAGGAAGAGGAGGAGGAAGGGAGAAAGAGAAGGAATGGGGAGAGGAGGAAGAAGGAAGGATGAAGGGAGAGGAGGAGGAAGGGAGGAAGAGAAGGGATGGGGAGAGGAGGAGGAAGAAGAGAGGTAGAGGAGGAGGAGGAGAAGAAGGAGGAGGAAGGGAGGAATAGAAGGAACGGGGACAGAAATAGGAGGAGGAAGGAGAGAGGAGGAAGAGGAGGAGGAGGATGAGGGGAGAGGATGACAAAGAGAAGGGCATAGCGGCATGTTATGAATGGAGGTTGATGGATTGACGCCGGTGGTCGGAGGAGGACGCTGTTGGAGAAGGACTTCATGATGGAGTTTAGCATAAAACTGTTGGAGAGATGGAGCATCGAGGCCGATGAGCAATGAATTGGGAGG
>NC_134783.1:54813356-54815856 GCF_046742065.1 Oratosquilla oratoria | reverse complement strand
GCTTTCAGACCTGATTGGCCAGATTAGAAAACGAGCGACCACTTGCTGGGTGAGGGTCGCTACGTGTGTGTCACAGCCAATCAGAGGCCTCGGCGTAAATCATGGGCGGGGCTTGATTTGAATAATTTAATAGTTTAGTCATGATGTTAAGGTCTTTGGAGACAATTGGGGGAAATTTGAAGGGAGACAGATTTTGCTGTGGCTATTGATAGGCAGTCCGGGCCGATTCTCGCCAAATGTTGTGAATATACTGTAGCTAAAAGAAGACTTTGCGTACAGAATTCTAGACTTCCCTATGAACACACCAACAATCTAACATTCGTGAAGGTTTATCTCCTTTCATTTCGACATTCAATTTCTCAATATATAACGCAAAGGCAATTCAACTTCTGAAGATTTGAAAGAACGAAAGATTGCGACCGACGTCGTTTCTACTCAAACGAACTCAAAACAGTTTATGAAGATCAGCCGAGATTCAATCGGTGTAAACTCAGCCTGATTCAGATCAACACCGGAGGTGACATTTTGAGTGCCGGGCTCAGACAACATTTTGAATGCGGGGCAGTTGTAAAAAAAAAAAAAAAAAAAAAAAAAAAAAAAAAAAAAAAAAAAAAAAAAAAAAAAAAAAAAAAAAAAAAAAAAAAAAAAAAAAAAAAAAAAAAAAAAAAAAAGGGAGGTGAGGGAGGGAGGACAGAAGTAAAAAAGATGATTTTTTTTTATTATATTAACACCCCCATCAACTGAATAAGATCACTTGGGATTCACTTGAATCAAAACCCTAAAGTACGCTGTCGAATGAAAACCCAAGGTGTGAGCAAAATAGATACACAAAGAATCTAATAAATAGAAAATAAATAAACAAACATATGAACATGAAAAGAATATATATATATATATATGAATTATTCGAACTTTGCCGCGAGGGGATTAATATGTATCTGTTCTCTGAAAGCGTTGTTGTTGCTACTGTTGTTGTTGTTGTTGTTGCTGTTGTTTCTGTTTTCCAACAGGTGTCTGTGTAAGGGTTGATTTGCGGTCCTCACGAGATGACGGAGGCAGAGGGGGGAAGGGCAAAAGTGTGGGAAGGGGGGAAGGAGGAAGGGGAGAAGGAGGAAGGCGGAAGGAGGAAGGAGGAAGGAAAGAGGGAGGAAGGAGGAAGGAATATGGGGAAAAGACTTCCTGTAGCATATGGTGATGTTTGCTTGTCTTGTGGGTTTATCGGAATATCAGTGTGTTTGTTGATTAAACTGTTGCTGTATCAGTTGTTAATAAGGACTTGGGTTAGTCTTTCCAGTTCCTTGTGTGTGTGTCTTTTCATGTGGACAGTGTCATATGGCACGGCGTACGTAAGAATTAATAGTAGAGATTAAGAAGGGTTGGGGACACTTACTTTTGCCATTGAGACAAAGGTTTTTGTTGCTAGGCTTCACGTGTACTGTAGTATACTTGCTGTTATATATATATATATATATATGTATATATATATATATATATATATATATATTATATATATATATTATATATATATATATATATATATATATATATATATATATATATACATATATATATAAATACACACACACATGTATGTATATATATATATATATATATATATACACACATGCATGTGTGTGTATGTGTGTGTGTTCATGTGTGTATTTAGATGCACATGCATACTCATATTCATAAATTTATGGATTTATTATATAGGAATAAAATATCCCTGGAATACACTAAGTAAAGAAACAACCGATTTCTTCCAGACTGGCCTGGAAGAAGACATCGAGCTTGTAAGGGTCAAAGTCTGGGGAAAGCGTGCGGAAAAATCGCCCCAATAGACGGGAACAAGTAACGACAGGTCGGCGGTTTGTGGCATCCTCCGCGGAACATTTTAGTGGGGTCTCTTCAGGAGGAGGAGGAGAAGGAGGAGGAGGAGGAGGAAGAGGAGGAGAAGAAGGAGAAGAAGAAGGAGGAGGAAAAGGAGGAGGAGGAGGAGGAGGAGGAGGAGGGAGGAAGAGGAGGAAGAGGAGGAGGAGGAGGAGAAGGAGGAGGAGGAGGAGGAGGAGGAGGATAAGAACGGGAAATAGGAGGAAGTGGAGGAAAAGGGGGAACAGAAGAGAAGGACGATGAAGATGAGGAGGAGGAGAAGCAGGAGGAGGAAGAGGAGAAGGAAGTAGAGGACAAGGAGGATGAGGAAGAGGATGAGGAAGAGGAAGAGGATGAGGAAGAGGATGAGGATGAGGATGGGGAGGAGAAATAGTAGATATGGAGAAAGAAAAGGAGAAGAGGGAACAGAAAGAAGACGTGGAAGGGAAGGAAGATGAGAAGGAGGAGGAGGAGGAGGGAAAGTGAAGGAGAGGAAGAGATAAAGAAAAGGGGAAGGAGAAGGAGAGGAAGAGGTAAGGAGGAGGGGAAGGAAGAAAAGGAGGAGGAAGAGGAGGAGGTAGAGGAGGAGGAGGATGAGGACAAGGAGGATGAGGATGAGGATGAGGATGAG
>NC_134783.1:54800856-54808356 GCF_046742065.1 Oratosquilla oratoria | reverse complement strand
TGGAGGAGAGAAGGAGTGAGTGAATGAGGGAGGAAAGGAGTGAGGGAGTGAGTGAGTGAGTGAGTGAGGGAATGAGGGAGGGAGTGAGGGAGTGGGGGAGGGAGAAAGAGAAAAATGAACGAGAGAGAAGTCAACGGACGAAGAGTAATTAGTATTTTGTCAGCCATTACCATCGCTTCTATCCTCCTTGAGGGGAAGAGGAGGGGTGGGGGGTAATTCCGCATCCAAGAAGAAGTGAAGTCCTAGAGGAGGAGGAGGAAGAGGAGGAAGAGGAGGTCAAGGAGGAGAGATTTAAAGAAGATGACGGACAGTACGAAGGGAATGTGGAAATATAAATATTATGTATATATATATATATATATATATATATATATATATATATATATATATATATATACATATATATGTATATATATACATATTTACATATATATATATATATATATATATATATATATATATATATAATATAATTTACATGAAAATCAAGCGCAGGACTTGAACCTACCGTTCCGCTACCAGTGGGAGGGGTAGGTTCGAGTCCTCGCGCGACTTTCATATAAATGATTGATGTCGCTGTCCACTGGTGAATTTCTCTCTCCTTCTCTCTCTCTCTCTTCCTCACACACACACACACACACACACACACACACACACACACACACACACACACACACACACACACACACACATACACACACACACACACACACACACACACACACACACACACACACACACACACACACACACACATATATATATATATATATATATATATATACATATATACACACATGTATCCTCTCTGGTTATGAGTAGATACATAACACAGTTTTTAAGGCGGCTTCATTAAACATCACTATTGGTTCCTTTCCTTTATTGGTTCACAATTTCTTATATGGTTCTACACTAAGTCAATCACCTCCTGGTTCTATATCACAATGCACTCTATTATTTCTTTGTACGTATCATCGGACCGACTCTCGTCCGAGCTCTGTGCATCCCCTTAAGAAGGCCGGAAATTAGGATTCAGCATTTTTGGAGGTCCCACGCTCGTATAAGCTTAAGAGTTTATGCGAGCAAGATTACAATTGTTCCTTCTTATTACTATCTTGAGGTTACATTATATAATGTAGTCTAACATGTTAAATATATATATATCCAGGGGAGGTTCGTCAGTATACGTAATAATGTGTTTAGTGCTGTGTGGTTACTTGAGTGATCGCGTGTGTTCGTGTGTGCGTGCGTGTGTCTTGCCCGGCCGTGGTGGTGGTAGGAATTGCTTTAGTCAGCAGGCGCCTTCTCGTCGGGCCGGCGTGTTTGGTGGTAGTCTGGTGAGTGTGTGAGGGAGTGAGTGGGTTATATGACTGGGCGATACTACTCATGTATATGAGGCGTATACATATCGCTCTCCCCCTGGGGTTAGGTGGCTCCCGGCACCTAAGGTTACATGGTTAACAAAAATCTATATGTAAGGTTATACAGTGAAAAAATTTCAGAGACACAAAATCCTGGGTGGTTAAATGTGAAGGTGGGGGGGGGGGTGCTGAAGTGAATCCGAGGTCCCAAAGGGGCATCTTGAACTGTAAGTATGGGTATGCGATGTTGTGTCTCCGAAGAGTAACGTTCTGTCTCACCAGAGTATATGTTATATCCATTATCACACGAGAGATTACACCATATTTCGTATATCACTGGTAGAAATTTCTTTTCCAATGTTATATTGTTCACGTGATATGTCACCATCACTGTTTGGAATCTCATTTTCAAACACTGTTCTATGGTCAGTTTGGTGTGTCACTTAGCATTTGTTTTATTTCACAGTATGTATGGTGTGTAATAAAAATTATTATGATATTCAAGATATTGGGTGAGACACAAGAATAAACTTAATCTAGGTTTACAGTAAGTCGGGAATGGGGTTGAGATGTTTTGTAAGATCTTATTTCGTGCAAAAGAATTTGGTTAATACCACAACTATAAAAAGGATGATTAAGATTGAGAGGGCTGTGGAAGTATAGGGCAGTTTTTGGCAATGGAGGTCGAGGGAGTCCATGTCAAGAGTAGTCGATTTATTCAGTAGGTGTACCATGTCTATCTTACTTGGAAGGATGGTATCGGGGATCTTAGGTAGGGGTGGGTAGGGGTAGATTTCCGAAAGGGAGAATCTCTTGATCGGGTCCATAGGTATGTTGCTAAGAATAAATTCTTGAAAGATAGTTGATGTTAAGGTGGGTAATTAATGATGTATTTCATTTTGGAGGATGAAGGTTATGTCTCAGTGAATGAGGATATGTTTATCTGACTCTCGCTAAGGTTATATTGGTCGGAAGGAAGTGGAGAAGTTTCATTAGATATGCGGAAGGGAGTTCTTATTGGAAATGGGCCATTTTAACCTCCACTGATAGATACATGACGTCCTGCATCTTCAGGGGCGAGAGCTAGAGTGCATTTTTAGTTGCGTCGACGCAGAGTAATGGGATGAGGCTTGCGCTTGGGTGAGTTATGTGTGAGTGCGGTAGGTGGGTTGGTGGGAGGTGGGATTGGGTCGAGGTTGAGTTTGACCTTTCTCAGCTTCTCTCCATGTATGGTTACGGTTGTGTGATCGGAAGGATCTGTTAGTAGAAAAACATTGTTAGGGAGTGAGCTTGTGACTGTGAAGGGACCTAAGAACTTGGGTCTGAGTTTGTTAGTCCTGGTTGAGTCTTTGACCATGACAGTGTCACCAAGCGCTATGTCAAGTGGAGTTGACCGTTTGTGTTGTTTTGTCTTTGTCTTTTCTTGGGCTTCTTTGAGGTTTTCCCTGACTTGTTTGTAAATGGTTTGCATACCTCTTTTGATGCAGTGTGTGAGGTTGTCTAGGTTGTATAAGGGGGTGGTGGTTGGTTGAAGATTTGGTAGGGTAGGCGCATTGGCTGGCCAAAAATGATCTCATGTGGGGACATCTTTGTTGCGGAATTGACTGTGCTGTTGATACTGGCTTGTACCTGTGGTAGCCAATCTTCCCAACTGTCCATGAGATCGCTGACCAAAGGTCTGAGCACCTCTAGGACTTTGCGATTTGTTCGCTCAGTCAGACCATTTCCCTGTGGGTGGTAGGCAGTGGCAAATGTTTGGTCAATGTTGTAGAGGTGTGCTATTTCGCGTATCACCTAATTTTTTTTATTTTGATCCATTGTCAGATAACATTGTGTGTGGTATGTTGTATCTACAAAAGATATTGTTAACTAGGGCTTTGGCTACAGTCTCTGCTGTTTTGTCTTGGAGTGGTATTAGGATTGTGTATTTAGAGAAATATTCTACTGCTGTGAGTATATAATTGGAACCTTGATGGCTGGTTGGCATTTTGAGTAGATCAATGCCAAGTGTTTCCCATGGCTCAGCAGGGAGTGGGATATTGTTGATATGGAGTTGTTTTGGGTCAGGGCCTCTGAATTGGTTGCAAGTGACACAAGATCCTATGTGTGTGGTTATGTCTTTTGTCATATGTTGCCAATAGTATGAGTGCCTAGCAGTGTTTAGTGTCTTATCTCTGCCTGAGTGGCCTCCCATTGCACTGTCGTGCAATATGTGTAGGACCTTGGGAACTAGGTTCTGGGAATGATTGTTACATCTCTGGTATTAGTGGTTCTCCTTATAATTCCGTCGACCAATTTGAGTTCCTCTATAGGGACAGGTGGTCGGGACTGTAAGGGGGTTTGTGAAAGGAGATGTTGTTTTATTGGGGACCATATAGGGTCTCTGTCAGTTTCATCTCTGAGTTCTTGCATAGGTATGCATGTGGTTTGGGTTATAGGGGTGATATGAGTTTGTCTGCTTAAGCAGTCTGCCACTATATTAGCTTTCCCAGCTAAGTATACGATCTTGGGATCGTAATCAAGGAGAGTTGCTTTCCATCTAGCAACTCTCCCATGTAAGTCTTTTGAGTTAAAGAGATAGACTAGGGGTTGGTGATCAGTGAATATGGTTATCTTGTAACCTAGGATAAGAAACTTAAAATGTTTCAGACCACATATGAGGGCTAGGCCTTCTTTGTGTGTAGTTGAATAGTTACTTTCAGGCTTATTAAGTACTCTACTTGCGTAGGCTATGGGGTGCTCTTTGCCATTTTCATCTTTCTGTTGTAGGACTGCGCCTATTCCTTTAGAGGAGGAGTCTGTGTAAAGAAAGAATTCTTTCTTCATGTCAGGGAAGGCTAGTACAGGGGCTGTGGTCAGAGAGTGTTTCAGTGTGTCGAAACTTTGTTGTTCTGCTTCTGACCATTGAAATGGTTCGCCTTGCCTTGTGAATTTGGTTAGGGGGGAAGCTATGTGTGCAAAATTGTAGATGAAATGTCTATAGTATGATGCTAGCCCTACGAAACTTCTCGTTTCAGTTGCGTTTTTGGGGATTGGGAAGGTGTTTATGGTATCTATTTTGTCTGTGTTGGTGTGGATGCCTTTTGCATCAACTTTGTGGCCCAGAAAAGTGAGTTCTGACATGAGGAATCTACACTTTCCTAATTGAACTTTTAAGCCAGTGTTTTTGAGTCTTTTGATGACAATCTCTAAAGTGTTAAGGTGGTCTCTTTGTGTGGGACTATAGATAATGAGGTCGTCTAAGTAGACGAATAATGAGACTCCTATCATGTCACTGAAAATGCGGGTCATCAACCTTTGTTGGGTTGAGGGGGCATTCTTAAGGCCAAAGGGCATTCTATCAAAGTGGAAATGTCCCTTATCAGTGAAGAATGCTGTTACGGGTTTCGATTCATCTGTTAATTCCACTTGCCAGAAGGCAGACTTAAGGTCGATAGTGGAAAATACTGTATTCCCGTTGCCAATGCATTGTAGTACATCTTGCATGGCGGGGAGGGGGTGTGGGTCAGATTGAGTGAGATGGTTGACTTTTCTAAAGTCCACAACAGGGCGTAAGGTTCCGTCTTTCTTAGGGATCAGGAAGAGGGGACTGTTCCAGGGACTGTCTGAGTGGGAAATTACGCCTTGGTGTATCATCTCTTGTACACTGTTATTGACTTGGGATTTCCTACTGTGAGGTATGCGGTAAGCGGGAGTGTAGGAAGGGGGGGTGTTAGGGGGAATTTGGATGTGATGTTTGATTATATCACATTTGCCTAGTGATTCACCTTCTAAGGCGATAGCTGATCTATTCCTTTGTAGGAGGGCCAGTAGCTTGTGAAGAATATCTCCGTTGGCTGATGTTGTGATTTGGTCTGGATGGATAGGGGTGAGGGGTTGTGGTGGTCTTACAGTGTTGATGTGTTGTGGGAGTGGTTCCTGGATTGGGGAATTATGGAGATGGACTGAACAAATGTTTGTGTTCTTCCTGATTTTGCGATGTTGATCGGAGAGATTTGTTAACATAGCTAGGGTGTGTTTATTTTCTGATATTATGTCCCAAGAGTGTTCAATTGAGATGTTGGTAAGTCTAGACGTGTCTGAGTCAATTATGACGTCCTGATGTCCGATTGCTCCGGGTATAAATAGTGGGACAGTCATGGAATGTCTAGGGGGAATGATGACTGTGTTAGACATCAATGCTTTTGAGGTGACATAAGGGGGTAGTCGGAAGGAATAGCTGTTAGTCGGATTTGGAGTATTTAAGGAAGGTAGACATGAGATAGGTTGTGTGTCTGAGTCGGGTGTCTCAGGAACTGTTGACTCATTATTTACATCTGGGAAGGAGATTTTGTTGGTCTCAAGGTCTATCTTAGTTTTCCAAATCCTCAATGACTGTAATCCTATTATACCTTGCTGATCAAGACTCCATTCATCAGCTATGTGGAAGGATGTGAAACCTACTTGGGAATTATTCACTTCTATGTTTAGATCAATCATGTCGTGAAGTGAAATGGTGCTCCCTTCTATTAGGAGTCCTTCCATATTGGAAAATTGAATTTGGGGTGGGTCATTTAATGCTTCATAGAGTGCTCTGGGGATGATGTTCAGATTTGTTCCTGTATCTACCATCATGTCAACTGTGAGTTGATCTAGGGTCACTTTTAGGGTGACATAGTTGTGGTGTGTGTGAGATGTTCCTATGGTGGTTTGGTGCGTGAGGCTGGTACGCGTTCCCCCAATCGGTGTTGAGTTGTGCGTGTCGTGTGGGAGGGAGCTGTTTGTCGAGGGGTGGTGAATGGTTTGTTAGTTCTCTGGTGAGGTTGTGGTTGTGATTTCTGTTGAGAACACTCTTCGTTGGAGTGAGTTGTGGTTTTGTGTAGGTTGCAGTATTTGTTTGGATGTGTTGGTGTAGGTAGGAGTGGAGGTTTGGAGGGGGGTGGAGCTTGTATGGGTTGATATTGCACTTTGCATTGTGCATCCGTATGGGAGGTAGTACCATGAACTGAGCAAGGGATGGGGTGGTGTTGTACCTGCGGGTATTGTTGTTGCTGTGTTCGACACTGGGCATCGGTGTGGGAAATGGTTCCATGAACTGAGCAAGGGATAGGGTGGTGTGGTGCCTGTGTTTGCATTTGTTGTTTTTGTATGCAGTCTCTAGTGTTGTGACTTTTTGACAAATGGTAGGAACACCAGTTAGAAGATTGTCCTGGATTGGTGGGAGGGGGCTGCTGTGACTGAAGGCTATTTAGTCTAGGGAGATAGTGGTGGGTGGAGAGGGGGACATCGCAAGCGTTGGTGATATCTAGGATGTAGGTATAAGCTAATGGATTTCTAGTGTTTAATTCCCTTTTTGAGGCCTCTTTTAAACACTTTGGTGGGAGTTGAGAAAGATAGAAACCTATCTCAAAGAATGTGAGTAAGATTTCTATTGTCATGGCTCTTTTCCCATTAGAGTCAGTGTATACCCAAGGGCTATTATTTTCTAGGTCCTCCCTAACTTCTTTGATTTTGCTAGCAACAAAATCGTAGATGTTTGTTTGTGTTGGAACTCTAGTGTTATTTAGAAAAGTGAGGATGAAATTGATGTTGTTGGTTTGTTTGTTCTGGAAAACATTTAGCAGGTGATTTTTGTAGTCTTGATATGTGATTCCACTCGCGACTAAACTGTCTATCATTCGTGCCTCGATCTGAATTCATCTGATGCTTCTATTTTCTGACGGCAAAGATTTATCTTGTCGAATTCAGAGTAGTGTTGGTTCTTTGAAAAGAAGAGGTCACATGCTGTCAGAAAGTCAGTAATGGATAGGCCACTAGCTTTGGAGAAGGTTGGAATTTCGGTTAGAGGGGTAATGGTTTGGTAGTTGTTAAATATTGTAGGTTGAGGTTGTGGGTAGGGATAATATGGTTGGTTTGGAGGAGGGTTATGCGGTGGTTGGTAGTATGGTGTGGAGGTGTGTTGACCGGATGGGTAATGGGGAGAAGGAAAGGGGAGGTTTTGGTAGGCATGGGGAGCGTAATGGAGGGGTTGGTACTGTGGGTGCACGGGCGGGGGAATTAGGGGTGTCGGGATATGGGGGTTGAACTGATGATTGTTTATAGGAGGAGTAGCTTGAGCAAATGGTATGGTGGGAGGAATGGGTTGTTGTGGTTGAGAGGG
>NC_134783.1:54788356-54790856 GCF_046742065.1 Oratosquilla oratoria | reverse complement strand
AATCGATGGACCTGCAGATATAGCATCCGACTTCTTTCTTTTGGGGTGGCTGTGAATTTGAAAGGAGTCATCTGCAGAGGACTCTGAAGATGAACTGGAATCAGATAGTGTTGATGAGCTGACGACTTCGACGGTTAGTCGTTTTTCCGCCTCAGATTTCTTCTTGCGTTTGTCTTCTACTTCAGCCCTTTTCTTTTTCTTCTCAAGAGACTTTAAATAATCCATATAAATTCCAGCCATGCTCGACTGGGAACGATCCTCTCGTTGGCTCAACAAGATGGCTTTATCTTCAGTTTTCATCATAATCAGCGCATCTTTGTGGGCAACGTCGAAGATTTCATCTAAGTCATCACAAAACATTTGTTCCTTCATGCGCTGATTCTCCGAATCCCGCAGACGATTCTTCTTGAGACCTTCGTATTTCGTAACCAGGTCCATAAGCTTCATTTTGGCATAAAATAGCGTTGTTGTAGGGATTTGGGCCTTCGCCCAGAGCAAAAAAACTGCTTTCACAACTGCCTTCGCGCTCTCGGAGTTCATGCACTTCAAGTCGAGATGATGGTAAAAGAATTGCTTTAGGACTTGACCATTGGACGGGAGTCTGGAACCAGTAAGTTCTTCCTCGGAATGTCCAAGGAGCCAAACTGATGCTGCACGACGTCTAGCCATTTCAAAGTATACCTGCGTTCTGCAAGAATATGAGAAGAGAAAATTAGGTGATGAGTCATTGATGAGGTATTTTTTTGCGTGGGCTTAAAAAGTGAACAATATGAGCGACCTTTAAATCTTCACAGATCATTCCATAATTTGGCACAAATTCAGCTTATGTAATTAGGAAACGGGGCAACATGCAGCTGAAAGTATACACGCACTTTGCAATTTTACCATATGGGTTTGAAACACCCTAATATATATATATATATATTATATATATACACATACATACATATATATATATTTATATATATATACATACATACATATATATATACTAAATGGTGGTGAAGAAAGAAATGAGGAAATAGTAGGAGAATTTAACGCTGACATTTCGACCTCACAGTGTCTTTATCAAAGCTTACAACATTTGATCACAGTCAGACAAAATATACCCACTGCCTTCATCTCTCGGGCCCCCTGGGAGAGCTTAATGCACAAGTTTTATTATTTTCTGAAATTATTATATGACTAGTAGGTTTTGCTAGACTTACGAAACCTTCTCTAGTATTTATGTTTTCACTGATATTTATATATGCAGCTTCAATTGTTTTTCTCAACCTTTCTGTGTAACCTTTACTAATAACAACCACATTATTCCAGTTAGGGAGATGATATTGTTCCTCAATGTGCCTAATAATAGAATTGGTTGTTCGGTGCGCTTTTACATAATTTTTATGTTCAGTTATCCTTTTCTTAAGTCCTGGAACACATTCTCCATAGTATTCTGAAGGGCAACCTTTACACGGAATTTTATATACCACACTATTTTCATTCGTCGCGTTAGTGTCTTTATGTTTAATGATCTGGCTGATCTTATGACCTGCTGTCCTTGCAATCTTTATGCCCGATTTCAAAAGAAATGTATCAAGGATTGGACCTGTGTCAGTGTTTGGTACAGTTATATAACGTGTTTTTCTCTCAACTTCGTTATTTCCGTTTTTATTTTTGTCACTCATTAGCTTCGCTTTCTTTTTTAGTTTATGTAACAAACCTTCAGGAT
The DNA here is from genome assembly GCF_046742065.1 of Oratosquilla oratoria. Classification (NCBI taxonomy): domain Eukaryota; kingdom Metazoa; phylum Arthropoda; class Malacostraca; order Stomatopoda; family Squillidae; genus Oratosquilla; species Oratosquilla oratoria. The sequence continues at coordinate 54,789,139 of NC_134783.1, read as the reverse complement.
ATTTAAGTTTAATGAATGTTTTCGTAATATGTTATACTTCTTCTGCCAGGAATTCTTCATCACATATTCTAAAAGCTCTTAGAAAGAAACATATTACGGACCCTGATTTTGTTCTCTCACTAAGACCTGAAAAAAAAATAGTGTATATAATCTTCTTTATTTGTGGGCTTTCTATATACCGAGAATTTGACATTTTTTTCTTTTCTGTGAATGATGGTATCTAAAAAAGGTAATTTGCTATCCTGTTCCATTTCAACTGTGAATTATATGTTTTTCTTTGTGCTGTTTAACCTTTTTAACTTGTTGTCGGTATTTGTCCCCTTAGGTAATACTACTAAAATGTCATCTACACATCTCATCCATTTGGGTAGGAACAGCAAATGGATGAGATATGTAGATGACATTTTAGTAGTGATACCTCACCGTATGAGACTCAGTCTGGGCCAATTACAAAGGATTACAAAGGCGGAGCATGCAGATAGGAGACCTTTTGGTCTATAACTAGGTCGGATACGGAAAAAGATTATAATAATGATGAATAAATAAACGAGATAAATAAAAATTATAATAATATAGATAATAATATAAATAATAATAAATAAAATAGATACATGCATTTACTTCCCTGATGTTGACCCCGCTTACAAGATCATCTCCACGAGAGACAACCCTCGATGGAGGAGACGAAGGGGACGGCCGCAGAATTCATAATTGGGGCAAATGGAGCGAACATGTTGACAATTGTTTGGAGTGGGAATGAAGGGTGCCTGCATGGAAGATTGC
>NC_134783.1:54773356-54778356 GCF_046742065.1 Oratosquilla oratoria | reverse complement strand
GATTGAATTTATTATCTATTGGTGTTTATACAATTGATTTTCGGAACTGGGAACCAATATATATATATATATATATATATATATATATATATATATATATATATATATATATATATATATATATATGTATATATATATATATATACATACTGTATATACACACACATATATGTGTGTGTGTATGTGTGTGTGTGTGTGTGTGTGTGTGTGTGTGTGTATGTGTGTGTGTGTGTGTGTGTGTGTGTGTGTGTGTGTGTGTGTTGTTTTTCTCTGCCAGTTGACAACCTTTCTGTCCACCTGCACGACGGAGGGGTAATCTGTTCTCTCGAGTATGACATCATCAATCTTCTCGCGAGTCCCCGTCGGCTCATCAACTGACTTTAGGATTGCGTGCGTGCCTTAGTGTGTGTGAGTGTGTGTGTGTGTGTGTGTGTGTGTGTGTGTGTGTGTGTGTGTGTGTGTGTGTGTGTGTGTGTGTGTGTGTGTGTGTGTGTGTGTGTGTGTGTGTGTGTGTGGTATGTGTGGGGGGTTGGTGTGGTTATGTGTGTGTGTAAAGTGTATGTGGACACACAAATGCACACACGCACACACACACACACACACACACACACACACACACACACACACACACACACACACACACACACACACACACACACACACACACACACACACATATATATATATGTATGTATGTATGTCAAGGCCGGATTATTTTTCATTTAATGTTGGCAGACGGCATAACATAAGGAATAAAAAGAAAAAAATTAAATAAATAATTCAATATTTGAATAAATGATGAATACATATACATGAATTATCAATTAGATGGATAAATGCAGGACTGAATAAACATTTAAAGAAACTAATGAACAAAAACGAAGACAATTTGAAAAACAAAAAAGTCTCTCAATTCGCATTGATGGTTGATAATGGCATCAGCCGGAAAATCACTTAAACTTTCTTGGAGCACGATGCCATTAATAGGAGATGTTTCTTGAATTTTGGGGAGACAATTTCTCGTGTTTATCGGATTAAAGGAAGCAATTGAACAAGTAGACAAATAAATGAAATGGTTATAGAAGTAGATAACTACAGTGAACCAAGAAATTAACATATAAATTAACAAAGAAAAAAGAAAGAAAAAAATACGATAGGCATATACAAAATGGGTAACATACCTTCAAGTTATTAATCAAATGATGATATAGTGGACTGTAATAGATAAACAACAAATACATTACACAAAGATAACACTGTTATGCTATATCTTTCTATCGCTGGGAATCTATGCAAAAAAATGAAGAAACATAGAAATCATGGAGCATTGCGATAGATTCAAAACTGAAGACTTTTCATTTAGAACATAAGAACATGAAAAATAAGGAGATTGCAAACGACCATAAGGCCTACTCTAGACAGTTCCATGTCTATTACCACCTATCACCTTTATCCATATAGTTGCCAAACCTTCTCTTAAAACGACCAATAGTTTCAAAGCTCACTACATTATTACTAAGTCTATTCCATTTATTAACAACTCAGTTGGGAATCCAATTTTCTCTATTTCCTTGTTAAGTCTAAATTCTCCAATTAAAATCTATTCCTACGAATCCTTCCATGCTGCTTTAATATAACCTAAACTAACCTAACCTAACCTAACCTAACCTAACCTAACTTAACCTAACCTAACTTAACCTAACCTAACCTAACCTAACCCAACCAAACCTAACCTAAGTTAGTTCGTCCACATTTGGAATATGCTGTTTCTGTATGGTCACCGAATCTCATTAAAGACATTGACAGACTGGAAAAAGTACAACGTCGAGCCACAAAACTGATTCCATATATCAAAAATAAATCATACGAAAATCGACTAAAACATATGAATCTGTTTTCCCTAAAAAAGCGTAGACTCAGAGGTGACTTGATACAGGTCTTTAAGATTCTAAAGGGAATTGACAACATCAAAAGTCAATTTTCACATTGAATGATAATCAGACAAGAAACAATGGTCTCAAACTATCCGGAAATAGATTCAATTTGGAAGTAGGTAGAAACAACTTTGCCAACCGTGTGGTTAATGAATGGAATAGACTTCCTGCACAGGTAGTGCAATGTAGTTCAGTTCGAAGCTTTAAGACTTATTTAGATAAATACCTAAGCAAGATGCTGTAATGATTATAATTTATTTTATATTATTTGTTTTTGCTTTGTTATCATTTGTGTGTTTGATTTTCATTTATTATTAGTCATGTGTCAATTTATTATTATTTACTGTTTACCTGTTTGTTTGTTATTCAACTATACCTATGCATTTATTTATGTATTTTGTTTGTTGCATAAATTATTATAGTTTTTTTATGATTATTATTTTATTATTATTATGATTTTTTTCGCATCCGACCTAGATATGGACCAAAAGGTCTCCTGTCGGCATGCTCCGCCTTTGTAATCCTTTGACTCATTTGAATATTTCTATTAGATACTACCGCACTCTTCGTCTTTCCAGATTGTAAGGCACTGTTTCCAGACTCTGGGTCGCGACCCCAAGTGGGATCGCCAAGCATTTTTCCTTGGGGGTCGCTGAGACATCTATTTTAAAAATTTTTTTTTTTTTTTTTTTTTTTTTTTTTTTTTTTTTTTTTTTTTTTTGCAAAATTGGCGTAAGTGGAGTAGGAAACACAGGAGTCTTAGTCTTGAGTTTATTCCTGACTAGTTTCACAGGTATGCTTTTTCCTTTGAAAAACACACCTGCGAAACTAGTCAGGAATAAACTCAAGACTAAGACTCCTGTGTTTCCTACTCCACTTACGCCAACCTATCAGAATGTCTCAACTTTTGCAAAATTATATAAATTCTACACAATAACCATGATGATGTCTTTTATAACCTTATATTACCTTTCTTACACATATATTTTTTATACCTGTCCCCTACTTTTTACGGCCAACAACTAGTCATATATATCAACACATACAAATAAATTAGTTAGGAAATATTGGTGTAAGGTTGCTGATGTTAGACTCGTCTTTAGAGCAGAGTAATTCACAAGACAAATGACTTTCAATTCCACACAGTTATTTCTGGATCTCTGAGCTGATTACCTCCTCTCTGATCTGGTACCTCTGACGGAGCTTTATAAGTTCGCTTGTATGAACGAAACTCAGTTTTAAAGCGTACACCTCGCTGGCGAAATGACAGTACCCTTTGTTGACAGAGCGTGGGAGCAATTGGAATTCATCAAATATTTCTCTATTTGTTCAATTTGTCATTTTATGAGTTCGGATCGGTACTGTCGATTTGTTGATAATCGTACGAGGGAGGACGCTGACCACGTTATTTTCATCCCAAATGTGCTGAACATGGCCACGGCCATGTCGGATATCAAACTCAATAAGTCAGATAAAGTAATATGTTTCAATGGTGCTGCTGGACCATCTTCGTGGACACCACACTCTAGCGGCCGCGTCGACGATTACCATTCATTCGATCTTATTTACTTATTTATTTATTCATCTATTTATCTATTTATTTATTTATTTATTTATTTATTTACTTATTTATTTATTTTTTCTGGGTGGGTGGGGGCAACAATCATCGATGTCTCATCCGGCCGCATGAGGTCAAGCAAGGAAACTGCGTGGGGTTGGTGGTGGTTGTGGGGGTGATTATAATAGGAGGAACCTGGCGCCTTTCCCTCTCTTTACAATTTGTTTGATTTTTGTTTACTTGCCCCGGTCGCATAGAGGATAACTCTATCAGGAACGGCCCATCAGAACGATGGAATGCGTATCAGGCTGTGTATAAGACACTCCTTTTCCCTGTGGGACGAGCAGAGCGGATCACAAAGATGGCTGCTCAGCCGTTCGGGTGGCCGTCGTAGCGTAAAGTTGTCTATTAACAGCCTAGAGGGACCTCTTGTCCTAGACTTATCACGTCTAGATCGTGACCTGGGGCCTCCCGAGATCACCGACCGACGCCTCCTTCAGTACCACACCTTTGTCGTGAGATTTTATATCGAACTCGTAGAACGGAACGACGAAGATGAGATAAGGAGTAAAGGGCAAGTCAGGAATTGAATACAATGTTCATTACTCATTCTCTAGCATGCATTTTACAAAAAATAGGTAGCATCATTGGAAGAAGGTGTCACGCTAGGACACCAAAACTAGAGGCTATGTATGTCTAGCTTTACGGAGGAGGATGCTGACAGGAGACCTTTTGGTCCATAACTAGAACAGAGGACATTTTGGTCCAGAACTAGACAGGAGACTATTTGGTCCATATGCTTTGATGAATGCACTCTCTGTGCTCTTTACGAGGTGAAAGAGAGTCCGAAAGAGTGAATCTCATCTTTTGGGGAGTAAAGAGATCAATTTTCTTCTTCTGTTCCCTCAATCAATTATCTATTTCTTGCGTTCTCCTTCATCATTGCTTCTTTCTCTCTGCCTATATTTTGTTTGTCTTCTTTCTTCCTTTATCTTTTCTCTCGCTCCACCCCCTCTCTTTCTTTCTATCACTCTCTCTTTCTCTCTCTCTCTCTCTCTCTCTCTCTCTCTCTCTCTCTCTCTCTCTCTCTCTCGCTCTCTCTCTCTATCTTTCTCTTTCTATCTCGTTCTCTCTCTCTCTCTCTTTATCTCTCTCTCTTTCTATCCCATTCTCTGTCTCTCTCTCTCTCTCTCTCTCTCTCTCTCTCTCTCTCTCTCTCTCTCTCTATCCCGTTCTGTCGCTCTTTCTCTCTCTCTCTCTCTCTCTCTCCCTTTCTCTCGATCCACCCCCTCTATTTCTCTTTCTATCACTCTCACTTTCTCTCTCTCTCTCTCTATCCCGTTCTCTCTCTCTCTCTCTCTCTCTATCCCGTTCTCTCTCTCTCTCTCTCTCTATCCCGTTCTCTCTCTCTCTCTCTCTCTCTATGTATCTCTTTCTTTCTCTCTATCTAGTTCTCTCTTTCTCTCTCTCTTTCTCTCTCTCTCTCTCTCTCTCTCTCTCTCTCTCTC
>NC_134783.1:54748356-54763356 GCF_046742065.1 Oratosquilla oratoria | reverse complement strand
TTAGCAAGGCCAAAATTAGTTTTCACAAAACAGATTCCCATTCCGCCTTGAATCATAATTGGGATAATAGATGCATGAAATTGCCTTTTAACAAATCAATTAATGAATTGTCTCATTTGTTACCAAAGGAAAAGGTATATTTTATCTTCAATTATCCCAACAATTTGTTCAGTAAAGTTGTCAATATACATCATAGATCCAAGAGTAATACAACTCCTGGAGTTTACAAATTACCTTGTTTAGATTGCAATGATGTATATTGGGGACAGACGGGTCGAGATCTCACTACCGGGGTTAAGGAGCACAAGAACTCTGTTAAATACGGACAGGAAAATTCTGCGGTATTTCAGCACGTCGCCAATAAAAACCACCGGATAAATTGGGACGATTCTGAAATAATTTACAAATCCAAATGTAGTTTCAGAAGAAAAATAGTAGAATCCTCCTTAATAAACAATTTTCCAAATTACAACATTTCCCATGGTCAATGGTCACCAGATTGTATTTCTTCTTTTGCTATAAATAAAATGTTACCATCTACATTAGCGGTGGACAAAAATCACCAAGGCCCATGCAACGCCGGACATGTGACCTGAGCCACCAAGATCCGAGCATGCGTGCCGGGCATGTGACCTGAGCCCCCGTCCCTTCTTGCTACCTCACTGTTTCATTATAAATACACATTGTTCTCTACTTTGTAACTCATATCTGCTGAAGAGGATCACAGTAAGTGATCGAAATATACAGATCTCTATATCTTCGCTTATTCTTCTCCGAAAGTGGGTCATCAGTATTATTTTACAAATGTGATACGACATATCTTTGTTGTGATATATATATATGTATACATATAGACATACATGTATACATACGAATCTTCTCCCCAAAAAATTATTTCCGAAAGCTTCTGTTACTATCAGACTTCTCCTTAAAATACACTTTTCCTTGACTATTTCCCTAGAAATCTACACTTTTTTGAAAATTCCCTGGAATCAACAGCTTTCTAAAAAAAAAAAAAAAGAATCACGTTTCCTGAGAATTCTCATGACAGCAAAATCTTTCCTTTAAAAATCTACCTTTTCCTGAAAATTACTATGGCATCATAAACCCCCTTACCTAAAACTTCCCTAGCTGCCCCAGATTTCCCTATGAAAAATCACCGATCCCATAAGAAAATTATGTCTTTATTTCGTTAAAAACAAATAAAAACACTACACTTAAGAATTCCTTCTTCACAGAAAAATCCCTATTCCCTGAATAATTCCCTGTCACCAGCCTCCCTCCCTATTCTTTCCCTGAAAAATACCTCCTTTCTCTGGGTCCATCAGCCTCATAATCTGAGTTTTTTTTATAACCTGAAGTTTGTTCCTCAGCAAAAGCGAGGCCATTCTTCTTATTCTTCTTCTGGGTCCTGTTATCCAAAGTTTTCCTTTACAATTTTTCCCCGAAGACGTTTGGGGGGGGGGGGGTCCTCCCCTTTTCCTTACCCCCCTCTCTCCCTCTCTCCCTCTTCCCGAATGTCCTCCGAGCTTTCAGGACCGAAAAGCTGAATTTCATGTCACATTCATCATACAGAGATTATTAACTTCACTTTCTTCCCCCCCCCTTTTTATTTATTGACTTTATTATTTTGTTATTTCTTTCATTTTCTATTTTCTAAGTATTTTTTTTTAAGGAAGATGGTGTAATTTTTATTTCTTATCGTTAATTTTTTTTTATTATTATTTATTGTTATTTTTTTTCTTAGGAATCAGGGTCAATATTTTTCAGTATCTTCCCTTTCTCCCATTTTTATTTATCTATTTATTTTGTTTTTGATTAATTTTTCATTTTCTGTTTTCTAAGTACTTATAAAAAAAAATTATTAAAGGAGGAGTAATTTTTATTTCTTATTGTTATTTATTTTTTATAGGCCTTTTTATTTATTTTATTATTTTGTTGTATTATTATTTTTTCATATCCTATTTCTTGAGTCCTTGGAACTTTTTTTTTTTTTTCTTTAAGGAAGAGGAAGAACTTTTTCATTTATTTTTGTTTATTTTTTGTTTTTTATTTATCTATTTATTTTCTAAGGGCCATGGTGAGGATTTCCCCTCTTCAATCTCTTCCCTTTCTTCCCTTTTATCTATTTATTTCATTATTTTATCATTTTATTATTTTTCATTTTCTATTTTGTAAGTCCTTGATTTTTTTAAAGTGGGGGTCATTTTCATTTCTTATTGTTTATTTTTATTTTTATTTTTTTCTCAAGGACCAGGATCAGGATTTCTCATCTTCAATCTCTTCCCTTTCTCCTCTTTTTATTTATTCATTTCATTATTTGATTATTTTATAATTTTTTAATTATCTATTTTCTAAGTCCTCGGAACTTTTTTTATGGACGATGGGGGTCATTTTGATTTATTTTTTGTCCATTTTTTATTTATTATTTATTTATTCATTTATTTATTTATTCATTTTTTCTTCAGAATATTTCCTGCTGGAGGGGTCTTCCATTGTGTTAAAAAATACTGATCATGTTCTCTCTTACCGAGTTCTTTAACTTACTAACTAAATTTGACACCTTATGCTTTCATTCAAAATGCCGCCAGACGATTTCTACTAATTCGCAGGAAATGACTTTAACAATTAAAGGATTTCGATAAAACCTTTTATCACTTTTTTGCAATAATTTCTTTTCAATATAGCTATCGCCATGCAATTTCATTCAGATGAGTGACCATCTCCATTGGAAAAAAAAAAAAAAAAATACCTGGGGTCCTTCTGACATTAGATTCGTGTAATAAAAGTTTAATAAACATCTAACTTTTTCAGACTGAAACCCCAGTAATCCGGAAAAAATCTTATTTTCACTTCGATCACCTGTCCTTTGAGTCTATACAGAGGCTGGGTAACACTTAAACCAGTAGATATTTACATAACCTCATTCAAGCCTTTATCTTGATTAACCCTTTCTGTAGTCACGCTACTTTATTCTTTCTATGACACAGGAAGCTCACTGGCTGAGTGGGTTTGGGCGTCGTTAGTTGCGGCGAAGTTGAACCAAAAGCATGGTTCATTAAATTCCACGCTACAAAACCCTCTGTGAGGGGCACCGTCCTAGCCCTCCGGTAGGGGGGAGTTTGTGAAGTTAAATCATATCATCATCATCATGACACATTTCTTGGTAACAAAGGAATCAAAAGTATTGAGCCTTTGGAAAGCAGCCTCTTCTGTACAAGCTAAGGATAGCTTCCGCCAAGGATGTTCTAAGATTCTCAAGGGAACTTGTCCCAAACTATATTATTTCATGTCAAACCTTGAGCGAACTTAAACCTCTTTGATGGACAATTCCAGACAGGTTTGTCTCACTTTAAGAATCTATTCTGTGTTTTCTCGGGGTTAAACAGTGCAGGAACTATCTCCATTTATCACTGACAGGAACGTTAGTGAAAAGAGGCTTAACGTCGAGGGATACAACAATTCTTCACCAGAAGGATGCTTTAGCTAGCAAAGCGCTGGAAAGCTTCACGCTGAAGTCTGAATAGATATAGACCATTGACCTAATCAACCACTAGGGCATATTGAGACACTATTCATCGGTTGTTCTGGCTGCCAACAGCCGATATATTCGGCTACAGAGTCGGGCTCGGAGGGAAGGCCGAACGCTCGCTTTGTCATTTCGGAAATCGGACATTTATCCAAAATTCAGGTCCGTAATCTCTGTCTGAGAGATAATCCGCGTTTCTGCGTGGCCAGCAGATTCCGGAACTTCTCTCTTTCTCCTCCTCTGTCAAGGACTCCGACTAGGTCCCTTTTATTCAAAATGCTTCCTGCGTCAGCGTACGGGGTTTTTCAACTTTGGAGGTCTTTGCAAGTGTGCGCGCGCCGCTCGCGAACGGGGGTGGAGTTGATGATGGTGGTGGTGATGATGATATTGATGATGGTGATGATGATATTGATGATGGTGGTGATGGTGATGATGGTAGTGGTGATTATGATGACAATCGTGATGGTGGTGGTTTTATAGTAATGATGGAAATGCTTGTGGATATGATGATGAGGTAATTACTATAACGATTGTGATAATTGTGGTTATAATAATGGAGGTGGTGATGCTGATGCTGATGGTGATGATGATGATATGATGCTGGTATTAATAATTATGACTAGACTGGTGATAATGATTGAGCCATACTTGTGATGACGATGGTTATGATAATGGTGGTGGTGATGATTACGATGATAATGACGTGATGACACTGACGGTGGTAATGACAATAAAGATGATGACGATGATGATATTGATATTGGTGATGCTGCTTCTTATGACAATGATGATGATGATAACTCTGGTGATGGTTGTTATGACTCTGTTAATGGTCCAATGATGACGATGATGATGAGGACGATGAAAATGAAGATGATTGGACTCATGATGATAATGAGTGTGGTGATGATTACAGTTATGATGATGATGAGGAAAAGGAGGAAGAGGAGTTACTCAAGAATGTAAGAGAGGCAGCCCGGGAGGAGAACAAAGAGAAGAAAAAAAAAGAGGAGGAGGAAGAGGAGGAAGAAGAGAAGAGCAGGAGTAGGGGTTAGAGGAAGAGAAGAGGAGGAAAAGGAATAGGAATAAGAGAAGGTGGAAGAGGAAGAGGAAGAGGAGGAGGAGGAGGACAGGAGGAGGATAGAAGGAGGATAGGAGGAGGAGGAGGAGGAAGAGGAGGAGGAGGAGGAGGAAGAGGAGGAGGAGGAGGTAATGGTAGAAATGATGGCAGTTACGGTATCAGTAGTGGTAATTTAAGTAACAGTAACGATGGTTAACAAGGTAATGCTGGTGATGGAGTTGATAGCCATGTGGGAAATAAATACATGATGGTGGCATTAACGTTGGAAATGACAATGGTAAGTGGTGGAAGAGGTAACCGCGTTGGTTGAAATGATGGTAGAAGTACAGTCAGCACGATCGAAGCACAGTCAGCACGATCGAAGCACAGTCAGCACGATCGAAGCACAGTCAGCACGATCGAAGAACAGTCAGCACGATCGAATCACAGTCAGCACGATCGAAGCACAGTCAGCACGATCGAAGCACAGTCAGCACGATCGAAGCACAGTCAGCACGATGGAAGCACAGTCAGCACGATCGAAGCACAGTCAGCACGATGGAAGCACAGTCAGCACGATGGAAGCACAGTCAGCACGATGGAAGCACAGTCAGCACGATGGAAGCAGAGTCAGCACGATCGAAGCACAGTCAGCACGATCGAGGCACAGTCAGCACAATCGAAGCACAGTCAGCACGATCGAAGCACAGTCAACACGATTGAAGCACAGTCAGTACGATCGAAGCACAGTCAGCACGATCGAAGCACAGTCAGCACGATCGAAGAAGAGTCAGCACGATCGAAGTACAGTCAGCACGATCGAAGCACAATCAGCACGATCGAAGCACAGTCAGCACGATCGAAGCACAGTCAGCACGATCGAAGCACAGTCAGCACGATCGAGGCATAGTCAGCACGATCGAAGCACAGTCAGCACGATGGAAGCACAGTCAGCACGATCGAAGCAAAGTCAGCACGATCGAAGCACAGTCAGCATAATCGAAGCAGAGTCAGCACGATCGAAGCACAGTCAGCACGATCGAAGCACAGTCAGCACGATCGAAGAGGACAGTCAGCACGATCGAAGCACAGTCAGCACGATCGAAGCACAGTCAGCACGATCGAAGCACAGTCAGCACGTTCGAAGCACAGTCAGCATAATCGAAGCACAGTCAGCACAATCGAAGCACAGTCAGCACGATGGAAGCACAGTCAGCACGATGGAAGCACAGTCAGCACGATCGAAGCACAGTCAGCACGATCGAAGCACAGTCAGCACGATGGAAGCACAGTCGGCACGATGGAAGCACAGTCGGCACGATCGAAGCACAGTCAGCACGATCGAAGCACAGTCAGCACGATGGAAGCACAGTCAGCACGATGGAAGCACAGTCAGCACGATCGAAGCACAGTCAGCACGATAGAAGCGCTGGGCGTGAGCCCCTTTGATTAAAACCGCAACGGAGATAATCACATGTTAGCTCATTATGTTGATATTGGCCGGAGCTCCACACAGAAATTAATATCATTCACTTGTGTCCGACAGATTACGTACGTGAACCGGAGACTTCAGTTCATCACGATGGCAATAAATCCCAAAATCCTGTATCGAAATATTTCTTTTTATAATATCGTGGGTACAAATATTGTGCAATATTCAAAACACGTAAAAAAATAAGCTATTGACGAGATGTAGTATCATTGATAATTACCCGTGATAGGTTAAAGTTAAATGAATTATAGTCTTAATTAAGTGATACTTGTTATTACTCATTCATATAACATATCTGTACAAACACGCATATACATACATACACGTAGATATCTATACTTAACTGTATACAATGAACATTTACATGCTAACATACACACATACGCACACACCCGGTCACGCTCTCTCTCTCTCTCTCTCTCTCTCTCTCTCTCTCTCTCTCTCTCTCTCTCTCTCTCTCTCACACACACACACACACACACACACACACCTCAAGAAGAATCACCTATGTTGATCGAGTGTCTACCTAAGCTGAAAATAATAAAAATGAATGTATAAAACATCTTACACAACGTCCCGCACACATAATTAATTACCAAAAAATAATGTATGAATTAGTTGATAATTATCATGTTAATGACAATTAATGAAACATATAATATTGGATGTAGCAAAGACCTTTCGACGAATAACATTTCAATTTAAATTGGAATAATTCTTATGCAAATGATCACATTATTCTTCACAGTAGCTTCGATCTACAATAGAACCTGACCTAACTTAACCCAATTTAACCTAACCTAATCTAACCTGACCTAACCTAACCCAACCTAACCTAATCTAACCTAACCTAACCTGACCTAACCTAACCCAATCTAACCTAACGTAATCTAACCTGACTTAACCTAACCCAACCTAATCTAACCTAACCTGACCTAACCTAACCTAATCTAACCTAACCTAATCTCACCTGACCTAACCTAATATGACCTAACCTAAATTAACCTGACCTGACCAACGGCGAGACCAAGCGGTGGTTCTACCAAATGGAGGCCGAAAGGACCTTCGCCAACTAATGAAGATTTCCTTCGGCTGAAAAAAAAAAAAAATAGCTGAAGTCAACTTAAACAAAACCTTTACGTGTTCGTTTTATAGTGAAAAGGGGGGGGGACTTAATTTGGCTCAAAACTTTTCTGACTTTTGAATAGCAAATGAAGGACGAGGAATCGGACCACACATCGAATGGGGTCCTAAATGGTCGAGACCCCAAGGCCTATCAACTGAATAAAATCGTCTGGCGGTCAGTACAGCGAAAACCACACGAAGCGGTGCTTCAATGAGGAGATTATGTTTCGCGGGACGGAAGAACGAGCTTCGACTTCGTTTCAGTTAAGAAATGTTGATTTTCTTTTCCTTTTTTTCTGCGGATCTCAACTTTGTTTCAGTTAAGATATTTTGGATTCTTTTTTATCTTTTTCTTCCTGTAGGCCTCGACTTTGTTTCAGTTCAGGGTTTCTTTGTCTTCCTTTCTTCTTCTTCTTCTTCTTCCTGGGGGCCTTGATATTGTTTTAGTTAAAAAAAAATTGATTTTTTTTTCTTCTTTCTGCGGGTCTCGAATTCGTTTCAGTTAGGATTTTTTTTCCTTTTTCTTCTTCCTGTGGGCCTCGATATCGTGTCAGTTAAGAAATTTTGAATTTTCTTTTTTCTTTCTTCTTCCTACGGGTCTCAACTTTGTTTTTGTGTAGAGATTTTGGATTTTATACCTATCTTCTTCCTGCGGGCCTCGATATCGTTTCAGTTAAGGAATTTTGGATTTTCTTTTTTCTTTTCTTCTTCTTCCTACGGGTCTCGACTTTGTTTTTGTGAAGAGATTTTGGATTTTATATCTTTCTTCGTCTTCCTGCAGGTCATGACAGTATCGTTTCAGTTAAGAAATTTTGGATTTTATATTTTCTTTTCTTCTTCTTCCTACGGGTCTCGACTTTGTTTTAGTGAAGAGATTTTGGATTTTATACCTTTCTTCGTCTTCCTGAAGGTCATGACGGTATCGTTTCAGTTAAGAAATTTTGGATTTTACATTTTCTTTTCTTCTTCTTCCTACGGGTCTCGACTTTGTTTTAGTGAAGAGATTTTGGATTTTATATCTTTCTTCGTCTTCCTGAAGGTCATGACGGTATCGTTTCAGTTAAGAAATTTTGGATTTTATATTTTCTTTTCTTCCTCTTCCTACGGGTCTCGACTTGGTTTTTGTGTAGAGATTTTGGATTTTATATCTTTCTTCGTCTTCCTGAAGGTCATGACGGTATCGTTTCAGTTAAGAAATTTTGGATTTTATATTTTCTTTTCTTCTTCTTCCTACGGGTCTCGACTTTGTTTTTGTGTAGAGATTTTGGATTTTATATCTTTCTTCGTCTTCCTGCAGGTCATGACGGTATCGCTTCAGTTAAGAAATTTTGGATTTTATATTTTCTTTTCTTCTTCTTCCTACGGGTCTCGACTTTGTTTTAGTGAAGATATTTTGGATTTTATATCTTTCTTCGTCTTCCTGCAGGTCATGACGGTATCGTTTCAGTTAAGAAATTTTGGATTTTATATTTTCTTTTCTTCTTCTTCCAACGGGTCTCGACTTTGTTTTAGTGAAGAGGTTTTGGTTTTTATATCTTTCTTCGTCTTCCTGCAGGTCATGACGGTATCGTTTCAGTTAAGAAATTTTGGATTTTATATTTTCTTTTCTTCTTCTTCCTACGGGTCTCGACTTTGTTTTAGTGAAGATATTTTGGATTTTATATCTTTCTTCGTCTTCCTGCAGGTCATGACGGTATCGCTTCAGTTAAGAAATTTTGGATTTTATATTTTCTTTTCTTCTTCTTCCTACGGGTCTCGACTTTGTTTTAGTAAAGATATTTTGGATTTTATATCTTCGTCTTCCTGCAGGTCATGACGGTATCGTTTCAGTTAAGAAATTTTGGATTTTATATTTTCTTTTCTTCTTCTCCCTACGGGTCTCGACTTTGTTTTAGTGAAGATATTTTGGATTTTATATCTTTCTTCGTCTTCCTGCAGGTCATGACGGTATCGACCAAGACGGGGGCGGGGATGTGGTGGGGCAGAGTCATTGTCATTGACTACAGACCCGGAGACGATGGGGAAAACAATAGTAACATTAACAACGATGTCAGAAAAAGCACTCGCACACACACACACACACACACACACACACACACACACACACACACACACACACACACACACACACACACACACACACACACGAGCTCACCCTTCGTGAAGAGATGATCCCTAACACAAAAACTGAAGTGGAGGGGAAGAAGAAAATGCCAAGTCGAGGGTAACAGAAACACCTGACATAAAAAAAAAAAAATCGAAGAGGGTGAGGTCGAGGATGAGAGGGAGGAGGAGGAGGAGGAGGAAGAAGAGGAGGGAAGGGGGGAGTTCCGCTTTTGTCGAGTACTTAATATCGGCTTCCCGCGAAGCGACCGTTCTTCGCCTCCGAAACGGAAAGACGCGACACCACTCGGCGGCTCCCCCACCCCTCCACCGCCGCTGCAACAAGTTCTGGAGAGGGACGGGGAAGGGGGAAGGGGGAAGGGGAGGGGGAAGGGGGAAGGGGGAAGGGGAAAGGGGAGGGGGAGGGGAAGGGGAAAGCAAAGGGGAGAGGAAGGGGAAGGGGAAGGGGAAGGGGAAGGGAAGGAGAAAGGGAGGAGAATGTAAGGAGAAGGGGAAGGGAAAGGGAAGGGGAAGGGGAGGAGTGGAGGAGGAGAACGGGAGGGTAAAGGGAGAGGAAGGGGAAGGAGAAAGGGATGAGGAAGGGAAGAGGAAGGGGAGAGGAAAAAGGGGAAGGGGAGAGGAAGGGGAAGGGAAAGGTGGGGAGAGGAAGGTGAAGGGAAAGGTGGGAAGGGTAAGGGAGAAGGAAAGGGAAGGTTTTGGTAGGAAAAGGAGCTGAGGTAAGCGGGACAGAAGGGAAAAAGGAAGGGGAAGGGAAGGGAAGGGAAGGGAAGGGAAGAGGAGGATAGGGTAGAGGAAAAAGGTAAGAGTCGGAGGGAGAGGGAGAGGAGGAGGAGAAGGGGAAGGAGGCAAGGCAAGAATAAAAGACGAGAAAGCGAAGATAATATTAAGGAGAACGAGTGAAGGGAATGGAAGGGAAGGGGAAGGAAGGAGGAAGAGAAGAGGAGAGGAAAGAAGGGGAAAAGAGGAGGAGGAGAGGAGCGAAGGGGAAGGGGAGGGGAGAGAGATGAAAGTGGAGGGGAAGGAGGGAGGAAGAGAAGAGGAGAGGAAGGAAGGAGAGGGGAAGGGAAGGGGAGGGGAGGGGAAGGAGGGAGGAAGAGAAAAGGAGAGGAAGGAAGGGGAAGAGAGGAGGAGGAGAGGAGCGAAGGGGAAGGAGAGGGGAAGGAGATGGAAGTGGAGGGGAAGGAGGGAGGGAGAGAAGAGGAGAGGAAGGAAGGGGAGGGGAAGGGAAGGAGAGGGGAGGAGAAGGAGGGAGGAAGAGAAGAGGAGAGGAAGGAAGGGGAAGAGAGGAGAAGGAGAGGAGCGAAGGGGAAGGGGAGGGGAAGGGAAGGGGAGGAGAAGGGAAGGGGAGGGGAAGGAGGGAGGAAGAGAAGAGGAGAGGAAGGAAGGGGAAGAGAGGAGTAGGAGAGGAGAGAAGGGGAAGGGGAGGGGAAGGGAAGGGGAGGGGAGGGTGAGGAGGCGGAGAGGAAGGGAAGGAAGAGTTAGGGAAGAGAATGAAGGGAAAGGAAGGCAAGAGAGCAAAGGGGAAAAGAAGAGATAGCAAGGAAAGAAGAGGTAAAGGAGGAAAAGGGAAAGGGAAGGAAAAGGAAGAGAAGAGGAGGATTAGAGGTAAGAGATCGAGAAGACAACAGAGAAGAAAGTACTGATGTGACAAAGAGGGGAGGAGATGGAGAGGAAGATGGGAAGAGGAAGAGGAGGAGTAGGAGGAAGAAGAAAAATGTTAGGTTAAAATGTAAGAGGAGGACGACGAAGAGGAAGGGGAGGGATAGGAAGAGGAGACAGAGAAAAAGGAGGAGGAGGAGGAGGAGGAGGAGACAGAGAAAGAGAAGGGGAATGGAAGGAGGACGAAGGGGAGGAGAAGAGGAAGGGAGGAAGAGGAGGGAGGGGAGAGAAGGGGAAGGAAAGAGGAAAGAGAAGGGGAAGAGAAGTAGAAAGGAGGAGGAGGAGGAGGAGGAGGAGGAGGAGGAGGAGGAGGAGGGAGGGGAGGAAGAGGAAGGGGAGGAGGAGAAAGGGGTGGAGGAGGAAGGGGGAGGAGGAATGAGAGGAAAAGAGGAAGGGAACAGGATGAGAAAGGAGAGGAGAAGGGAGAAGATGACAAGGAGGGAGAGGATGAGGATGAGGATGAGGATGAGGATGAAGATGAGGAGGAGAAGGAGAAAGGGGAAGAGGAGGAGGAAGAGGATGAGGATGAAGATGAGGAGGAGGAGGAGAAAGGGGATGAAGAGGAGGAGCAGGAGGAGGAGGAGCAAGAGGAAGAGGAGGAGAAGGAGGAGCAGGAAGAGGAGGAGGAGGAGGAGGAGCAGGAGGAGGAGGAGGAGAAGCAGGAGCAGGAGCAGGAGGAGGAGCAGGAGGAGGAGCAGGAGAAGGAGCAGGAGGAGGAGCAGGAGGAGGAGGAGAAGGAGGAGGAGAAGGAGGAGAAGGAGCAGAAAGAAGAGGAGGAAGAGGAGGAGGAGGAGGAGGAGGAGGAAGAGGAAAATTAGCCGAAAAAGAAGGAGAGGAAAGATGGAAGAAGAGGGAGGGAGAGAGACAGGAAGAATGAAGGAGGATGGAGAAGGAAAGGGAGAGGGAGAAGAAGATAGAAAGAAGAAGTGTGTGTGGTCTTGGATCAAGTGTTGTAATCGTGATCGACAGCTATTACCCTCCCGGATGAGAGCTCAGAGTTCATATATGACCTTATACACATATACACACAGTCACACACACACACTCTCTCTCTCTCTCTCTCTCTCTCTCTCTCTCACACACACACACACACACACACACACACACACACACACACACACACACACACACACACACACACACACACACACACACACATGTATATACACAACTCCTCGCCTACGAGAGTTGGAGTGCCATCTTGCAGCGCAGCAATACTGAAATTATTTCAGCCCTGGGCAGGATTCGAACTCGGACCGCTGGAGTAGCAGTTGCAAACGCTACCACTGCGCTCTCGAGCCGTATATACGTACGTACGTGTGTGTGTGTGTGTGTGTGTGTGTGTGTGTGTGTGTGTGTGTGTGTGTGTGTGTGTGTGTGTGTGTGTGTGTGTGTGTGATTCACCACGGTCTTGGATCAGGTGTTGGAATCGTGGTTGGCAGCTATTTCTCTCCCGGAAGAGAGCTCGGAGCTCATATATGATCGATCTAAGGGTAATGCTGTGACCTTTCACGCACACACCCCCCCCCAACTCCCCTCCCACGAGAGTTGGAGTAACAACTCGCAGCGCAGTGATACTGAAACTATATCAGCACTGGGAGGGATTCGAACCCGGACCTCCGTAGTGGCAGTCGGGAATTCTACCAACCACGCCGTGTGTGTGTGTGTGTGTGTGTGTGTGTGTGTGTGTGTGTGTGTGTGTGTGAGAGAGAGAGAGAGAGAGAGAGAGAGAGAGAGAGAGAGAGAGAGAGAGAGAGAGAGAGAGAGAGAGAGAGAGAAAGAGAGAGAGAAAGAGAGAGAGCTCCATGTACATACAAAGACAAGTGGAGGGACAAAACCCAAGATAATGGAGGCGATGATGGATGAGGTCTCGCTAGCGGCCTCCCCCCTCCCCCTCCCCCTCTCCCCCTCTCCCCCTCTCTTCATCCTCCTTCCCCTCCCCCCTTCCCTCCCCTTGTGGGGGGAGGGGGGACTCTGTGACAAATACCACCAAAGGCCTTATTGGCTATGGGAGAAGGTCGCCCGGGGTGGGGGCTAGAGAGGGGGGGAGGGGGAGGGAGGAGGAGGAGGAGAAGAAGAGAAGGAGGGAGGGAGAGAAGTGGAGGTGAGAGCAAAAGGCCGTAAGGTCAAGGCATTTGGATTTGGAGTGGAGGGAGGGAGGAATGGAGGGAGGGAAAGGAGAGAAGGAAGGAGGGAAGAGAGTAGAGAGTATGTAAGGATTAAAGAGGTGGAATAAGAGAGAGTGGGAAATAAGAGGAGAAGAGGGAGAGGGAGGGAGAGGGAGAGATAGAGGGAGAAAGAAGGAGGGAGGAGGGAGGAGGGAGGAGGGAGGAGGGAGGAGGGAGGAGGGAGGAGGGAGGAGGGAGGAGGAAGGAGGGGAAAATATAGAAAACAGTGAAAGCTTCACCGCTGGACAAGACAAAACGGCCCAAACAGAGGAAGGAAGGAAGGTGAAGGAGGAGGGAAGAGGAGGGAGGAGGGAAGAAGAAGGAGGAAGGTGGTCAGAGGGGGAACCGCAGAGGTACAAATCAGGTCAAATGACCCTCAAGGTCCCCCCCTGGGGCTGCCGTTCTGGAGAATATGCCTACCCCCCCCACCAACAGAACTTGAAGTCTCTATTCTGTTCTTTCACGAGTCCATGTCAAGGGTGAGGGTAACGTTGCTTGCGAGAAACTCCTCCTCCTCCTCCTCCTCCTCCTCCTCCTCCTCCCCCTCCTCCTCCTCCTCCTCCACCTCCTCCTCCGAACAGCCGCGTTTCATTAGAGTGGAAGAATTTCAGGAGAAGGAGGGAATTTGTGGAGGAGGAGGAGAAGGAGGAGGAGTAGGAGAAGGAGGAGGAGGAGGAGGAGGCGAGGAGGAAGAGTAGAAGGGGAGGAGGAGTAGGACGAGGAGAAGGAGTGGGATAGCAGGAGGAAGAGTAGAGATAGGAGGAGGTGTAGGAAGAGTAGGAGGAGGAAGAGGAGAAGCAAGAGGAGAGGCAGAAATAAGAGGAGAAGGAAGAAAATGGGGTAGGGGTATAGATGGTGAGGGGAAGAAAGAGGAGAAACAGAAGAAAGAAGAAGAAAACGAAGAACAAAAAGAGGATGAGAAAGAGGATAAAAGGAAAAAAAAATATGAGGGAAGAGGAGGTGAAAGAAGAGGAGGAGGAGGAAGAGGAGAGGGAGGAAGCGAGAAGATAAAGAGAATGAGAAAGAAGATAAAAGGAAAAAATATGAGGGAGGAGTAGGAGAAAGAAGAAGAAGAAGAGGAGGAGGAGAGGAGGAGGAGGAGGAGGAGGAGGAGGAGGAGAGGGAGGAAGCGAGAAGATATATGTTCTCAGTAACTCAATATTGGGTTGGTATAGGAGGAATAAGAAAGACGCGAGAAAGAAAGAAGAGGAGGTGGGGGAAGGAAACATGTGACGATAGCGAATAGAGAGCAGAAAGAGAGAGAGAGAGAGAGAGAGAGAGAGAGAGAGAGAGAGAGAGAGAGAGAGAGCAGAGAGAGAGCAGAAAGAGAGAGAGAGCAGAAAGAGAGAGAGAACAGAAAGAGAGAGAGAGCAGAAAGAGAGAGAGAGAGAGAGAGAGAGAGAGAGAGAGAGAGAGAGAGAGAGAGAGAGAGAGAGAGAGAGAGAGAGAGAGAGAGAGAGAGAACATGTGAGAAAGAGATTAAAAAATCCAAAAAGTCAAGAAAAACTAAAGGACATGAAAACGAAAAAGATAACAAGACAATGACAAGAATGAGATAATAATAAGAATAAGAACACCAACAAGACTAAGCGGAAGAACGATATCTTTCACAAATGCGAAACACAAGTAGACGAAGGACAAGAAAAACCTGAATAAGAACCTGAATAGAACGAAATAATTTCGTGAAAACAATAACGACAATTTTTGCTCAAACTACTGGGTACAATGGTCCCCTGGAAGAATAAGTATTAACTCTGGCAGAGTGATAAGAAGAAAGAAAAATTGAACGATATTCCCCCCTCAATCCCCCCCAGCCTGCCTGTCACGTAATGGACTACATTGG
>NC_134783.1:54743356-54745856 GCF_046742065.1 Oratosquilla oratoria | reverse complement strand
TCTATCACTCCTTTCCCTTTTCCTTCTTTCATTCTATTCCTTTTGGTTTAACTTTATTTACCTATTTTTGTTCTGGTGAGGGCATCTGGTAATATCCTCGAATAAGCCTTTCAAGTCTGGTGGTTCATTTTATGATTTCATTCTGTCTACTGGCATATAACTTATTGTTACTATTATTATCACGATTATTGTTATTGTTGTTGTTATAACTATTATTATTATTATTATTATTATTATCATTATCATCATTATTATTATTATTATCATTATCAATAATTATTCTTTCTTTACTTTCTTTTTTAGGAATGTCCCCTTTTGGGGCTACAGGTAGTAGGACTCCTAATCCCATCCCCCGTCCCTTTTTTGTCGCCTTTTACGACCCAAGTAGAAATACTTGGTGGCAGTATTCTTTTGCCCCCACCATATGGTAGGTGGGCGAAAAAAGGAAATGAATATTCAGAGAAATGGTACAGGACAGTAACAAGGGGTTGGGGGACAGCATAAGGGAGGGACAGTCGTAGTATAAGAGTGTCATCCTTTCTCTATGTACAGAGTTTTCCTCTATCACAGACAAAATGATGTGTGCCTCTGGTCCGAAGGGGCGCCCCATATAGACCCTAAAGTATCAACTGCATGCTAGTTTGACACATTAACATGCAGCATGAGGGGGAGTGGGTGGGGGATGGGGGGTGAGAAAGCATGTATGAGAAAAAAATTGACGCAGCCCGAAGGGATTTCTCCCCGTCCTCTCCTTTTCTGCATGAGGGGACGGAGAGGGGGTTCGCCGAATTAATGAAGCGGCCTTGCTCTGGATGTGCTGTGTCTTGCGACACTGCTTCTGACCCAGGGCAGTGGACATGATGCAGGGATGACCCGTCATCCAGGAGGTGCTAAGATAGGAGGGAGGGAAGAGGGTGGAGGGGAATGGAATATATGGGAAATGAAATGGGTGGGAGTGATTTCTATGCCTTTTTCTTTTTGGCTACCCCCGTGTAAGGGGGAAAAAGCCTTTGGTATATGTATGTATTAATTATTATTGGTGTTGTTGCTATAATCATCATCATCATCATCATTATTATCATTATCATCATCATTGTTATTATTATTATTATTATTATTATTATTATTATTATTATTATTATTATTATTATTATTATTATTATTATTATTATTATTATTATTATTATTATTGTTATTATCATTATCTCTATTTTCTTTAATTCAGAAAAAAACTTTTCCTTACAGCCAGAGGCGCCATCTTTGATAGAGTCAGGGCAAGTGGCAGTCACCAGCATCCCTTTTGGAATCTAAGCTGAGCCTTTGTGGTCACGTGGAAGGAATACAACCGACCATGCCACAGCAGCAAGGGACCTGTTGGTCCACACTGATACCAGAATGTAAAAGTATATGACATTAAAATATTCGCATGTTTCCCTATATATAAGATTAGACATAAAGGCATCATCACACTGGGCAAAGTTTCCTTCGACTGTTGGAGCAGATTTGTAGTCCCCAGCTTTTGGAAAGGAGTCTGATGTGATGGAGGAAAATGATTTTCCTTCAGCATATCAAATGAGGATGTACTGTATGTAAATTGCTAAGAAGACGAAATAGTTTGCGATAGTGATTTGACGGCGGAAAAATTGTTGGAGGTAGGCGGTACCGCTTGTTAGTTGGAGGTTGAAGGAAGAATAGCCCAGTATGATAACGCGTTAAATTCAGTGGTTCATGCAACTATATCAGCATGAGTTTTTTTTTCTTTTTTTTTCGTATATAATTTCTATCGACCTCATAAAGAAATCACCAAAATGATTATTTTACTCTCATTGTTTCTTAGTTTATCTTCTATTCTTTGCCTCTTCTCTTCCTCCTCCAGTTATTGTCTTCTACTTCATAACTCCCATCTTTATTCTTATTTATTTATTATTTTTTTCAGTCTACATTCATTAACCCCCTTCCGTACAGGGTGATACTTGGCTCTCTATGCTAATGGCTGCCGCCAGGCGATTTTATTACTTTTCGTGGCACACCCTAAGAAGATTTACACACACACACACACACACACACACACACACACACACACACACACACACACACACACACACACACACACGATTCGATTGCTGTGCTGTGAGTTGTTAGTCCAATTCTTGTCAGCGGGGAGTTGGGTGTGTGTGTGCGTGTAAGGTCACAGCATAGCCCGTAGATCGGTCATATACGAGCTCTGAGCTCTCTTCCGGCAGGGAAATAGCTGTCGATCACGAGTCAAACATGTGATCCAAGAACAAAGATCACACACACACACACACACACACACACACACACACACACACACACACACACACACACACACACACACACACACACACACACACACACACACACACACACACACACACACACACACACACACACACACACACACACACACACACACACACACACACACACACACACACACGGCTCGATGGTGTGATGGTATCGCGCTCGACTGGTATTT
>NC_134783.1:54738356-54740856 GCF_046742065.1 Oratosquilla oratoria | reverse complement strand
AAGATAACAGTATAAACATTTGATAACCCCCCCCTTTTTTTTTTTTTTTTTTTTTTTTGAGTTCCGCTCCATGTCGGCATTCTTCGTGTTCTTTAAATTTTGGCCTCCGAAGGGCCTTCCTTGGTCACCAAGGCGCCAAAGGCTCTTGAGACACTACTCATTCTTTTATGGTTTAACCTAACACTTTCATTAATTTGGTTAAATATATCAGATTTCGGGACTTGAGTTGGGTTAGGTCAAATCTTTTTGTCTTGGTTAATATCAAGCAGTTTTATTCAGCTCAGCGTTTCCCAACCTGGGGTGCTGAAATCAATTACAGGAGGTGCTGGGAATTGATGCACACAAAAATCACATTGATATATGTATCACTGATTACCCAGTTGTGCATATTTGACTTTTTCCATGCTATTTTATTTCTCTAGAGTGTTCTTATTTCTTCTACAAACAATATTGTCAATTTGTTTCAGTTCTAAGGAATCAAGAAAACAAATCATTAAGAAGTACACTTCACTTTCTTTTATATTCTAATAACAAGATAGAGGTGCTGGACTTCTTAGACATGACAACAACAGGGTGGGCTATGGTCGGAAAAAGTTGGGAAACGCTGATTTAGTTAAAGAAACAGTCAGGAGCTCTGAGAAAGGAATTTGGAAGTCATACTAAAAATCTATGCTATCACAGAGTACTATACAATTTCTTCTCCCACGTAAAAAAAAAAAAAAAAAAAATCTTTGTCTTAATTGGTGCAGGATATCTCTCTACAGCCTTCGACAACCGGCGACGATTCCTCTTACCATCGGCCGAGGGAATCATCAAAAGAGGCCCTCATTAATACAAGACAGAGGGCCGTTGGCTGTTACAGTGGGGCTGTGGGTTTTTAGCCAGGAGAACATAGGACAATAAAAGTTTTTACTATTGCAATGTCTTTCACACCTTTCCTATTTGATTTTCATTTTCGCATAATTTGCTAAGCACTAAATCTCTCTCTCTCTCTCTCTCTCTCTCTCTCTCTCTCTCTCTCTCTCTCTCTCTCTCTCTCTCTATATATATATATATATATATATATTTCATTAAGACTTCAACTCTTCATTCTTTACTACATTTTCCTTCATCCATCTTATTCTCATTCTCCTCCTCCTCTTCCCTTTTTCTTTCTCCTCCTCCTCCTCCTCTTCCTCTTCCTTCACCTTCTCCATACACTTCCGACCCTCTTCTTCCTCTCCTTCTCGTCATCTTTTTTTTCTATCCCTTCCTCCTTCTTCAACTTTCCTCTTCCTCCTCCTTCTCCTCCTCCTCCTCCTCCTCCTTAAGAAGAATATCTTCCTCTCAGTTCTTTTATAAGTCGTTTGTCATCTTCCATGTCCATTTATCATCTCCTCATGCTCCTTCGTCTTCATTATACATATATCGCCACCCGGCTCTCTCTCTCTCTCTCTCTCTCTCTCTTCCTCTCTCTCTCTCACTCTCTTTCTCTCTCTCTCTCTCTCTCTTTCTCTCTCTCTCTCTCTCTCTCTCTCTCTCTCTCTCCTTCTCTCTCTCTCTTTCTCTTTCTCCTTCTCCCTCTCTCTCTCTCTCTCTCTCTCTCTCTCTCTCTCTCTCTCTCTCTCTCTCTCTCTCTCTCTCTCTCTTCCTCTCTCTCTCTCTCTCCCTCTCTCTCTCTCTTTCTCTCCCTCTCCCTCTCTCTCTATCTCTCTCTCTCTCTCTCTCTCCTTCTCCTTCTCCTTCTCCTTCTCCTCCTTCTCCTTCTCCTCCTTCTCCTTCTCTCTCTCTCTCTCTCTCTCTCTCTCTCTCTCTCTTCCTCTTTCTCCTTCCCCCTCTCTCTCTCCCTCCGTCCCGCCTCTCTCTCTCTTTCTCCTTCTCCCTCTCTCTCTCTCTCTCTCTCTCTCTCTCTCTCTCTCTCTTTCTCCCTTTCTCTCTCCCTCTCTCTTTCTCTCATCGCTTTCACTTGCAAATAAATCCATTATTCATTATACATCAAACATTAATTTTTCATTATTCACTATTGTATTTGGATCTGGGAATACCTGTATTGTAGACCGAATACCCAGTTACCCTCCCCCATCATGCATTACCTGAGTAATCCTCTCTCTCCCTCAGCTGATTTAAATCGCCTGGCGTCAATCAGAACATACGAAATGAATGTAAACAAAACGAAATCTGTAAACTTGAGAAAAAATAAGATTTTCTTTTACCCGATTTCAAGAACGAAATCTGAAATCTGTAATTGACCCTTCAAGTAATCAAGTCCTGGAGACCCAATTTTCGCGGATTTTTAAAATCGGTAAATCTGATTTTACTCGTTACAGATTTTTGTTTTTAATTTTTTCCTTTTACAATAAATCTGTCAACGTTTTAGATGCCGGTTTTTGTTTTCATTTTTCTTTTATCATAAATCTGTCAACATTTTAGATGCCGATTTTTGTTTTTATTTTTCATCATAAATCTGTCAACGTTTTAGATGCCGATTTTTGCTTTTGATATTTTTATCATAAATCTGTCA
>NC_134783.1:54720856-54728356 GCF_046742065.1 Oratosquilla oratoria | reverse complement strand
TTCTTGATCTATCTTTATTTTATTTTCTATCTTCTTGTTTTAGTATGTTTTTTTTAATTATTATTTAGTTCTTGTTTTGTATAATGTTTTGGTCTATTTCTATTTTATTTTCTATCTTCTTGTTTTAGTATGTTTTTTTGATTATTATTTAGTTCTTGTTTTGTATCAATTCTTTTTTATTATCTTAATCTTATTTACTTTAATCGCTTTGCTACAATCATCATCATCATTGTTGTTATCACCGTCGTCATCGTCATCATCGTCATCGTGTTTGATGTTACTGTCATCGTCATTGTCGTCTTCGTCGTCACCGTCGTCGTCATCATCGTCGTCGTCATCGTCATCGTCACTGTCATGTGTATCGTCCCTTCCTTTTACTTATCATCGTCTTTTCTTATCGTTCCCTCAACTTTTTCGTTCTCATTTTTTCTTTCTCGTCGTGAACATCATCTTAGCTAATTTTCTCTCTTGTCTTCGTTCACGATGTCATTATATTCACTACTTTTTTCAATGCCCATCGTGCACTTTTTCTTTTTCTTTGGTTCACCCCATTTTCTCCTCTTCCTCGTTCTCCTCCCTCTTTCTAGCCTCTTCCTCCTCCTTCTCCTCCTCCTCTTCCTCGTTCTCCTTCTTCACTCTAACCTCTTCTTCCTCCTCCTCCTCCTCCTACTCGTCCTCCTCCTCCTCTTCCTCGTCCTCCTCCTCCTCTTCCTCGTCCTCCTCCCTCAATCTAGCCTCTTCCTCCTCTTCCTCCCTCTACTCCTCCTCCTCCTCCTCTTACTCGTTCTCCTCCCTCACTCTAGCCTCTTCCTCCTCCTCCTCCTCCTCCTCCTCCTCCTCCTCCTTCTCCTCCGCCTCCTTCTCCTCCTCCTCTTCCTCGTTCTCCTACCTCACTCTAGCCTCTAACTCCTCCTCCTTCTCCTCCTCTTCCTCGTCCTCATCCCTCACTCTAGCCTCTTCCTCCTCCTGGTCCTCCTCCTACTCCTCCTCCTCCTCTTCCTCGTACTCCTCCCTCACCCTAACCTCTTCCTCCTCCTCCTCCTTCTCCTCCTCTTTCTTCTACTCGTCCTCCTCCTCCTCTTCCCCGTTCTCCTCCCTCAATCTAGCCTCTTCCTCCTCCTCCTCCTCCTCCTCTTCCTCCCTCTCCTCCTCCTCCTCCTCCATTTCCATCGTCTCCCTCGTCTCCAATATCTCCACAACTTGCTCCATGTTCATTACACTCCAACTTTTTTCCTTGTCTCCAATACCTCTTGGTCCCCCCACTACTTGTTCTCCTACCCCTCCATCTCCTCCTCCTCCTCCTCTTCCTCCTCCTTCTCCACCTTCTCCTCCTCCTCCTCCTCCTTTTCCTCCTCCTCCTCCTTCTCCTCCCCTTCCTTCCTCTTCCTCCTTCTCCTCCTCCTCCTCCTCCCCCTTTTCCTCCTCCTCCTTCTCTTCCTTCCTCTTCCTCTCTATTCTCTTTCTCCTACTTCTCCACTTCCTTTTTTCTTTCTTTCCTTCTCTCCCGCTTCCCCTCCACTGCCTCTTCCTCCTCTTCCTCCTCCTCCTCCTTTTCCTCTTTTTCCTTGTTCTCAACCTTTTCTTTCTATACCGCTTCTTCTCCACCCACTCCTCCTGCTCTTCTTCCTCCTCCTCCTCCTCCTCTTCTTCCTCCTCCTCCTCCTTTTCCTCTTTTTCCTTGTTCTCAACCTTTTCTTTCTATCCAGCTTCTTCTCCACCCACTCCTCCTGCTCTTCTTCCTCCTCCTCCTCCTCCCCCTCCTCTTCCTCCTCTTCCTCCTCTTCCTCCTACTCATCCTCCTCTTCCTCCTCCTCCAACATTCCAACTCCATCTCCAACTTTGCCGTGTCATAACCACTTTGGCCTCTGTGTCCGGCGAACACGCCCAGCTTCCTACTTTTGCCGCCAGGGGACTCTATCTACAAGAAGCCAAACTCTTCCACCACCAATCAACTATCGGTGGCATTCTTGAAAAAACATTCTTTCCTTATATAAATCTTATATAAATCCTTGGAAGGAAAATACTTATATGATTTTTTTTTTTTAAGAATATCACCGTAAGAATCTTACAGTGGTGTTCTTAGAAAATATTTCCTTATATAAATCTTATATCAACCCTTGGAAAGGAAAGATTTATATAAGGATTTCTTTTAATAATACCACCGTAAGAATCTTACGATGGTATTCTTAAAAATATATTTCCTTATATAAATCTTATATAAACCGTTGGAAATGAAAGATTTATATAAGAATCTTTCTGTGATATTTAAAGAAAATTCTTTCTGCGGAAGGAAAAGATTTATATAAGGAAAGATTTTGTTTTAAGAATACGGTGGTATTCTTTAAAAAATATTTCCTTATATAACTCTTATATAGATCCTTGGAAAGGAAAGATTTATATAAGAAAATATTTATTTTTTATGAATACCACAGTAAGAATTTTACTGTGGTATTCTAATTTTTTTTTATCTCCTTATATAAATCTTTCCCTTCCAAGGATTTATATAAGATTTATATAAGGAAAGAATTTTATTAAGAATAACATCGTAAGAATATTACGGTGGTATTCTTGAAAAAATTCTTTCCTTACATAAATCTTTCCCTTCCAAGATTTACATAAGATTTATATATGGATTTTTTTTTTAAGAATACCACCGTAAGATTCTTACAGTGGTATTCTTAGAAAATATTTTCTTATACAAATCTTTCCCTTCCAAGGTTTTATAAAAGTTTTATATAAGGAAATATATATTTTTCTAAGAATACCACCGTAAACCGCACCATCAACCCTTTTCCTGCGGTTCCCTTACAAAGGATTACAAAGGAAGAACATGCCGACAGGAGAGCTTCTGGTCCATATCTAGGTCAGACTGCGAATATATATATATATATATATATATATATATATATATATATATATATATATATATATATATGTACATACATATATATTATATATTTCTGGGGCACAGGTTTTCTCTAAGGCAATTCTGGTTGAAATCAACTGCACTAGTTGCTTTAACAATCTTCAAGACTGTATTCTTTAATCTGGAGAATACTTTCCTATTAGCAACTGAGAGGGACAGGAAGTAGTCATTCATGACTCTCAAAAGAATATACACAGTGTATGCCAACTGATATATTTTTGCATAGTAATAGTATTGAACAACTATTGACTCCACCGAAACTATAGTTTTTCGCCTCGTCGTGAGGCGTCTTCAGGGTGAGGACTGCTTTGTATGATGCTCTGCTATATTGAAGGTCTTCCAACGGGGTGGGATTTTGTCTAGGAGCCAAGAGGGTGGGATTTTGTCTGGGATATATATATATATATATATATGTATATATATATATATATATATATATATATATATATATATATATATATATATATATATATTCAACTTTATTCATTAAGGGAGTAAAACCCTTCCTCCAGTCAAAGCCACGACGTCCTCTTGGTTGATTTAAATCAACTGCCGACAACCAGAATAAAACATGTGAAGAACGTTCTTGTGATCTATTTGATCATCAAATGGGTCTCACCTTTTCCAATCTCGACGACAGCCCCCAACCATCCCAATCAATTCCCCAATCTTAACTATTCAATTCCTACCCACAAATCACGTTCCTAGTGACCCAATCATCTCCCTGAATCGTGGTGCCAATCACGCTGTAACCTAGTTTTATGCCTTAGTTATTAGGTGAGTAGTGATAAAGTAATATTATATGATGATAGAAATAATTAGAAATCTGATCCAACCTGGACTGCAATGTGTAGTTGTCTTCCCCCCCCCAAAAAAAAAAAGATAAAATAAATAAATAAATAGATAAATAGATATATAATAAATAGATAAATAAACAAAATAAAACAGAATAAATAAATAGATAAATAAATAAAAATGAAATAAAATAATATGAATAAAATAAAATAAAATGAAATGAAATAAATAAAATAGAATAAACAAAACAAGATAAAATAAATAAGATAAAGCAGAAACATAAAATGAAATGAATAAAATAAAGAAAATAAATAATATAAGATAAATAAAATAAAATGAAATAAATAAAATAAAATAAAATAGATAAACTAAAATAGAATAAGTAAAACAAATGAAACAAATAAAATAAAATAAAACAAAATAAAATAAAATAGAATAAAAAATAAAATAAAATAAAATAACGAAGAATTCAAAGAACAGCGACTAGAATGATACTTAGTATAGCTGGAAAGATAGAAAATCTGTGATTACCTGCATCAAAAGAAAGAAGAGAAAGATGTAGTTGCTCCGCCCTCCAAGAAAAAAAAAAACAAAAAAAAAAAACAACAACGAAGAATTCAAAGAACAGCGATTAGATTGAGATTGATTCTAGCATAGCTAGAAAGAACATGTGAGAGGAGAATAGAGATTGAAGGAACACGATAGCTGGATTTAGAATGGAGAAAATTGGGAAAAAAGTGACATAGAGGATTTGCTGGCACGAGTATAGAGTGATATAACAAGAGGAAAAATAATAATAGAGCAAGTAAAGAAAAGAACAAATAGATAAATAAATAGATAAATGAATTAATAAATGAATAAAATAAGGTGGACAACATAGACTGAATTACGGTTAAGCTTGTCAAGTGGAGATGCAGAGACGGGACCTCATGAACACAGGCAGGCAGGCACGCGTGCACACACACACACACACACACACACACACACACACACACACACACACACACACACACACACACACACACACACACACACACACACACACACACACACACACACACACACACACACACACACACACACACACACACACACACACACACACACACACACACACACACACAGAGACCGGTCTTAGCCTATCGAGAGCAGTTCCAATCCGTCTTTCCGTTTTCTATTACGAACTCAACTTTATGAAGTGTGAGGCCAAGAACCAGGGGTCAGTTGAGGATCTGACCTGACCTGACCTGTCCTGACCTGACCCGGTCGGACACGCTCACTCACTCACTCACTCATTCTCACTCACGTGATCCAAGGTCATAGAACCTCACTCACTCCCACTCCTCTTACTCCCTAATTTTTCTGAAGGTACTACCTCCCAACTCCTTGTCTTCAAACTTCTTCCAACTCCCTGCCTCCAAACTCCTCCCTAATCCCTATTTTCCAAATTCCTCCCTACTCCTTCAGAAGTCGTCCCTCGATGGACACCCAATCTCAAGAACCTCAGGAACTTCTCCCACCTCACCCTCCTCCCCTCTCTCCCTCTCCCTCTCCCTCTCTCTCCTCTCCCACTCTCCCCCCCCCCCCTCCCTCTCCTCCCCCCCCCCCCCACCCCCCCCCCCCTCCCCCCCCTCTCCCCTCTCCCTCCCCTCCCCACCCCCTCTCCCACTCCTCCACCCCCTCTTCCCCTCTCCCCCCCTCCTCGTTGGATTGTGTGCTTAAAAAAGGTTCCATGACTCACTTATCGTGGCAAGACATCTTTGACGTATACGGCCGTATCCGAGGGGAAGTATCCGTGTCAGAGTCCTGGCGCATCGATATCCGACCTCTCCTCCTCCTCCTCCTCCTCTCCCTCACCCTCTCCTCCTCCTCCTCCTTTGTATCTCTAACTCTCCTCTTCCCTCTTCCTTCCTCCATCAAAATCTTTCCCTCCCTAATCCCTCTCGTAAGGGTCTCCTGGTGTGTACCTCTCCTCCTCCTCCTCCTCCTCCTCCTCCCTCCTCTTCCTCCTCTTCCTCCTCCTCTTCCTCCTCCTCCTCCTCTTCCTCCTCCTCCTCCTCTTCCGTTCCTCCTCGTCCCTCCCTTCTCTTCTTTCACTTCCCTCTCCCCTCCCCTCCCTTCCCCTCCATTGTGCATCGTCTTCATCTTTGCCCTCCACACTCCCTCATCCCCCTTCCACCCTTTGTGCCTCTGCCTCATTCCTTCCCCCTCCTCCCTGTCCCTCCCCCCCTCTCTCGCCTCTTTCGTGCCATTGGCACATTCCCCCTCCCCCCTCCCCCCGCGTCGCTCCCCTCCTTTGTACCTCTAGCCCCTCCTCCTCCCCCTCCTCCTCCTCCCCCTCCCCGTCCCCCTCCTCTTCTGCTCACCTCGTAGTCAATTAAAATAAAGATCTGCGTCACTCATTCTTACCCGAGAGTCTTCCCCTCCTCCTCTTTCTCTTCTCCTCCTTATCTTTCCTCCCTCCTCTCCCTTCTCTTCCTTCTCCCTCCTCCTTCCTCTCCTCCTCCTCTCCCTTCTCCTCCTTCTCCCTCCTCCCTCCTATCCTCCTCCTCTCCCTTCTCCTCCTTCTCCCTCCTCCTTCCTCTTCTCCTTCTCGCCCTTGTCCTTTTTCTCCCTCCTCCATTACCTTCTCCTCTTTCTCCCTGCTCCCTCCTTTCCTCCTCCTCCTCCTCCTCCTCCTCCTTCGCCTTCCTCAATCCTCCTTCTCCCTCCTCCTCCTCCTCCTCCTTCTCCTTCCTCAATCCTCCTTCCCCCTTCTACCCCTCTCCTCCTCCTCCTCCTCCTCCTCCCCCTCCCCTCCTCCTCCTCCTCCTCCTCCTCCTCCTCACCTCCTTTCTATGGCACCTCGGTCTTCCTTCCTTCCTCGTGGAAGCCCCAGAGGGTCTCGCATACTTCGACACATATCCAGGCGTGAGGGGGAAGAGGAGGGGGAGGAGGAGGAGGAGGAGGCAGGGGAGGAGGAGAAAGAGGAGGAGGAGAAAGAGGAGAAGGAGAAAGAGGAGGAGGAGGAGAAAGAGGAGGAGGAGGAGGAGGAAGAGGAGGAGGAGAAGGAGGAGAAGGAGGAAGATGAGGAGGAGGTGACAGATGAGGAGGAGGAGGCGAAGAATGAGGAAAAAGAGGAAGAGGAGGAGGTGAAAGAGGAGGAGGAGGAGGAGGAGGAGGAGGAAAACGAAGAGAAAGATGAGGAAAAGAAGTAGCAGAAGGAGGAGGAAGAGGAGGAGAAGAAGGAGGAAGAGGAGGTGGAGGAAGAAGAAGAGGAGGAGGAGAAGGAGGAAGGGGAGGTGGAGGAAGAAGAAGAGGAGGAGAAGGTGGGAGAGGAGGAGGAGGTGGAGGAATAGGAAGAGGAGGAGGAGGAAGAAAAAGAGGAAGAGAAGGAGGAAGAGATATGGAGGAAGAAGAAGAAGAGGAGGAGGAGGAGGAGGAGGAGGAGGAGGAGGAGGAGGTGGTGTGATGAGGGTATGGGGTGTGTCTGGGGTGTTCCCTCAGTTGAATAAAATCGTCAGGCGGCAGATTGAAGAAGGAAGACAGGGAAGACTTCTGGCCTATGCTACAGCTATTTCCATCTCCACGATCAACTCCCTCCCGTCCCTCCACTAACTAGCCTCCATTTTCTCGTTTTCTCTGTCAGTTCCGTCGGGGCTACGTGTCAGCTTGCCTGACACTTACCTACGAGTTCAAATCTCACGCTTACCTACGTTTCGAAATCCTAGGCATACCTACGAATAGAAATCTCAGGCTTACCTACAATTCGTTCCTTTCTTTTCACGAATGAATGATCC
>NC_134783.1:54698356-54715856 GCF_046742065.1 Oratosquilla oratoria | reverse complement strand
TCATATATTCCCAAGTATTATAATCTTTCCCTTTACTTTCCCTAAAATCCCATTCTCCCTAAAAAAATCTCTCGTTTCCCTATACATTCCCCTACATTCCTCGACATTTTCCCCCAAGAACCATCAACAAATTTTATTTCCCTAAATATATATTCATTTGTATCATCCACATTGTCGCCAATATCCCTATGTTTTCCACACTGATTTCCCTAAACATTTGCTTCGACTTTATAATTCTCCCTAACCTTTCCACCAGAATTCTCCCTACTCCTCCCCTAACACCTTTCCCTCTGTAATTTTATCCCTCTCCCCGAAAAAAATACCCCTTCTATTAATATTTTCTCCCTAAATTCCCCTTAGAAATCCCCATATACTTAATAATTCTCCCCCTTGTTTGCAATATTTCCCTCTGCTGTCTGGGTATTTCCCCTAGATTTTTTCATCCCTCCGGTATTTTCCCCTCTTCTCCATTATAAAAATCCCTTTACCCCATACACTAATTTCCCCTTTTCCTCTCCGCTGCCCCCCACTACCTCACTCCCATTTCCCCTTCTTTCCCTCTTCCTAACTATTCGGTAATTTTCTTCCTATTTTAACTGCCGAACTATTTCTTTCACCTATTAAGAAGGAAATAGGCAAGAATTGATTTACACATAGAGTGGTTAACGAATGGAATAGACAGTCATTATGTAGCGGAGCAATTAGAGGCAACTGAGGAAGTCTGGGTATTTATTTTATTTTATTTTATTAAATTTATTTTATTTTATTTTTATTTTTCATTGATGTCTCATTCTTTTGACGTGTTTTTAAACCAAGGTTTTATGCTTTTTAAACTGAAGAGGAATTTATTTCTCAAATGATAAGAATTGTACATCACTACATGGGGGATATCAGGATTTTAAAGGATTTTAGGTGGGGCATGGCCAAAAAAAGCTTGAGAACCATTATTTTAAGAAAAGACGAGACAACTTTATGGATGAGGATGAAAAGGGGTCATGGACATGGAACTGCCTAGTGTAGGCCTTATGGTCTCTTGCAGCCTTCTTTATTCTTATGTTCTTACTCAGTCTATCTTGAACAGACCCTTCCGTACTGGGTGATACTCTTTCTTTTATTAATTCAGTCGTCAGGTGATTTAATTAAGATTAATGGTACCCCGTCTGGGGTATTGGCTGCTTGTTATTGTGGCAAAGTAGCATGCAGTCGATACTTTAGGGTCTATATGGGGCGCCCCTACGGACCAGAGCCACACATCATTTTGTCTATGATAGAAGAAATTCTGTTCATAGAGAAATTATGACACTTTTATACTACGACTGTCCCTCCGTTATGCTGTCCCCCAACCCCTTGTTGCTGTCCTGTACCATTTCTCTGAGTATTCTCTTTCTGTGATGGGGGAATTCCCTGTGGTGGGGGAAAAGAATACTGCCATCAAGTTTCCCACTTGGATCGTAAGAGGCGAGAAGAAAGGGACGGGGAGAGGGACTAGGCATCCTTCTCCCTGTAGCCCCACGGGGCATATTCCTAAAAAGAAAAGTGAAGGCATAAGGGGTGCTGGAGGGCCTCGGGCCAGCACCCTAAGGTTTGGGTCTTTTAATGTGCGTGGATGTGGTACAGATGAGAGTAAAAGGGAAGAGATAGGTAGTATGTTTGTGAGAAGAAAGATGGATGTGTTGGCTTTGAGTGAAACTAAGTTGAAAGGGAAGGGTGAGTGTAAGTTTGGGAGTGTAAGTGGGAGGTTATCAGGAGTGAAGAGAGGGCGAGGGAGGGAAGGGGTGGCTATTCTAGTAAGTGAGGAGATAGGTAAACAGGTAGTGGAGTAGAAGGAGGTTTCCTAAAGGATAATGTGGATGAAGGTGAAACTGGGAAAGGAGATGTGGGTCTTTGTAAGTGCATATGGGCCTGGCAGTGAGAAGAGCGTGGAAGAAAGGGAGGCCTTTTGGATAGATTTAAATGAGTGCATAGAGGGTTTAGGAAGAAATGTCAATGTAATAGTACTGGGAGACCTTAATGCTAGGGTGGGAAATGGTCCAATCGATGGAGTGGTAGGGAAGTGTGGAGTTCCAGGAAAGAATCGTAGTGGAGAGTTGATGGTGGAAATGTGTCTAGAAAGAGAGTTGATGATAGCAAATACAGTGTTTCGGAAGAAAGTCAAGCATAAGTACACATGGGAGAGGGTGGTGGAGGGAAGGGTGGTAGATAGAGCGCTAATGGATTATGTAGTAGTAAATAGGATTATGATAGGAAGAGTTAAGGATGTACATGTGCTAAGGGGAGAGGGTGGGGGAATATCAGATCATTTTTTGGTGGAAGGTAAGCTGAGAGTGGAGGATAGATGGAGAAAGAGGAAAGGGACAAAAGGTAGGGAGGTTCTTAGAGTGAACTCCTTGAATGAAAAGGAAAAGGAGAAGGAGTACGAAAAGAAGCTGAAGGAGGAGTGGGAGGGAGTAAAGGATAGAGCAGAGATGGGTGTGGAGGAGGAATGGGGATGGTTCAAGGAGGGAGTCTTAAAGTGTGCAAGGATGGTGTGTGGAAC
This sequence comes from Oratosquilla oratoria, assembly GCF_046742065.1. Taxonomy (NCBI): domain Eukaryota; kingdom Metazoa; phylum Arthropoda; class Malacostraca; order Stomatopoda; family Squillidae; genus Oratosquilla; species Oratosquilla oratoria. The sequence goes on along the minus strand of NC_134783.1, from coordinate 54,713,320 downwards.
AAGAAGGACAGGGGGAAATAGAAGAAAGGGTAGTGAATGGTGGGATGAGGAAACAAAGAAGGTTGTAGAAGAGAAGAAGCGAGCATTCACAGATTGGTTACAAAAGAGGACGGGGGAGTCATATGAGACGTACAAAGAAAAGAAAAGAGAAGTAAAGCAAAAGGTAAAGGAGGCAAAGAGGAGAGCAGATGTGAAATGGGGTAGGAGTATGACAGAAAATTTTGAAAGTAATAAAAAGATGTTCTGGAAAGAAATTAAGAGAGGAAGAGGAGGCGAATCAAGTAGGGAAGAAAAGGTAAAAGGTACAGATGGAGAGATGATAATGGAAGAGATGGCAGTAAGGGGAAGATGGGCAGAATATTTTAGGGAGTTGCTAAATGTGAAGGAGGATAGGGAAGGAAAGATAGCTGCAGTGGGAAATGCGAAGAAAATGAGAGTGATGAGTGAGGAGAATGGAGGAGAAATAAGGAAGGATGAGGTGAAGGCAGTTGTAAAGATGATGAAAGCAGGTAAGGCACCTGGACTGGATGGATGCCATGCAGAATGTCTGAAAAAGGGAGGTTCAGTGATGGTGGACTGGTTGGTGAGGTTATTTAATGTTTGCTGGAGAGAGGGTAGAGTACCGGAGGACTGGAGAAGTGCCTGTATAGTTCCTCTTTACAAGGGAAAAGGGGACAAGTGTGAATGTAGTAGTTTCAGAGGGATTAGCCTGTTAAGTGTAGTAAGGAAGGCTTATGGGAGGATCTTAATTGAGAGGATTAGGAGAGGAACAGAAGGAGTAATTGGTGAGGAACTGTGTGGATTTAGGACAGGTAGAGGTTGTGTAGATCAGATCTTTGTGGTAAGACAGATATGTGAGAAAGCTATAGGAAAGGGGAAGGATGTTTTTTGGGCTTTTATGGATCTGGAAAAGGCTTATGATAGGGTAGACAGAAAGGCACTGTGGGAGGTTATGCAGATTTATGGGATAGGAGGAAAGCTTTTGGGAGCTGTCAAGAGTTTTTATGAGAGTAGTAGAGCATGTGTCAGGATTAGAAATGGAGAGAGTGAGTGGTTTGAAGTAAAGGTGGGACTTCGTCAAGGATGCGTTATGTCGCCCTGGCTGTTCAACTTATACATGGATGGGGTGGTGCGAGAGGTGGGTCAGGGATTGGAGATGGTTAAAGAAAATGGAGAAAAGTGGGAGGTGAGCCATCTGTTGTTTGCGGACGACACTGCGCTTGTGGCAGGGTCAGAGGAGGGATTGAGGAAGCTGGTGGCAGAGTTTGGGAGAGTATGTGATAGAAGAAAGCTAAAGATAAATGTGGGTAAAAGTAAGGTGATGAGATGTACAAGGGGTGAAAGTGGCAGTAGACTGGAAGTGAACATTAAGGGAGAGCGACTGGAGGAAGTGGATAGTTTTAGATACTTGGATGCAAGTGTAGCAGGAAAAGGTGGAGTGAAGGTGGAGGTAGAATGTAGATTGAGAGAAGCGAGTAAATGCCTTGGTGGTTTAAAGAGTGTAATGAGGAATAGACATTTGGGAATGGATGCTAAGAGGAGACTGTATGAAGGAGTGATTGTGCCAACAGCACTGTATGGGGCAGAAACGTGGAACATAAGAGAAGAAGAGAGAAGGAGTTTGAATGTGTTTGAGATGAGGTGTCTGAGAAGTATGGTGGGGGTTACTAGGCTGGATAGAGTGAGAAATGAGGAGGTGAGGAGGAGAACAGGGGTGAAAAAGGATTTGGGAGATAGGGTTGATGAAAGAATATTAGGATGGTTTGGACACATGGAAAGAATGAGTGAAGAAAGACTAGTAAAAGAGGTATGGAAGGCAGATGTGGAGGGAGTGAACATGAGGTGACGTCCTAGGATGAGGTGGATGGATGGGGTGAAGGGGGCTTTGGGGAAGAGGGGAATGTCTGTTAAGGAAGGAAGGGAGAGGACGGAAGACAGAGGTGAGTGGAGAATGGCTGTATATGGATGATGTTGTGACTGCATGAGGAGGAATGGGCGGTGGGGTAGTATGTGTGAGTAATTTTTGACGCAGCCCGAAGGGATTTCTCCCCGTCCTCGCCTTATATGCAAATGGGGACGGAGAGGGGGGGTCGCCGATTAAATGAAGCGGCCTTGCTGTGGATGTACTGTGTCTTGCGACACTGCTTCTGACCCAGGGCGGTGGGCAGGGTGCAGGGATGACCCGTCATCCAGGAGGTGCTCAGATGAGAGGGAGGGTGGGAGGGGTGTGGAGTGTATTTAGGGATGAAATGGGTGGGAGTGTTTTTATGCCTTTCCCTTTTTGGCTACCTCCCTTGGAAGGGGGAAAAAGCCTTGGTATATGTATGTATGGTCTCAAAGAACACCTTACGTACTGGTTGGTACGTTTCCCTTTTCCTTGGCTTTCGTCGGCCGATTTTATTCGTGTGCGATCATCAGTCTTCTCCAACAAAGCGATATTTTTCCTCCTTTCTCCAACAACTTACTCCAACGTTCTGGTACTTCTCCCTCATTACAGCGAGATTTTATCTCCATCTTTCTCCCTCATCACTTCACTTTCTCCCTCACTCTCCTCCAATCTCTCCAACATCGCGACATTCCATTCTTCTCCTCCTCCTTCTCCTCTTCTCCAATTCTTCCTTCTCTTCTCCATCTCCTCCTCCTCCTCCTCCTTGACCTCTTCTCTTTCTTCATTCCCCTTTCTCTGTTCCATATTTCGTCCTTTTTCTCTTCCTCCTCCTCTCCTCCTCCTCCTCCTCCTCCTCCTCCTCCTCCTCCTCCTCCTCTCTTTCCCCTCTCGGCTCTCCATTTCCTTTCCCCTCTCCTCTCTTTGTCATCATTATTTACTTTTTCTTCGTCGCCCTATCTTTATCTTCCTATCTTTCCCTCCTTCCTCTCTCCTCCTTCCCCAAATCTCCACACCCTTCCAATCCATTTATTAATGTGTCTTCCCTTACAGTCTTTATTCTGGTTAATATCTGGCGATTTTATTTGGCAGAGGGTGGAGGGGCGGGGGGTGTGTTGGAGGTGGTAGGGGAGAGTATAAAATTAACTGATAAACATATTAACCTCTCCTTCTCCCTCATTCTTTCCCTCCCTCTCCCCTTCTCTCTCCTTCTCTCTCCCTTTATCCTCCTCCTCCTTCTCTTTCTCTTTCCCCTCAACTCTCCATACCAACCTACCCACTCTCCCCTCTCCTCCCCTTTGTCCTCTCACTCCTTCCCCTCACTCTCCCTCCTCTCCCCACTCCCCAAGTCTCCTTCCTCTCCCCCTCCTCCCTTTGTCCTCTCTTTCCTTCCCCTCACTCTCCCTCCTCTCCCCACCCCCAAGTCTCCTTCCTCTCCCCCCTCCTCCCTTTGTCCTCTCACTCCTTCCCCTCACTCTCCCTCCTCTCCCCACCCCCAGAAGTCTCCTTCCTCTCCCCCCTCCTCCCTTTGTCCTCTCGCTCCTTACCCTCACTCTCCCTCCTCTCTCCATCCTCCAAGTCTCCTTCTTCTCCCCCTCTCTTTCCCATCCTCCTCCTCCTCTCCCTCTTTCTCCCAACTCTCCAAAGCAACCTACCCACTCTCCCCTCTCCTCCCCTTTGTCCTCTCACTCCTTCCCCTCACTCTCCCTCCTCTCCCTAACCCCAAGTCTCCTTCCTCTCCCCCTCCTCCCTTTGTCCTCTCACTCCTTCCCCTCACTCTCCCTCCTCTCCCCACCCACCAAGTCTCCTTTCTCTCCCCCTCTCCTCTCTTTGTCCTCTCACTCCTTCCCCTCACTCTCCCTCCTCTCCACATCCCCCTCACTCTCCTTCCTCTCCCCCCCCTTCACTTTCCCTCCTCTCCCCCACCGAAGTCTCCTTTCTCTCCCCCCTCCTGCCTTTGCCTTCTCACTCCTTCCCCTCACTCTCCCTCCTCTCCCCCCCACCGAAGTCTCCTTCCTCTCCCTCCCCCCCACACCTCTTCCCGCACCCATAGATTGCTTCCGCTAACGGTCTCCAACAGTCTGGTTCGCTCGTTATTAGGTCTCCCTCCTCCCTCCCTCCCTCCCTCCTTCCCTCCCTCCCTCCCTCTCTCCCTTCTTGCCTCATCCCCCTCCCTCCCTTCCTTTCCCTTCCCCATGGGCCTTTATCCCCTTGCCTTTAATTGCCTACACCAACCTCTCAACAATTCTACCTCGTCCTTTGTCCTTGGTTTGTCTCCCTCACTTGCCCTTACTTAATACTGTGTGTAGGATAACCGAGCCTTAATTGTCCTTACCTCTTACACCCTTTGTTTTTCCTTGTCCCTTCGGTCTTGTCCTTAGTCCTTAAATGGCCTTCTTTAATCCTTTGTACAAATCCTTTGTACAGTTGTCCTTCCTCTGATGATTCCTATCCTTCAGTAAGGACGGCCTTCCTCTCGAGACTACAAGTAATTTTCTGATCCTCTAGACCAGCGTTTCTTAACCTTTTTACCCTTGCGTAACGTTTGAAATAAATTGCATGTCTCAAGGAACCCCTGCAAAAAAAAAAAAAAAAAAAAAAAAAAAAAAACGTATACCATATCTTTCTCATTTTATTTTCATTGTAATAATAGGCTAGATAGGATGATGTCTATATTACATTATTACAGTAACCTGTTTCCGGAACCTTAGGCTTCCGTGGAACCCTGGTTGAGAAACGCTGCTCTAGACTCTGGAGGTGATTTCTAGGTTGAATGAAATTGACTGCCATTAGCCAGAATAAAACATATGAATAATATGAGGCTTCTATGATTGCCCAAAAACCACTCTAGACGAATTTCTTCTAGAAAAATCTAAAACTGATATGTAGTTTCAAGGGCTAATCTATGATTATCTAGAATTTCATCTAGTTTGTTCGAAACGATACCTAGATGACCTTTTCTAATTATTCAAAATAAAAACACTTGTTATTTAAAGACAAACAGATAAGTTCTCTGTGGTTAACCTAATTATATTTTTTATGGTTAACATTTGCTCTTACAATCAGATTAAGGCAATTGAGTTTCAACAGTCAAGCGGTAATACTAGATGTAACTAGGGTTATCTACTATACAGGATCTCAAACTGGACAAGATACTGATTTATGTTATCTAGTTTCTGGGTTTCATCAGCTTCAGTTTAGTTAGATATATAATCTAAATAATACAAGAGACTAACTTTATTGCTTTACCTAGTTAGGAAGCCTCAGATTAAGTATATCTGAAACTATTCGTTATACTAAATGAATTAAACCTTCCAGTTTCAGAATCCGATCTAAGGGGAATATCCTATGTCAATATACGAGGTAGTGACTACATCATGTCGTCCAGTCTATGAGTCATAGCCCAAACTGTATGAGCCTCAAATTAAGTATATTGTCTCAAAGGATTACAAAGGATTACACAGGATTACAAAGGCTGAGAATGCCGGCAGGAGACCTTTTGGTCCATAACTAGGTCGGATGCGATTTTCTTTTAATAATGCTAAATAGAAATAAATAAATAAATAAATATGATAAATAAATTCATAGGTATACTTAAATAATAAACAAATAGGTAAATAGTTAATAATAGTTAATCGAAGGATACATTATATTAGATAAAAAACAAGCAAATAATATTAAATGAAAAGCAATCAAATAATTAGATAAAAACCAAGCAAACAATAATTAAACAAAAAAACAAGCAAATAATATTAAATGAAAAACAATTTGTGAGTATGAGCTGAGACGAATATGTCAATGTGCGAGGTAATGACCACATAATATCATCCACTCTACGAGTTGTATTTCCACAGGACACAATCAACAAATGTTAGCCTTTGAGAAACTCGTTTCACAAAGCTATCAGTGGCTGCCCAGGCCCCTCCCCCCTCCCCCATTCCCCCTTTTTTTTCCTCTCAAAGCTCTTCCTCCTCCTCCTCCTCCTCCTCCTCCTCCTCACCCCTCTGGGGGATATCCTCCCCATCCTAGGGGGGATATTCCCTCCCCTTTTAGTTTCACATTCCCATCCATTCTTTCACGTTTTATATCACCGTCCACATCCGCCTGGCTCCCCTCACCATTCTCCCCTCCCCTCCCCCTCCCCCCCTGGATGGGGGAGAAAAGGGGGCGGTTGCCCCCCCCCCATCAAGAGAGGTGACAGAGAGTAACTTCCTGGTCCTCTTGTCACTGTCATCCTCCAGCTGACGTCAGACGATTTTATTCAACTGAGGAAAGAGTGTCTTACTGATTGATTATGTCCTTTGCATAGGATTCAACTGAGCGTCGTGGACAACTTTATATATTCTGGCGATTTTATTCATCTGAGAGTTGGTGATAGGGTTAAAACAATCTTTCCAACAGGTTCACATATTCTATAGACGTATCTCTGGCTATTAAGAAAGAAAGAAAGAAGAAGAAGAAGAAGAAGAAGAAGAAGAAGAAGAAGAAGAAGAAGAAGAAGAAGAAGAAGAAGAAGAAGAAGAAGAAGAAGAAGAAGAAGAAGAAAAAGAAGAAGAAGAAGAAGAAAAGAAGAAGAAGAAAAGAAGAAGAAAAACGCGAAGAAGAAGAAGAAGAACGCGAACAACGCGAAGAAGAAGAAGAAGAAGAAGAAGAAGAAGAAGAAGAAGAAGAAGAAGAAGAAGAAGAAGAAGAAGAAGAAGAAGAAGAAGAAGAAGAAGAAGAAGAAAAAGAAGAAGAAGAAGAAGAACGCGATGAAGAAGAACGCGAAGAACAAGAAGAAGAAGAAGAACGCGAAGAAGAAGAAAGCAAAGGAGAAGAACGCGAAGAAGAAGAAGAACACGAAGAAGAAGAAGAACGTGAAGAAGAAGAACGCGAAGAAGAAGAACGCGAAGAAGAACGGGAAGAAGAACGCGAAGAAGAAGAAGAAGAAGAAGAAGAAGAAGAAGAAGAAGAAGAAGAAGAAGAAGAAGAAGAAGAAGAAGAAGAAGAAGAAGAAGAAGAAGAAGAAAAAGAAGAAGAAAAAGAAGAAGAAAAAGAAGAAGAAGAAGAAGAAGATGAAGAAGAAGAAGAAGAAGAAGAACGCGAAGAAGAAGAAAAAGAAGAAGAAGAAGAACGCGAAGAAGAAGAACGCGAAGAAGAAGAAGAACGTGAAGAAGAAGAACGCGAAGAAGAAGAACGCGAAGAAGAAGAACGCGAAGAAGAAGAACGCGAAGAAGAAGAAGAAAGCGAAGAAGAAGAACGCGAAGAAGAAGAAGAAGAAGAAGAAGAAGAAGAAGAAGAACGCGAAGAAGAAGAAGAAGAAGAAGAAGAAGAAGAAGAAGAAGAAGAAGAAGAAGAAGAAAAAGAAGAAGAAGAAGAAGAAGAAGAACGCGAAGAAGAAGAACGCGAAGAAGAAGAAGAAGAAGAAGAACGCGAAGAAGAAGAACGCGAAGAAGAACGCGAAGAAGAACGCGAAGAACGCGAAGAAGAAGAAGAACAACAACAACAACGCGAAGAAGAAGAACTCGAAGAAGAAGAAGAAAAAGAAGAAGAATGCGAAGAAGAAGAAGAATGCGAAGAAGAAGAAGAATGCGAAGAAGAAGAAGAAGAAGAAGAAGAAGAAGAAGAAGAAGAAGAAGAAGAAGAAGAAGAATGCGAAGAAGAATGCGAAGAAGAAGAAGAAGAAGAAGAATGCGAAGAAGAAGAAGAAGAAGAAGAAGAAGAAGAAGAATGCGAAGAAGAAGAAGAAGAAGAAGAAGAAGAAGAAGAAGAAGAAGAAGAAGAAAACGCTATCTGTACGTCACGTTCGTAGTTAATTTGGTAACCTCATTTTCCTTAACACTTAAACTGCTTTTTAAGACTTCATTCGTTTATCTTATGTGACCCCAAGCGATTTCATTAAGTTGATGGTAACCCCCATCCACAGCGAAAGAGTCAATTCCTGTTGTTAACTAATTTGCTGATTTCATTATGGTTAACGGGGAGAATTACTATTGAAGGTATTAAACTAACTAGATTAACTCCCTCATACCAACGGCATGCCTTACGAAATTTGGTCTAGCTGGTCTTTGGTGTTCAAAGAGTTTTTTGCAAATTGAATGAATAAATGAATAGATAAACAAATATATAAACAAATGAGTAAATAGATGAATAGACGAAGATAGATGAATAAATAACTATAAATAAATGAATAAATAAGTATATGAATCAATGAATAAATGAATATATAAACAAATGAGTAAATAAAAGAATAAATGAAGATAAATGAATAAATAACTATATAAATAAATGAATAAATGAATAGATAAATGAATAAATAACTATATAAATAAATGAATAAATAAGTATATGAATGAATGAATAAATGTACAAACAAATATATAAACAAATAAAGGAATAAATGAAGATAAATGAATGAATAACTATATAAATAAATAAATGAATAGATAAATGAATGAATAACTATATAAATAAATGAATAAGTATATGAATCAATGAATAAATGAATAAACAAATATATAAACAAATAAATAAATAAATGAATAGATAAATGAATGAATAACTATATAAATAAATGAATAAATGAATAGATGAATGAATAAATAACTATATAGATAAATGAATAAATAAGTATATGAATCAATGAATAAATGAATAAACAAATATATAAACAAATGAGTAGACAAATGAATAAATGAATAGATAAATGAATAAATAACTATATAAATAAATGAATAAATAAGCATGTAAAAATAAGATAAAATGATAAAACAGTTTATAATATCATTCTATCTCCTTTGCGTTTACTTCGGTTGCAAAATAAATAAGTAAATAAGTAGATAAGTAGATAAATGTATATCTAAAAATACAAGATAAAGCAAAAAAGACCATGTATATCCTTCTACCTCCTTTGGACATAAAAATCATGATCATAACTAATAGGGAACATACGCCTTGGGACGCTTTGATTCACGTAAACACCATTCAGTGCGGTTTCTATTAAGAAGCCTTTATGATGATGTCTTCCTTCCCATTCCACTCAGTTCTTGGTAGAAGTGCGTGGAAAGAGGAAAGACTGGAGTCTTATTCCGAGTTTTATTCTTGATTAGTTTCGCTACAAGATTTTTCAAAAGAAATTAGTCAAGAATAAAACTTGGAACAAGACTCCAGTCTCTCCCATTCCTACCCACTTCAACTTGTCAGAATGTCTCAACAGCCCTTGGTAGGTTCATTTGACTTATTTCAACCGTGAGTTCTGCGAAGGCGTCCAACGCGGGTTGTCTCTTGCGTAGGTTACCCTGCGAGTCGGATGAACATCAGAAATTTGTGCAACAGACTCATATATCCAGAGCAGAAGTCCAGGAATCATGGTAGTAAAAAGCCTTGACTGAGTCTCAAGGAGTAGTAGCTGGTTTGATCCAAAGTCATACAAACAATATCCAATAATTTTCCGAAGGTTCCTCATCTTCCCTGAGATTAGTTGCTGGAATATGTAGTCGATTACATTTAGAGACAGAAAGGATGTCCCAGACACCCACACGGAGAGGTCATTGGATCTTACTGAGCTTGGATTGATATATTCAAGTCTTGTTTGTGTGTTGTTGGATTTTAAGCTGGCAGGTTGCAAGTCAAGAAAGTCAAGCATAAGTACACATGGGAGAGGGTGGTGGAGGGAAGGGTGGTAGATAGAGCGCTAATGGATTATGTAGTAGTAAATAGGATTATGATAGGAAGAGTTAAGGATGTACATGTGCTAAGGGGAGAGGGTGGGGGAATATCAGATCATTTTTTGGTGGAAGGTAAGCTGAGAGTGGAGGATAGATGGAGAAAGAGGAAAGGGACAAAAGGTAGGGAGGTTCTTAGAGTGAACTCCTTGAATGAAAAGGAAAAGGAGAAGGAGTACGAAAAGAAGCTGAAGGAGGAGTGGGAGGGAGTAAAGGATGGAGCAGAGATGGGTGTGGAGGAGGAATGGGGATGGTTCAAGGAGGGAGTCTTAAAGTGTGCAAGGATGGTGTGTGGAACAAGAAGGACAGGGGGAAATAGAAGAAAGGGTAGTGAATGGTGGGATGAGGAAACAAAGAAGGTTGTAGAAGAGAAGAAGCGAGCATTCACAGATTGGTTACAAAAGAGGACGGGGAGTCATATGAGACGTACAAAGAAAAGAAAAGAGAAGTAAAGCAAAAGGTAAAGGAGGCAAAGAGGAGAGCAGATGTGAAATGGGGTAGGAGTATGACAGAAAATTTTGAAAGTAATAAAAAGATGTTCTGGAAAGAAATTAAGAGAGGAAGAGGAGGCGAATCAAGTAGGGAAGAAAAGGTAAAAGGTACAGATGGAGAGATGATAATGGAAGAGATGGCAGTAAGGGGAAGATGGGCAGAATATTTTAGGGAGTTGCTAAATGTGAAGGAGGATAGGGAAGGAAAGATAGCTGCAGTGGGAAATGCGAAGAAAATGAGAGTGATGAGAGAGGAGAATGGAGGAGAAATAAGGAAGGATGAGGTGAAGGCAGTTGTAAAGATGATGAAAGCAGGTAAGGCACCTGGTCTGGATGGATGCCATGCAGAATGTCTGAAAAAGGGAGGTTCAGTGATGGTGGACTGGTTGGTGAGGTTATTTAATGTTTGCTGGAGAGAGGGTAGAGTACCGGAGGACTGGAGAAGTGCCTGTATAGTTCCTCTTTACAAGGGAAAAGGGGACAAGTGTGAATGTAGTAGTTTCAGAGGGATTAGCCTGTTAAGTGTAGTAGGGAAGGCTTATGGGAGGATCTTAATTGAGAGGATTAGGAGAGGAACAGGAGTAATTGGTGAGGAACAGTGTGGATTTAGGACAGGTAGAGGTTGTGTAGATCAGATCTTTGTGGTAAGACAGATATGTGAGAAAGCTATAGGAAAGGGGAAGGATGTTTTTTGGGCTTTTATGGATCTGGAAAAGGCTTATGATAGGGTAGACAGAAAGGCACTGTGGGAGGTACTGCAGATTTATGGGATAGAAGGAAAGCTTTTGGGAGCTGTCAAGAGTTTTTATGAGAGTAGTAGAGCATGTGTCAGGATTAGAAATGGAGAGAGTGAGTGGTTTGAAGTAAAGGTGGGACTTCGTCAAGGATGCATTATGTCGCCCTGGCTGTTCAACTTATACATGGATGGGGTGGTGCGAGAGGTGAATGCTAGGGTAGTGGGTCAGGGATTGGAGATGGTTAAAGAAAATGGAGAAAAGTGGGAGGTGAGCCATCTGTTGTTTGCGGACGACACTGCGCTTGTGGCAGAGTCAGAGGAGGGATTGAGGAAGCTGGTGGCAGAGTTTGGGAGAGTATGTGATAGAAGAAAGCTAAAGATAAATGTGGGTAAAAGTAAGGTGATGAGATGTACAAGGGGTGAAAGTGGCAGTAGACTGGAAGTGAACATTAAGGGAGAGCGACTGGAGGAAGTGGATAGTTTTAGATACTTGGATGCAAGTGTAGCAGGAAAAGGTGGAGTGAAGGTGGAGGTAGAATGTAGATTGAGAGAAGCGAGTAAGTGCCTTGGTGGTTTAAAGAGTGTAATGAGGAATAGACATTTGGGAATGGATGCTAAGAGGAGACTGTATGAAGGAGTGATTGTGCCAACAGCACTGTATGGGGCAGAAACGTGGAACATAAGAGAAGAAGAGAGAAGGAGTTTGAATGTGTTTGAGATGAGGTGTCTGAGAAGTATGGTGGGGGTTACTAGGCTGGATAGAGTGAGAAATGAGGAGGTGAGGAGGAGAACAGGGGTGGAAAAGGAGCTGGGAGATAGGGTTGATGAAAGAATATTAGGATGGTTTGGACACATGGAAAGAATGAGTGAAGAAAGACTAGTAAAAGAGGTATGGAAGGCAGATGTGGAGGGAGTGAACATGAGGGGACGTCCTAGGATGAGGTGGATGGATGGGGTGAAGGGGGCTTTGGGGAAGAGGGGAATGTCTGTTGAGGAAGGAAGGGAGAGGACGGAAGACAGAGGTGAGTGGAGAATGGTTGTATATGGATGATGTTGTGACTGCATGAGGAGGAATGGGCGGGGGGGTGGGGTAGTATGTGTGAGTAATTTTTGACGCAGCCCGAAGGGATTTCTCCCCGTCCTCGCCTTATATGCAAAGGGGGACGGAGAGGGGGGGGTCGCCGATTAAATGAAGCGGCCTTGCTGTGGATGTGCTGTGTCTTGCGACACTGCTTCTGACCCAGGGCGGTGGGCAGGGTGCAGGGATGACCCGTCATCCAGGAGGTGCTCAGATGAGAGGGAGGGTGGGAGGGGTGTGGAGTGTATTTAGGGATGAAATGGGTGGGAGTGTTTTTATGCCTTTCCCTTTTTGGCTACCTCCCTTGGAAAGGGGAAAAAGCCATGGTATATGTATGTATGTATGTAGGTTGCAAGTCTGGTCCAGCCAGAACCGCCATGCCTGAATGCCACGTACATATATATACATATTCGCCCTTCCTTTCCTCTCCATCAAGGGTTTATAACACTACAGTCCCAGGGGTCGTGCGGAGTTGACCCAGGCGGTAGCTGATTGGTTCATGACGTGCCTAACTCAAAGATTCAAAACTGATTTTCGTGTTCGAACCACGAGGGAGCCTATTCTGAATCCTATTGGAGACCAATGATGCACGTTTCTAGCCCTGGGTCTCCACTTCAGCGTAACCATGGTGCTGAGAGAACGCTCAGACTCTAGAACTTACGTTTCTCGGCTCCGCAAAGGCGCTACTCACGGCAAACGCGTGAGTTAGTGACCCATAACGGGGTTGGATGGCCATTTACTCGTAGGGAGTTCATCACCGAAATGAGAGACAAAAATGTGTTGTATGACGTTTCTATGACGTAGTTTTTCAGTCTATGATGTCATCATAATTAGGGAGAAAGTGGTGCAGTAAAAACTGCGTTTTCATCTTCGAAAGGTGATAGAGGGCCATGTGGCCTTAGGCAAACCATCTAGGAGTCCAGATGGTTTTGTCTCACAACGTTTTCATCTTCTAGATGACCGAAACCCAAAAGGTGCTAGATGACCATGTGTCCTAGGGCGAATGACCTAGAAAAATAATCAATGGTTTTGTCTCCCTCTTTTGTCTCCATCATTTCCCTCGTTTCTTCCCCCCCTCCTCCCCCAAACTCATCTTCCCCCGTCCCTCCTCCCTTAGTTATACTAACTTTCCACGTATCTCCCCCCAACCTCTAAATGGTCTCCTCCTCCCTCCCCCATCCCTCCACCTTAGTTTTACTGCCTCCTCCCCTCCCCCGTGTCCCCCCCCCTACAAGTGGTTATCCCCCTCCACCCCCCATCCTTAATCCTTTCACCATTGGAAGGGGGTATATGAATAAAATCACCTGTCTGCAGCCGAAGTATAATGAAAAATACGAAAAGGTACGAAAGAAATTAAGCCTTCCCCACCCTCTCTCTATCCCACTCTCTCCCCATCTCATTCCCCTCCTACATCAACACCTTCCCCCCTTTCCATTACTGTAGTCCCCCCTCTCCCCTCGTCATCAATGACATCACCACACCCTTCTAATACCACTAAACTATTCTCCCATTTTCTTTAGAGTCCCCTTCCTCCCCCTCCCCTCGGCCTCTTCATCACCTATTATCCTTCCTACCATTCTCACACCTCTCACTTTTTTCTCCCCTCTCCCAACCCCCCGCGGCTTTCCCCTTACCCTTGGAACTATTCCCCCCCCACACACACACTCACCCCTCCACCATTTCTACACGTTTCTCCCCTGCTATCTACACCCCCACCAATAGCTCCCCACCCTCTCCTCCTTCTTTCCATTCCTAACATGACCCCTCGCTTTCTACTTCCCTAAAAGGGTCTTTTACCTACAGACTCTTCCCGGCTCCCTCCCTCCCCCTTTTAGAAGTACTACACACTCCCTTCCTCCCTAAACGTCTCCCTTACGACGAGAGGACCTCGCATCTTGCTCGTCTTCGAAGTGTGTGTGTGCCGGTGGAGCCACGGCGAGGTAGGCACTCCGCTATCAGTTGGCTCCCGGACGCGGAAGAGAACGGACGCTCTCTGTCCTCACTGTCGGCCCTTGCTCGATCCCTCGGCCATCCCGACTCCCTTCTTGGTGTGACTTCAGATCCCCCGCCCCGCCCCCCGTGTGGTGTTCGCGTGTGCCTACCGGAGGAGGGTATTTATGCGGATATTAGAGTCTTCCCTATTCCCTCCCCAAACTTACATCTATCTCCCCCCCCAAAAAAAAAAAAAAACACCCACAACATCGAAGATGTAACTACTAAGAGACATTGAGTTCTTGCTGACTTCATCCCGACTTCGAGTCGGGTCCTCTTCGCCTATTTCGGGATTCTTTGGTTTCCTCCAGAGGAAGTCTTAGTGTTAGTGAGAGACTAGTGTTAGTGATCGTGACAGTGGCGAGGGGCTGTCAGCAGTGACGTCGAGTGACAGATAAGACACAGGGCGTGTCTGATCGTCTGACACGGGCAGTTTCCCCCCCTCCCCTTCTTCCTTCCTCTTGGTAACGTACTCATAGACATGGATGATTGTGTCATTTGCTGTTGATTTTGGCATCGTCATCATCATCATCATCAGCTGATTCAATACGATTTTTTTTCTCCTAATTTTTCTTTTCTTTTCGCCTTTTTTAAGTCAATTTCGAATTTCTTAAGAACTTCATAACTATGTTCTTCAATTTTTCCAACTTCACCTAATCTCTTGGTCATCTCCTCTTTCATTCCTCTCTTTCTCTTCTTCTTCTCTCATCCCCCTCCTCTCTTCTTTCTCTTCCTCCTCCTGTTCCTCATTAAGTACTTAATTCTCCACCACATTCTCTAATAATCCCTAATTTACTTAACTTCGTAATTCTTATCTTCTTTCTTCTCTTTCATTTTCTCCCTCTCACCTCCCTCATCCATCTCTTTACCTCTCTTGCTTGGTGCTCTTTACTCAGTATTTACTTTTTCTCTTCATTTTCTAATTTTTCCCAGCCTCTTTAATTCTATAATTCATATCTAGTTTCTTGTTTTACTGATATCCTGTTCAGCTCCTCCTTATCCACATTAGATCTTACTGTTCCTCTTTATTTTTCTATTTTTCCTAATTTCTTCTAGTTCATTGCTCTCCTTTCTTGAAT
>NC_134783.1:54668356-54678356 GCF_046742065.1 Oratosquilla oratoria | reverse complement strand
TTTTATTTTATTGCAGTAACAAAGGCGATTTACGTAATCCAATAGAAAAATACCCTTACTTTCATAATAGAGCGTTTAATTGTTGAAAAAACAGATTTTATAAATCATACTGTAATAGATTTTTATAACTTACTATTTATTGTTTAGAAAACAAAAAAGCGTATGTATAAATATATTGACGTAATGTACGCAAAAATTGCCTTCCCGCTTACATATATATATATATATATATATATTTATATATATACATAAATATATATATATATATATATATATAATATATATGAAGATGATATGGTTTAACGTCACAAACTCCCCCCTATCGGGAGGCTAGGACGGTGCCCCTCACAGAAGGCTTTGTAGCCCTTGGTTCAACTTCGCCGGTGGCAGGATTCGAACCGCCTGCACGTCGACCTTCGCCGTAAGTAACGACGCCCTAACCCGCTCAGCCAGCGAGCTTCCATATGTATATATATATATATATATATATACATATATATATAGTATATATATATTATATATATATATATATATATGTATATGTACTCTGAGTAAGATACACATCTTGTTCAACTCATCACACCATAACTCACCCTTTTTGTGAAGACTTCATGAAAATTTGATTGATGAAACTATGACTACTGATTTTTAATAAGACACATAAACTTACCTTACCTACATTTTGTTTAGCTACTCACACCATATCATAGCTTTATTTTTTATTTTTTCTTTATGAAAAATTGAATGATGAAATAGGGGATTCCAAAATTTTCGCGAGGGACCCAACAGTCTTTTACATATCGAGTCTTTGGGATTTAAGAATGTGCAAAACCACCGAGATCACTGTATATATATATATATATATATATATATATATATATGTATACATATATATAAATATATATATATACAGTATATATATATATATATACATATATATATATATATATGTGTGTGTGTGTGTATGTATATATGAATATATACATATGTATATATATATATATATATATACATATACATGTATATATATATACATATATATATATATATTATATATATATATATATATATATATATATTCACTATAAAGTAATGTCGTAGCACATTGATAAAATAAACTTTTTATCCCACAGTCGGAGAAAAGAAGACACTAATGTCGAACGTTCTGTATATTTCGATCACTAACTGTGACCCTCTTCAGCAGAATGAATACATAGTGGAAGGCATATGCTTATATACAAAAATGTGAGGTGAGAAAAGGAACAAGCTCAGGTTACGTGACCGATGCTCCGCAGGTCGCGTGGGGTTTTGTGACCTTAGAGTACATGAGGTAGCACATGGCTGACTGCTGAGGTAGGGATGCAGTCAGGTGACCACTGGCCATTTGATATATTAAAATTAGGTAAAATTTTTATTAGTGAAGACTCAATTATTTTCCTTTTGAAGCTACATGTTGATCTATAGATTATTTCAGCATCTTCCCAATTCATGCAGTGATCTTTATTGGCAATGTGCTGAAATACCGCGGAATTTAATTGACCATATCTAACAGAATTTTTATGTTCTTTTAATTCTGGTTGCCAAATCTCCTCCAGTTTGTCCCCATGTTTGTTGCCATGCTTAGATTGTGATTCTGTCTATTGGGGACAAACTGGAAGAGATTTGGCAACCAGAATTAAAGAACATAAAAATTCTGTTAGATATGGTCAATTAAATTCCGCGGTATTTCAGCACATTGCCAATAAAAATCACCGCATGTATTGGGAAGATGCTGAAATAATCTATAGATCAACATGTAGCTTCAAAAGGAAAATAATTGAGTCTTCACTAATAAAAATTTTACCTGATTTTAATATATCAAATGGCCAGTGGTCACCTGACTGCATCACTACCTCAGCAGTCAGCCATGTGCTACCTCATGTACTCCAAGGTCACAAAACCCCACGCGACCTGCGGAGCATCGGTCACGTAACCTGAGCTTGTTCCTTTTCTCACCTCACATTTTTGTATATAAGCATATGCCTTCCACTATGTATTCATTCTGCTGAAGAGGGTCACAGTTAGTGATCGAAATATACAGAACGTTCGACATTAGTGTCTTCTTTTCTCCGACTGTGGGATAAAAAGTTTATATATATATATGTATATGTGTGTGTGTATGTATACATATATATGTGTGAAGTTTCGATAACTGAATTAACTAGCTCCGCCACAGGGACTCGAACCATTGACTGTGCGACTGGTCATCACAAGGGAATGCCGCTACCGACTGTACCATGCAGGGCATATAAAAGTAATATTCTGGGACTCATTCTCATTATTCCCTGACATCAACTCGCATGGTAGAATATGTACAGAGTAAAAACAAGTTGCAGAACATTGGTTTTGTATGCCTTGCATGGTACGATCGGTAGCGTCATCGCCTTGTGGTAATCAGTTGTCGCACAGCCAATTAATCGAATCCCTGTGGTGAAGCTAATATATATATATATATATATATATATATATATATATATATATATATATATATATATATATATATGTTTTTATGACCGTCGCGTGCCGGACTCGACTCTACCACTCTAGGGCCAGTAAGACACTGTGTAGCGCTTTAACCCTCTCGACTGCTGAGATTATAAAAGTATTAGAACTCGAAACTATACTGGTTCTCGAGATTAAGAAAAATCACTCTCTGCTACTCCATTTCTCTTTTCACCCAAGACACGAGTCCGCCCGTAGGACGGGGTAAAGACTGAAACAAATCCCTTTCACGCTTTCGCCATTGTAACTACATGAGAAATTTGCTCGTGGACAGCGACATCAATCAAAAAATGGGGTCGCAGAGAGTGATCTTTCCTAATCTCGAGAGCCAGTATGGTTTCGAATTCTAAGACTTTTGTAGTCTCAGTAGTTGAGATGGTTAAAGCGCTGCGCAGCGTCTTAATGGTCCACTCACTGGTACATATCTCACTAGTACCTTTTCTAATATTTTTTGGTTGTGATATACACGTACACACACATACATACATACATACATACATACATATATATATATATATAAACATATAGATATGTATACACACACACACACACACACACACACACACACACACACACACACACACATATATATATATATATATATATGTATGTGTGTGTGTGTGTGTGTGTGTATGAGAAAATAGACATGAGTGATTGGAAATGTAACAGTAAAATAGACCAGTAGGTTTCTTTTTATTCCTAAACAAGTCCAGTAAAGAATAATTAAATGAATAATCAGACACAGGACGATTGTAAAAACCATTGTCGGGACGCTAATACACTGTGTCTCTTCAGTGATTTCGAAATTGACACTGATAGCATTCTGCGAGATATTAGTTTTAATCTTGTGCAGTTAATACTATTTACATTACTTCAATATTGTCGGTAGATTCAGAGTATATCAACATGCTGAATATACTTTAATTATTTTTTTTGTCATTCGGTTGATGAATTGGGTTCGCAAATCAACAAAGTCAGTTTTACGAAAACTGTAGAAAGTGGAAAAATGTGATTCAGAAAATATATATACAAGTGTGTAACATAAAAGCTAAGCAAAGATGAATACATACACTTTTGCGATTGGTAATGAAGTTTGCATACAAGTTCCTCCCCCTAAGTCACCGATCATTGGTTAGATACAATGACGTCACACCCGTGGGAGGTTTATCATTGGCGCATGCTAAAGAAAATGGGAGGAGTTATAGAAAAATCGTAAGCCAATCAGCTGCAAGGGGCGGAGCTTAAGCCATAATAGGCGGAGCTTAAACTTCAATGGGCGGGGCTTACTACAAGTGGGCCAGGCTTCTGTGCAAATTCTGATCGTGTTTATGCTTTATCTTTTATATAAATGCCAGTAACTCCACCCCTTTATCCTGTCTTGGCCTCTGATTGGCTGTCTTGTCTTCGTAGAGATCCTGGAGCTCGAATGATAGGCTGAAAGAGGATACTGTCATTGAGGAAGCAGGACGTCGGAGTGGTAGGCGGGGCATCTCTCACTTGTTAACTTGAGAAGACGAGAAGGGAGGAAATAGAGATTATATCCACCATTCTAAGTTCCTCTCTTCCTCTTTTTTTGTTATAATTTGTTCATTTTCATTTGACGAATGCTTCTCAAAGGATACAAAAAATCCTTCAGATTTCGTTAAAAGAAATCTTAGTGAAATGTATACATTAGTTCAAGAGAAATAATAAAAAATTATATATATATATATATATATATATATAATATATATATATATATAGTAACAATAAATAAAATAAGTAGATAGATAAAATTGAACAAAAATTGAAATTCTACAAGCTGCAACTTTTGTAAAGAACATCCGCGGCATGTTCAAATGAACAAAGTATAACAGACGACCTCTGATCACGGCACGTCTGAGGCAGGTTATCGTTACCAACAACTTTATCATCTCTGTAAGACATCAGCCACAGTTTCCGCCGTGACGTCACACGGTTCCGGCATGACGTCACGAGGTTCCTGATCCGAAGGAACTTTCTGGGGGCGACGGTTTTGCCCGAATCCGGATAGACTGAACTTATGCAGACAACTGTATCCTGACAGAATCTTCTTGTCGGAGATTCTTCTGCCGCTCTGGAAATCGTCCATTGTTGTCGCGAATGCTGTCACCGTTGTTTCACCTTTCTTCCTTTTATCAGATGCCCTGGGTTTTATTTGTGTGTTCATTCTTACTTTGTAGGTATCGCAAAGTAATTTTGGTTAGTTATAGAAGAGTTCTCTCTTTATATTAGAGAAAAAGGATGTATTATTTTCTATTTCGCAAATAGAGTGATTGTATTATTTTTTATTTGTCGTCGGCTGAGTTCATTTATTACAAAGGATTACAAAGGAGGAGCATGCCGACAGAGACCTCTTGGTGCATATCTAGGTCGGATACGGAAAAATAATAATAATGATAAATAAATAACAAGTAAGTAAATAAATATTGGGGGATAATTCAATACTAGAAAGTATATATATATATATATATATATATATATATATATATATATATATATATATACATATATATATACATATATATATGCATGTAGAATTAAATACGACAGCATTCTGACAATTGTTCAACTTTTTCTTAATGTTTTCTATTTGTCTTATCAACTTTTTTCCAGTTGTAGGGTGAGCTAATACAAGTTCTCCATAGTTCTCCATATAATATTCTCGAGGTTTCGTCTTCAAAGAGACATCATCAGGATTGAAAAAATTTCTGCAATAATTTCTGACAATAATTTTGTCAATCCTGATGATGTCTCTTTGAAGACGAAAGCTCGAGAATATTAAATGGAGAACTATGGAGAACTTGTATCAGCTCACCCTACAACTGGAAAAAAGTTGATAAGACAAATAGAAAACATTAAGAAAAAGTTGAACAATTGTCAGAATGCTGTCGTATTTAATTCTACATGCATCAAAGAAAACCTGCTTCCTTACTTCATGAATATATATATATATATATATATATATATATATATATATATATATATACATGCAAACGTGGCGAATTCAGCCATAGTTAAGCGTCCCCTGGTGTAACCTTCCTACCTTCTCGCTCAAGATCTAACCAATGATTTTCTTATCTATTTCATTTTTGTCTTCTTGGAATCTCGTAATATCTTTTTTACCGGCGTCTTCAGAAGATGATTAATTATACATTCAGGTAATCTTTTTTTTCCCCAGTATTTCTTCTCCCTCACTATCCTCCTTTTATGTAAACGAAACTGAAAATTTCTTCATTATTATGCTAATTTTTGGTCTGAAGTCGTCAGATTTCAGTCTTGTTTTTTCACGAGAAAGGGACAAGAAAATATATTTATATGAAAAAAGAATAACATTTTAAGAAAATAGACGTAAATGAATTATATCTCTGAGAACAAGATATGAAAAGGACGAATAAAAAATCAATTGAATCTAAAATAAATTACAAACCAAAACTATCACAATTCCGAGTAAAATCTTTACTTCGTAAAATAAAACCAACGAACGAAAAGAAGTGAGCCCACACGTCATTTCCTGAGACTGTCTGGCTAGCCCTTTTATAAGAGGGAAAAAGAGACTTTTGGTACATGCATAACGTATCGTAGTCACGTGATATATAAGATAACACAGAATCTATGAGTGATAAGAATGGAAAGCACATGATCGGGAAACAGAGACTTATGACCGGTTATAACCGGTCATAACCGGTCAGTAAGCCTTAAGAGGCTTATTCCTCTGAAGAAGCCCCATAAGGCGGTCATAACCGGTCAGGAAATAGAGCCTCTGTTGCCCAATCGTGTGGTTAACAACTTCTAAATGAAGACTAAGGTCTTCTTAAGTGGATGACCTTGGAAGACCCTGTAAGGAATCAGCAAACTTTGTTTCAGTGAGTCAGATAACTGAGAGAATAACGAGTGGGGGCCACATAATAACGGTTGAATTACGCGTTCAAGTTTCTGTTTTATTTTATTGTATTTAATTTAATTTGGTTTAATTTTTTATTTCATTTTTATTTATTTTTTATTTTTTTTATTTTTTTCATTTTTTATTTATTTCTTTTATTTAATTGATTTATTTATGTATTTTTTATTTTCACTTTTTTTTTTTTTTTTTTTTTTTTTTACAGTGCGGCGGCGGGCCGGGTGAACAGACAACGCGGGTCGGGTCCGGCCCGCGGGCCGTAATAGTCCTCAAAAGTCCACACCCACGACAGGATCTGTTCTTGAGGTCCAATCACGTCGGACCCGACCAAATCTGTCTAGCGGCCTCAACATAAGATTACAAAGGATTACAAAGGTGGAACATGCCGACAGGAGACCTTTTGGTCCATAACTAGGTCGGATGCGAAAAAAATATATGATAAAAATTTATAATAATATAAACAATAAATAAAATGAATTAATGCTTAGGTATAGTTAGATATATAATAAACAAACAGGTAAATAGTAAATAATAATAAATTGACGAAATAATAAATGAAAATCAAGTAAATAATAAATAGACAGACAAATAGCAACAAACAAATAAACAAATAATATAAAATAAATGGCAGTCATTACAGCATCTTGCTTAGATATTCATCTAAACGAATCTTAAGGCTTCGAACTGAACTACATTGCATTGCCTCTGGAGGAAGTTTATTCCATTCATTAACTACACGGTTGGCGATGTTGTTTCTATCCACTTCCAAATTAAATCTATTTCCTGACAGTTTGAGACCATTATTTCTTGTCGGATTCTCATTCACTGTAAGTATTTTGTCCCTTTTGATGTTGTCAATCCACTTTAGAATTTTAAAGACCTATACCAAGTCATCTCTGATTCTACACTTTTTTAGGGAAAACAGATTCATATGTTTTACCGTGGATGGTGGCCCTAAGATGTAAAAGCTCAAACATTTCAATTATAATTTAAAGAAACCACAACACCAGTCATAATTCTTATACTAAACCATTTAGCTTCAATTAATTACTACATATACGTTTTCTATTTGTGGATTGCAAAGAAAATGAGAAGTCGGTATATACATACATTATATATATATATATATATATATATATATATATATATATATATATACACACATAAATACACACAATTATATATATATATATATATATATATATATATATATATATATATATACAGGTATATATATATATGAGTGGGAGGTGAACTAAACACAGAACAGTCGGAGTTTTATTCACTGACGTTTCGTCCTTATCAGGACATTCTCAAATTACATACAATCTCAGAAAACTACTTAGAGAATGTCCTGGTAAGGACGAAACGTCAATAGATAAAACTCTGACTGTTTTCTGTGTTTAGCTCACCACCATTCCACTCATTTGTCTTCCATACTTCACCACGTTCTACGGATGAGTTTGTGAATATTCTTAGTAATGCAGCCCCTCAAGGAATGTTAGCTTCCCTTGACGTTGAAAGCCTTTTATAGAATCTTCCCGTAGAAGAAACTATTCAGATAATCGCTCATAATGTTTTTAACCATAATAGCTTGCCTCCACCAAAAATATCACGTGATACCCTTGAGAAAATGCTTCGGGTTTGCACTAAGGAAGCACCCTTTAGATGCCCCTCAGGCCGTATGTATTTCCAAATTGACGGTGTAGCTATGGGCAGCCCCCTAGGTGTTTTATTTGCACAGGCATACATGTGCCATATTGAGAACTCCATCCTTGATGCCGTGAATCCTAAACCTTATTTGTATTTTAGGTATATAGATGATATTTTCGTAGACGTAGAAGGAAAAGAACAGCTTGATACACTTAAGAAAATGATGGAAGCAACACCTTGCCTACATTTTACCGTGGAGTAAAGTATCGGTAACAAGATTCCCTTTTTAGATGTTTGGGTAGATGGAGCAGAAGGCACTTTTACTACGAGTGTTTACAGGAAACCAACTAACTCCGGTAGATGTTTAAATGGATTAAGCGAATCCCCATCAAAATACAAAATCAGCGTTATACGCGCGTACATTACGAGAGCTTTTAAAATATGTTCTAACTGGTACCTCCTCCACCAAGAATTGAAGAGAATCAAGCAATTGACAAACAATGGGTTCCCGATGTGTGATATTGATAGAAAAATTAAAAATAAAATAGAGAAATTTAATTCTGAACTAGGTAATATAGAAAACTCGAAGAATACAATAAATATTTACTACCAAAGTACAATAACATCCGTATACAAAATAGATAAAAAAGTCTTTAAAAAAACATCGTTTATAAAAACTGTAAACCCAAGAAGCAAGAGGGCTCCCTACAATTGATTTAATATTATCGTAACCCCAGAACTTCATCACTAATTATAAAAAACAACTTGTCAGGAGAAAAAGATATATCAAAACAAAGTTACATTGTGTACAAATACTCATGACCTTTCAACAAAGACGGTGCGCTTTGCAATGACGAGTACATTGGACACACAACTCAAACTTTGTCTCAAAGGCTTACTTTTCATATGCAAAATGGTGCAATAAAATCGCACATTTCAAAAGTATACGAGATGAACATATCGCGGGATGTTTTGAACAATAATACTTTGATTTTAGCAAAGAACACCAATAAGAGTAAATTAAAATGTTTGGAAGCCGTATTAATAAAGAATTACCTACCAGCAATTAATATCCAATTAAATATGTGTGGAACCCTGGAGCTGTTCGGGGCATCCCACGGAGCGCCAAGAAGAAATTAAACCGAAGTACCTATCCTAGTTTCTTCTGTACAATGTATATATGATCATGATTTGTAGATTCAAAATAAAATTACCAGAAGATGCCTAAAGCATAGGCGAAACGTCGTAAGTAATGCATTTGTTTTCATTTCCAAATTCACTATGGTTTCATTTGGTGATATTGTGTTCTCCCTTCCTCCCACAGAAAAGAAAATAGCGAGAAGGATAGAAAGTTTAAGGAAGAAGATTTCCAATGCTGAGTATGCTGTATTATTTAATAGAAAATGTATCCAAGAAAACCTGCTCTCTAAATTCACTTATATATATATATATATATATATATATATATATATATATATATATACATACATACATACATGAATGGAAGGGAGGTGAGCTAAACACAGAACAGTCGGAGTTTTATTTACTGACGTTTCGTCCTTATCAGGACGTTCTCAAAGTACATCCACTCTCAAAAAACTAACAGCTTATATACTTATGTACTTTGAGAATGTCCTGGTATGGACGAAACGTCAGTAAATAAAACTCTGACTGTTCTCTGTGTTTAGCTCACCACCCCTTCAATCATTTGTCTTCCATACTTCATATATATATATATTTATATATATGCTCAGACCTATATATATATATATATATATATGCTCAGACCTATTATCTCACAAATCGCGATGCAACTGAGCACCATACTGACTCCATACGTCCCCGCAACCTATAGTCTGAATTGATCAATTGACTTCATGGGCATCC